>NC_090926.1:726973006-727276037 GCF_040938575.1 Ambystoma mexicanum
CCTGCAGTGGATTAATCATGATGAAAAAAGGAGCACAAAGATGGAAGAGGAAATGTGCATTCCTTAAACAAAATGTGCAACACATTGTCCTATAAAAGGGGACAGGGAGGGGTGATGGCTGCAGGTTGGAAAGGAGCAGTGTGATGGTAGTAAGAAAAGGGTTTTGGGGTTGGGGGATATGATGGACTTTCCAATAAGGCTGTAGTCTCGATTTTGCTACAATTGAACTGTTACTACTTCGACAACCTCTATAGATTCCACAGCAGTCAGATGACCAAGAGTTAATGATTTGAGTTTTACAAAGACACATTTGTTATTCAAATTCAAATTGAAGAATCCTGCCCTGATACCTTACAATATGTTATTTGGGGAATAACTGAGTTCATTAATCAGATAATGCGAGCCTACTGCTCCTCACCCCACAAGCATTAAGTGCAAAAGGTTTTGCTGGTCACCGAGTTCCTACATATAGAACACATTAGTATATGTTAAGCCATCAACCAGACTGAGATGTATGTAATGTTCGTATGTGAACGCCATTACAAGCTTTTCTGCATCATTTAATAGTTTCAGATAGCCCCCATAAAGTTAGGCAGCTAATGCAAGAGTGGTTTGGTCTTGGAATTCTGGAGTTTTGGGTGTTTCGGGTAGTCCAAATGCTGGTTATAATTCAATAATGCCAATAAAAAATGAACTTGGAGTGCCACAGGACAAGTTTAGATCTGAAATTTTTCTACAGCACTAGGGTCGATTGAGTATTTTAGATTTTCTTTTAAACATACCTATTGATGATTTCTCATGTTGTGTCGCCACTGACTTCCTGCTGGGCACATGGGTGGTCTATTTTCATTGATTTGATTTCCTCGCATTCTTAACATATGACCAACAGGGAAACTTTGTTACAAATTTTAAGGTGCATGCTTCTTGCATGCATCAGGTTACACCAACATGATTTAGTTCCATCCCAAATTGTGATTACATTTTACCAATTAGCCATATCTAAAGAAAAGCTTGTCTGATAAGAATTTACGTTTTTATTTGACAACCATCAGTTCATTTCTGCTATGCAACATTGTATTCTCTAAAATAAAGAAGTTTGTTTATTAATGACTCCAATGTGTGTTTACAATTTTCCACAGTTTAAAATAAATCACAGATTAAGAGCAGTTCTATTCAAGACCATGGTACATTCTCATATTTCAAATTGAATAGCATCACACATTTTGGAACGTTTATCAATTAAATTAAACTATTCAAACAGTGAAAATGTAGGTTTTTCTAAGCGGGATCACGTGTTATTCTAATGGAATCTTCTAATTTCTGTTAACAGTATACTGAAAATGAAATTATTTTGCTCTATTACATACTTTGAAATTTCGAATGGCATGTCAGATTCATCCAATAAACCGTCCAATGTGCGCTGCAACTGACACTTCATCCACCCCCAAATAAACTAGTTCCCTTCTCGCTGTCCATCGAGTCTGCACCCATAATCATTTTCCTATGCTCAGGATATATGAGTATGCCCCAAAAACCCAAAAGAAATAATTATAGTCCTGGGGATGAATTACCCCTGAAACTGCCTCTCTCTTCACCCACCAACATTTACTTCTCAGCCTATGAATTTCCCACTCTTCACTGCCTTTTACTCTGTGTCCCTTTACCAACCACCAATTCCTTACAAGCCATAACGTTTCACTAGCCTCACATTATACACCGTAGAACGGACCTGGTTACCTTACAAAAAAGACGTTTTTGATGAATCTTGTAATTATAGAGATTCTCACACTGCATGCGATGTTTCAAAGTGTGTTTCCTTATTTTCCGTAGTGTAGACACATGCTCTAAAAAGTGGTCACCTGACACGTGTTTCAACCCCGGAGGGTCCTTCTCAAGGCAAGTTAAGAAATGTTGAAGAGGGGTTGTTTGCCCCAGAATGTGTTCATTTGGCGCTGTTGGGCAAGTGAATCAAGTAATTCAAGGTCAGGTCTGGTTGGAATTCAGGGCTGGTGCCTCGTCCGTCAGGTATGCTGTAGTAGAATGGAGGGATCTACACTTTGAAACATTGCATCCAGCGTGAGAATCTCTGTAATGACAAGATTAATCAAAAACGTCCGTTTGCAAGGGAACCAGGACCGTTCTACTATTCCCATACAAGAGGTGTTGGGTTCACCTCTTCCCACCTGTGGCCTTGCACAGAACTATCAAAAGCATCAGACCAAACACGAGCTCAGCACAGGAGTGCTCAACTCTAGAGCCCACCCTTCCCCCTTCTCTCTTGTCACATTATATACCCATCCACCTGCTCCTTCTTCATACTGCCCATACTACCTTCTTATGTTAACATTGCAAATGATGTCTTTTTGAAGCCAAGTATCGTTCATAAAAGTCTACCAATCGCAGGCCTTAGGCCAAGATGACAATCAAAGGATATATTTATAAATGTCAATGAGGTGGTTTACCAAAGCATTTTAAATAATGGGCAACATTGGCAGAGGGGTGGGGAGGAAAGTGGTCTCATGAAGTTAGTGAAAGCACCAGAAGTAACATTGTGATAAGCAGAGGAAAGTAAAAACAGTTTTCTTTAAAAAAAACAAAAAAGGAAGCAGAGTGTGATTAGTGTTGAAAAAATAATTCCTTTATTAGGCCTGTGCAATTGTTATTAATCATATTTCCCAAAATAGGTTCACAGGTCCCTCAGATTTTCTTCCAGGTATGAAGTTGGAAGACATTTGGTGGCAGTTCAAGAAGCATTGTTCCCGCCAGTGAGTGGGAAATCAAGGAGAGATGAGGGATGTCTAAAGCAAGAAGCTGGAAAATTCTTTCTTCACCACTTTCTAGTCTGTGATCATGAGGGAGATGCTTGCCACTTGCATGGTCCTAAACTATGCCGGTTTCATACCAGCGAGTGCATCTGAGGAATCTGTGTGGGCTGCCAGGCTGCCTGCTGCAGAGTGCCGAGCCCTCCCCCGCCCGTCTCCCTTCTCTATTTCTCTCACTGCTTCTCTCATTCCTTTCCACTCCTGCATTCTCCTCCCTCATTGCTTTATCTTTGCTCACCTCTTCAAAACTTCCTACTTTTTCTTTACCCTGGGGGGTGGGATATCAAGGAAATCTGGGAGGATAGCTCAGGGACAACGAGTTTGTCTTGGAAACAAGACAGTCCAGAGCAACACTGGTTTGCATCCTGGTCCATTGTGTGGTTCTCTGAAACATGTTATAAAAGATTAATTAATGAATGACCCTCTTTCATCTTTTCATCCAACTGTCCATTTTTATGTCATTCTCTCAGTATCTATCTTGGCCAATCTCCTCCTCTTTGATAGACGCTTCCCGCACCTTATCAACTTCCTTTCCTCTGCTGATATCCCTTCTTATCCCTATCTATCTTCTCTGCCACCTCCCTCCCCTGACACCTCTTTGGCAACCCCTGATGCTTCCCTGGCCACCCTCTTGTCTCCCTTCTATGCCACCCATCTGGCACGCTCTTCTCCATCTCTGACTATCCTGCTTATCTTCCTTCCTCCTCTGCCCATCTTTGGGCACCTCCAACACTTCTGCAGGGTATACCTCTGGCCTGTACCCCTCACTGGAAGTCTTTCACATGTGGCAACCTGTTCTACATCGCTACTCTCAACTCTCATTCAGCTGCTTTGGATGTACTCTGTGTCACCGAGACTTGGTTCATGGCCAGCTCTGTCACAAGTTCTGACACTCTCCTCCCCGATAGCTACACGATCCTCTCCGAACTCAGAACCAACCGTCCAGGTGGGGGTGTAGCCTTGATTTCTGCTTCTATCATTCCTATCCAGCACTGCTCATCCTTTTAATTCTAGATCTGCAGACTCTCTACCTCTTCTGGCCTCTCTCTCACTGTAGGCACTATCAACAGGCTGTTTTGCCAGGTCGCCCACTTCCTCTCTGAGTGGACTGACCTCTATTCCTCGCTCCTTGCCTCTACCTGCCTCTACCTCCCAACTTCTCCTCCTCAAAGACTTGAACATCCACCTGGATGCTAATAGCCCTTCTTCAGGACTCTTTGTCAACCTCTGCAACTCTCTCTCTCTCTCTCTCTCTCTCACTCTATTCTTCCCTGTGGCTCGACTCACTCTGCAGGGTACACCCTGGATGTTCTGATCTCCTCAGACCTCCCCTTATCTAACCCTTTCACCACTCCTCTCTCTCTTGGAGTGATCACTTTCTCCTTTCTTACCACCTCTCTCTCTTCCCCGAAGGTCAAGCCAACTCCAGCACTGCCACCTACCTTCTTTGTCATCTGACCCATGAAGGGTGTGTCAGTTGAGGCTTTTGCTGCTACTTTCTCTCCTCCTCCTCCTCCACCTTTGGCTGTCTCACACCCTGATACAACCCTCTCTAACCTTCATATCTCTATCTCTAACAATCTGGCTGTCCTTGCCCCTGTCATGAGGATCTGTTTGAAGCCCAAATCCAAGTGCAACTCTTGTTAAGATTCCAACCTCGCCACCCTTAAACACAAGTGGAGGACCCTCGGGTGCAACACCTGATGAACTGGCCTGCTGCCTGCTCCAAAGGCAGTACAGACTCTCTGTCCTCTGTAAGAAAAGAGCCGATATCTCTGCGGCATCTAAACAACTCAGCCAAACTTATCCAAATCTGCAAGGAGCTGGCCAATCCTGCTGCAGTCTGTACCTCTCCTGTTCCCCCCAGGTCTTGGCCTCTCATTTCACTACTAAAGGTCAGGACAACCTGTCCACCCTCTCTTACTCTATCTCCTCTTCCTCCTCCTCTACCACTCATGGCCCATCTGAGGCCGTCTCACCTCCTCCTTTCTACTCCTTTCCCCTGTTCACCCCTGACGATGTTTCGAAACAAGTCTAATGTATGAAATTCCAATCAAATCAGATTCTCCTATGGTCATCCAGAACTATGAAGGACCACATTGACACAATTGCTCCAGCCTTGGATGATTTCTGCAATCACTCCTTTGCCACTGGAACTTTCTCCTCCCCCTTAATCACTCTCTTGTGCACCTCCTTCTAAAGAAGCCCTCGGACGGTCCTTTCTCTCTGGCCAACTATCGCCGATCTCCATCATTCCTTTCCTAGGCAAAAATCTTGGAACAGCTGTCCATCTCCTAGCTCAATCTACATACTGAATCTGGTGGTTGCCTCCATGACCACCAGACTGGCTTCAAAGCTGCCAGACAATCGGAAACTGCTCTCCTGAACACCCATGAAGACTTGGTCTCCAATCTTGACTCTAATCTCCCTTCTGTCCTCATTCTCATGTGATCTGTCCTCTGCTTTTTACACGGTCAACCATGCCATCCTGCTCAATCATCTCTGGGACAACCTTGGTATTACTGATCAAGCCCTGGCCTGGTTGACCTCCTTTCTCACCGACCGACCCTCTCAGGTCCAAATGTTGTCTTTTCTCTCTTCTATCTCTCTACTTGTGGTGTTCCCCAGGGGTCTAACCTCTCTATCTGGCTCTTCAACCACTACCTGCCACCTCATGCTCACCACATCACTACTTTCTGCTCCAATTTTCAATGTTATGCGGATGACACTCAGTTCTCTTTCAGGCTCACCATAACCACCTCTGCTTCTTTCATACCAGACTGTCTGGCCACAATTCAGGAATGGTGTGCCGCAAATTATCTCTGCCTGAATTCCAGTAAGACTGAGATCCGCCTCAGTGGGACACCCGCTCCCTCCTTTTCCCTCTCTGGCCACCCACTATGGGCCCTCTTCCTGCTCCTTCCTGTGAGGCTAAGAACCTTGGTTACATCTTCGACTCCACCCTCTCTTTCTCTCCTCTCATCTCTGACATCTCTAAGAAGTCAAACTATCAGCTGCACCGCCTCAGAGGTATTCTTTCTTTTCTCTCTTTCACCCAGAAGATCACTGTTTCCTGAGCTCTGGTCCTCTCTAGGCTGGACTATTGCAACAGCCTCTTTTTGAATCTTCCTGTTTTCACTTATTGACCTTTGCAACTTATCTAGACCAGGACTGCAAGACTTGTCCTTGGCCTCAAGCCCATGGATCGTATCTTTCCAGCTCTGAAATCCCTTCACTAGCTCCCTGTGGCTACAAGGATCAACTTCAAGATCCTCTGCATTGTCCACAAGGCTTTCTTTGGCCTGGGACCACTCTACCTCCAACTTTCTCTTCCAAAACATCTTTCTTCTCCAGCTCTCTCCGCTCATCCACTTCCAACTCTTTGAGGGTCAGACGCTTCTCCAAGCAGAGAGTTAGGGGTAGATCTATCTCCTTGGCTGGGGCCTCCCTCTGGAGCAGCCTCCCTGCCTCTCTCAAACTTGAGCAGAACCACTTCTGCTTCCAGAAGCAACTCAAGACCTTCCTTTTCGCTTCCGCTTTCTCTCTTCCTCTCCCCTGCTGATGCACCTGACTGCTCCGCGCACTGGTCACCTGGTCATGCATGTCCAGTTGCCTTCGCACTTCTTCCGGGCTCACCAGCACTTAAGGGTCTGTACCTGGAACCCTACAGCCCCTTTTCTCTGCACTTTTGAGCCACCCGCTGGCTGCACTTGTGAGTTAACTGTACTTCCCCCTTCCGTCTTCCCGGCACTTGCACGATCTGAATGACACAAGGCCTAGTAAGATCGCTGTTTTGTCCTCCCTCTGTTTCCCCCTCCTTGTCTTGTTGCGCCTAGAAACACTTGTGCACAGGCGCATTACAAATGCCACATCATATCATATCATATCTTTATTCTACTGCCCCCCCTGCAAGTTTTCTTTCCTCAAACACTTCCCTCCTTCTCACATGTCAAACGATTAAGCTCCTTTAATTCTCCTTGCGTTTCTTTGTGCCTCTGGTCATAATGTACCCTCCCCTTTTCTGTGGCGCTCTCCTCTCTGCCTTTGTCACCTGCACCTCTCTGTTCTCCCTCCCCCTTTCTCCATCTCACCCATTTGGTTCCCATTTCTTTTTCTGTATACCCTCCACCTTTTCTTTCCTCAGTTCCCCTAATTGCCTCTGCAGTTGTCTTGTGCACCCGATACAATCACTATCCCCCACCGCCCTATCACTGAACATCACTTCTAATCAAGTGTCTCTCTGGCTGCCGCCTTCTTGTCTACTCCCACCAGGCGTTACTCTCCCCGTCCCTCGTCTGGCACGCCGTTCTGAGTACTCGCTGTCTCTCCGGCTCTGCCCCTCCTAGTGCCCACAATGGGCCTCATTCCGAGGCTGGCGGTAAGGGTTAACGGTCACCGTTAATGGCAACGGTGACCGTTAACACTTACCACCATATTCCGAGTTCCCTTTTGCGGGTTGGCATTTAACGCCTGCTTTTAGCAGGCGTTAAAAATCCAACCCCCAAAGGGACCTTGGAGTAAATTACGGCACCGTGATTTACGGTGCCGTAATTTACTCCTTCCCCATTCCCATTGAGCCCTATGGGGGCAGGAATGGGGATGGGGAACCGGTATGGTGAATGGGGAATTACCGGTCCCTCCAACCTTGGAATGGACCGGAAATTACTCCATTCACCATGCCGGATTTCCATGGAGTAAATAGCTCCATGGTTGCTTACCATGGTGCTATTTACTCCATGGATAGCGCCAGCCTCGGAATGAGGCCCAATGACTCTTCTGCCCTGCCGTTCTACATGTCCCCCGTTCTGTCTCCACCGCTTTTGCTCACATGAGACTCCCCATTTTCCAGTCCCTTGCTTCCATTGCCTGCTTCCCCTCGCCTCCTCCGTCTCACCCGCCCGCCCCCCCCCCACTCCCCCCCCCCGCGTTTCATCTCGTCTCTCTCTGAGAATAACTGACGCTCATGGCTGCTTCTACCGACCCTCGTTAGCAGCATCTTGCAAAGTAAACAGCACATTCTGGGGAAAAACTGCTGAAGCAGCTTCCACACGTCAAGTGCTGTGCTGAGTGCACAGGGAGCGCAGGCAACGACTGCTGGGAAGTGGGGAGGAGGGGGAAACCTGAGGAAAAAACGGTGGGGGCGCGCAGCTTCAAGGGAAGAACATGGCGGCGGGGCCGGGGATGGCTTGGTACGTCATTACAGACTGTTGGATTGAAGGGAAACTTGGGACGGCAGAGGGACTCACAAGGCCGGCTGAAGATGCTCAGGGCCCATTTCAACGTTACTGGGGGCCCTTGCTTCAGCTCTTCCATATGTCAGCAACAAAAATGCATTGATGTGGTATAGTTTAGTTTAAGCTATTCAAAAGCAAAAGAGCAGCTATATAATGGGATGTACGCTTTTCTGCCAGGGCGCACGCAGTTTCAATTGTCAGTTTTGTATTTCTGCTGCACGTATCTCCCAATATTTTAAAAGTATTGATTTGAATTCTTGCAACATTATCTGCTTGCTCGATTGCTAGTATCCTATTGTAAGAAACTGTCTTCCTTAATTTGCTTCCTTAATTAATCAGTTTATTGCCCACAGCCTCATTCCATAGCACAGAGTGTGCGGCATGGTGATTTTCAAGGGAACTTTTCGTGGCCTGTGCCCGACAGAATAAAGAAAGGCGACCTAATAAGCTTTCTTTGTCAGAGGCACAAATCCTCACCCACCTACCCCCAAGTTGCCAGGGCCCATTTCAATGGAAGTTATTGAAACAGCATGACCCGGTACATGGGTGAATATGTGCTACAGAGGCAGAGACTGGCGAGGGCAAGTGTGAAACATGTGGAAGAATGTGGTGCTGGATAGAGCCGCTATTGACACTGGAGATATACAGTTGCCCGGGACCTGGTGTCTGTTGACAGGAATGGGTGCACACATCTACTGCAGACTGGGGAGCCCACCTGCTCAGGAGATGGAGGCATCATTGTGACAGAATGCCATCTGCGATGGTGAAATTAACTCAACCTTTTTTTTATTTTTAATACAAATGTTGCAGGTGCATCTGTCTCTGGAAATGAGATCTGCTAATCAGATCTCACTACCATAATTATCTATGATGAAAAGAATAGTAGAAAACATGTTACTCTGCTTGACCGGCCTACTGACACCTCTCAGCAGCTACCTTTAAGTTTGGTCACATGGCAGTTACATAGTGGATTGTGAATTCCTGCCAACAGCTAATGGAACCAAAGGTCCAGCAGTCAGGGTCCACCTTTAAATGAGGGACAGCCTGACCCTATGTCAAATCTGTATAACCGTGTGCCCCCACAGTCTGATGGCAGATGGACACCTAAATAAATACCATAATGTCCAGTTTTGATATGGTGGCGTATGGAAAGCTATTGTTATACCAGCCAAAACCTATTGGTCTTGCATTATTGTCAGCTTGGGTGCTAGTGACTTTTGGACTGCCACAGCCGTATACGTATCAGTGTTTGGGATATTGCTTTCACCCAAAACATTCATCTGGGACCAGCCCAGGAGAACCCCACATTGATCTTTCTAGGAATGCTCGTCCCTTTCTCCAGACGAAAGGCTATCTCCCCAGGGGCTTCGCTATGAATGTCTGCTTCATTGATAATCACTCTCAGGAAAACACAGAGCTCACAATATAGTGGAACTTAACAGTGACTCTTTGACGTAGGCTGATGGCAATAAAGGGGCAACATTTATTAGCCCACAAGGAGACTTTCCAGCCAGTCCAGGGTTCCACCATTTTTGGATTTCCTAGGGCTCTCAAACTTCCTCTATACCTTCCTCACTTCCTGCAGACAAAGCACTCTGGGTGCGACATCACCAGGCAGATGATTCTGAATACAGCAGCCAGGGCTGGATCCCTTACTGAAGGCTACAAGGGAACCAATCCACTATAACAGATTGCCTATTTAATGGGGTGAGACTACCCCCACTGTTGAATCATCTTTGGACTAATGACGATGAAAGATTTCAAATGGGAATGTGTTGGGGGTACACACTGCTCTAAAGTAATCTGCCATAGAGGTGAAGACAAAGGGCCTCATTACGGCTTTGGCGGTAGCCATGCCGCTATTGGCGGCATGGCTCCATCCAAAACCGGGTCCATGTTCCCTGAATGGGGAATTACCGGGCCATTCCGAGTTAGGAGGGCCCAGTAATTCCTCCCTCAGGGAACCCGGGCCCGCACCTTCCCCATTCCCATTCGAGCCCCCATAGGGCTCAATGGGAATGGGTACAGGGAGCTAACAACGGCTGATTACAACCGGCCCGTTGTTAGCTCCCTGGTCCCCTTGTGGGACCCAGTAACGACGCCTGGTTTTATCAGGCGTCCTTACCGGGTCCCACGAGGGGACCTCGTAATCACGCAGAATGGGAATAACGGGTCCGCATCCATTAGCAGACCCCGTTAACCCATTCCGCCTGACTCGTAATGAGGCCCAAAGACTTCAAAGAAAAGGAAAAGCATTCTTCCTCAACCATCCCAGATAAACATGTGGATGGTACAACCGTCCTGGGGTTTTACTTTTAATGTTGGCACTTGAAGTCCTGTATTTCCTATCATTGATCAAGGGCAACAAGACCCAGAATGCAAATAGAAAATGGGTCTGGGTTAGCATCACCAGAATGAAATGGGTTATGTTGGCATGCATTGGGTATAGACACTGCAGTGACCTTATTACCAGGACCGTTGGAACCAGGCAGAGGGTGGCTTTCCGCAGGCAGCCCACACACCGCAACAAAGTCCCAATGAAAGACAGTTTTGAACTTGATTTATCTTCACTTGTTCAGTTTTGGAAAGCACCCTTTCATGAATTAAATGTGTTTGGGAACGTGATGCATGCATGGAAGGAATTTCCCCAGGGTAAAATGGAGGCCAAATGCCGAGTCTCTATTGTACAAAGGGTCTGACAAAACTTCCCAAATATAGATAATGAATGAATGGTGGTTACTTCACTGTAGTGGGAAACACCCCTGTAAGAGGAACTATTTACTTGCATAGTAGTTGATGGCTGAGTGGATGGCAGACTATATGATGCCTTAATGAGACCCGCTCGTTGCACGATACATTAAGCTCACATTTGGCTAGACATGTTTAACTATCCAGAAACTGCTGCCCTTGTACTGTTTCCTGTGCACCCAGACGCCCCACTTCTGCATCACAGCCAAGGCCTGCAACACAATACATCTGACTTCAACTATTAGGTTCTACAGCTGGATGAATATTGATGACCTGATTAGATCCTTAGACACTTGTGGACACCCCATGCTCTGTTCCTGTTTCTGTGTAAATACATCATTTCTGATCCATTGCCTTGGGTGTTGCAGTATCATTGATAAGTAATGCCTACCTCCATATACTGTGTAAGTGAACAACGCTGACAGACTTAAAGTTTAGCCCCTTAGCTTCTGGTCACCATATGCCTCCTTGGCAGTGAATGGTGAAACTAATGGAGATAGCCCAACTTCTGCAGAGGCAGAGCATGGGATATATAAGGCTGCCACAGAGGCAGAGCATGGGATGTATACACCTGCCACATAATCAGAGCATGGGATATATACGCCTGCCACCGAGGCAGAGAATGGGATGTGTGCGCCTGCCACAGAGGCAGAGAATGGGCCTGTCACAGTGGCAGAGAATGGAATGTATATGGCTGCCACATAGGCAGAGAATGGGATGTATACGCATGCCACCAGGGCAGGGATTGGGATGTATACGCCTGCCACAGAGTCAAAGAATGGGATGTATACGCCTGCCACCGAGGCAGAGAATGGGATGTATACGCCTGCCACAGAGGCAGATAATGGGATGTATACGCCTGCCACAGAGGCAGATAATGGATGTGTGCACCTGCCACAGAGGCAGAGAATGGGCCTGTCACAGGGGCAGAGAATGGAATGTATATGCCTGCCACATAGGCAGAGAATGGGATGTATAATCGTGCTACCAGGGCAGGGATTGGGATGTATACACCTGCCACAGATGCAAAGAATGGGATGTATACGCCTGCCACCGAGGCAGAGAATGGGATGTATGCGCCTGCCACAGAGGCAAAGAATGGGATGTGTACGCCTGCCACCGAGGCAGAGAATGGGATGTATGCGCCTGCCACAGAGGCAGAGAATGGGATGTGTACACCTGCCACCGAGGCAGAGAATGGAATGTGTACGCCTGACACACAGGCAAATAATGGGATTTATACGCCTGTCACAGAGGCAGAGAATGGGATTTATCCACCTGCCACAGAGGCAGAGAATGGGATTCACCTGCCACAGAGGCAGAAAATGGGCTGTATACACATGCCACAAAGGCAGAGAATGGGATGCATATGCATGCCACAGAGGCAGAGAATGGGATGTATACGCCTGCCACCGAGGCAGAGAATGGGATGTATACGCTTGCCACAGAGGCAGAGAATGGGATTAATACGCCTACCACTGAGGCAGGGAATGGGCCTGCGACAGAGTCAGAGAAAGGGATGTATGACTACCACATAGGCAGAGCATGGGATATATACACCTCTCACAGTGGCGTAGAATGTGATGTATATGCCTGCCACAGAGGCAGAGAATGGGATGCACCTGCCACAGAGGCAGAGAATGGGATGTATAGGCCTGCCACAGCGGCAGAGAATGGGATTCATACGTCTGCCACTGAGGCAGAGAATGGGCTTGCCACAGAGGCATAGAAAGGGATGTATACACCTGCCACATACGCAGAGCATGGGATATATACGCCTCTCACAGTGGCAGAGAATGGGATATATATGCCTGCCACAGAGGCAGATAATGGGATGCATACGCCTGCCACAGAGTTAGAGAATGGGATTTATACGCCTGCCACCGAGGCAGAGAATAGGCCTGTCACAGTGGTAGAGAATGGAATGTACACCTGGCACAGAGGCATAGAAAGGGATGTATACGCCTGCCACAGAGGCATAGAATGGTATTTATACGCCTACCACAGAGGCAAAGAATGGGATGCGCCTGCCACCGAGGCAGAGAATGGGCCTGTCGCAGTGGCAGAGAATGGGATGGATACGCCTGCCACATAATCAGAGCATGGGATATATACGACTCTCACAGTGGCAGAGAATGGGATGTATATGTTTACCACAGAGGCAAAGAATGGGATATGCCTGCCACTGAGGCAGAGAATGGGATGTGTACGCCTTACAGAGAGGAAGAGAATGGAATGTATTCGCCTGCCACCAAGGCAGAGAATAGGCCTGTCACAGTGGCAGAGAATGGGATGTATACGCCTGCCACATGGGCAGAGAATGGGATGTATAAGCCTGCCACTGAGGCAGAGAATGGGGTGTATACGCATGCCACAGAGGCAGAGAACGGGATGTATACGCCTGCCACAGAGGCACAGAATGGGATTTATACACCTGCCACAGAGGCAAAGAATGGGATACGCCTGCCACAGAGGCAAAGAATGGGATGTGTACGCCTGCCACCGAGGCAGAGAATGGGATGTATGCGCCTGCCACAGAGGCAGAGAATGGGATGTGTACACCTGCCACCGAGGCAGAGAATGGGATGTGTACGCCTGACACACAGGCAAATAATGGGATTTATACGCCTGTCACAGAGGCAGAGAATGGGATTGATACACCTGCCACAGAGGCAGAGAATGGGATTCACCTGCCACAGAGGCAGAAAATGGGCTGTATACACATGCCACAAAGGCAGAGAATGGGATGCATATGCATGCCACAGAGGCAGAGAATGGGATGTATACGCCTGCCACCGAGGCAGAGAATGGGATGTATACGCTTGCCACAGAGGCAGAGAATGGGATTAATACGCCTACCACTGAGGCAGGGAATGGGCCTGCGACAGAGTCAGAGAAAGGGATGTATATGACTACCACATAGGCAGAGCATGGGATATATACATCTCTCACAGTGGCAGAGAATGTGATGTATATGCCTGCCACAGAGGCAGAGAATGGGATGCATACACCTGCCACAGAGGCAAAGAATGGGATGCACCTGCCACAGAGGCAGAGAATGGGATGTATAGGCCTGCCACAGCGGCAGAGAATGGGATTCATATGTCTGCCACTGAGGCAGAGAATGGGCCTGCCACAGAGGCAGAGAAAGGGATGTATACACCTGCCACATACGCAGAGCATGGGATATATACGCCTCTCACAGTGGCAGAGAATGGGATATATATGCCTGCCACAGAGGCAGATAATGGGATGCATACGCCTGCCACAGAGGTAGAGAATGGGATTTATACGCCTGCCACCGAGGCAGAGAATAGGCCTGTCACAGTGGTAGAGAATGGAATGTACATCTGGCACAGAGGCATAGAAAGGGATGTATACGCCTGCCACAGAGGCAGAGAATGGGATTTATACGCCTACCACAGAGGCAAAGAATGGGATGCGCCTGCCACCGAGGCAGAGAATGGGCCTGTCGCAGTGGCAGAGAATGGGATGGATACGCCTGCCACATAATCAGAGCATGGGATATATACGACTCTCACAGTGGCAGAGAATGGGATGTATATGTTTACCACAGAGGCAAAGAATGGGATATGCCTGCCACAGAGGCAAAGAATGGGATGTGTACGCCTTACAGAGAGGCAGAGAATGGGATGTATTCGCCTGCCACCAAGGCAGAGAATAGGCCTGTCACAGTGGCAGAGAATGGGATGTATACGCCTGCCACATGGGCAGAGAATGGGATGTATAAGCCTGCCACTGAGGCAGAGAATGGGGTGTATATGCATGCCACAGAGGCAGAGAACGGGATGTATACGCCTGCCACAGAGGCACAGAATGGGATTTATACACCTGCCACAGAGGCAAAGAATGGGATACGCCTGCCACAGAGGCAGAGAATGGGATGTATATGCCTGCCACAGAGGCAGAGAATTGGATGTATACTCCTGCCACAGAGGCAGAGAATGGGGTTTTAAGCCTGCCACCGAGGCAGAGAATGGGCCTGTTACAGTGGCAGAAAATGTGATGTATATGCCTGCCACATAGGCAGAGAATGGATATACATTCCTGCCACCGAGGCAGAGAATGGGATGTATACTCCTGCCACAGAGGCAGAGAATGGGATTTATACGCCTGCCATAGAGGCAAAGAATGGGATACGCTTGCCACAGAGGCAGAGAATGGGATGTATACGCCTGCCACCGCGGCAGAGAATAGGCCTGTCAAAGTGGCAGAGAATGGGATGTATATGCCTGCCACATAGGAAGAGAATGGGATATATATGCCTGCCACAGCGGAAGAGAATGGGATGTACACGCCTGCCACTGAGGCAGAAAATGGGATGTATATGCCTGCCACAGAGGCAGAGAATGGGATGTATATGTCTGCCACAGAGGCAAAGAATGGGATACGCCTGCCACAAAGGCAGAGAATGGGATGTATACACCTGCCAGAGAGGCAGAGAATGGGATGTATACACCTGCCACCGAGGCAGAGAATAGGCCTGTCACAGTGACAGAGAAAGGGATCTGTATGCCTTCCACATAGGCAGAGCATGGGATATATACACCTCTCACAGTGGCAGAGAATGGGAAGTATACGCATACCACAGAGGCAAAGAATGGGATACGCCTGCCACAAAGGCAGAGAATGGGATGTATATGCCTGCCACAGCGGAAGAGAATGGGATGTACACGCCTGCCACCGAGGCAGAAAATGGGATGTATATGCCTGCCACAGAGGCAGAGAATGGGATGTATATGTCTGCCACAGAGGCAGAGAATGGGATGTATACGCCTGCCACAGAGGCAGAGAATGGGATTAATACGTCTGCCACTGAGGCAGAGAATGGGCCTGCCATAGAGGCAGAGAAAGGGATCTATATGCCTGCCACATAGGCAGAGCATGGGATATATACGCCTCTCACAGTGGCAGAGAATGGGATGTATACGCATACCACAGAGGCAAAGAATGGGATACGCCTGCCACAAAGGCAGAGAATGGGATGTATACACCTGCCAGAGAGGCAGAGAATGGGATGTATACTGTGGGATGTTTTTATCCACGCATCCGAGCCCTACCTCAAAACTGTGCAGTACTGACATGGAAAACATCATGATGGCCAGAGCTTCCCAGAAAATGCACAGGGAAATGCATGAAGAATAGGCTGCCACTCATTTTTGCCGATGTTATGGGCACAGAAGGACACTGCCTAAAACCACCATTGGACTACCCACACAGTAGTCTGAAACCATTGGGAATGGCAATGCTGATTGCCAAAAGCAAACCCATAACTGTTGGGAATTCATTTTCTTAAATCCCAAAAAGGGGTGCAGTACCAGTACTCACCACTATCCAAAAGCCGGCGTTTTAAAACAACACCAGATTTTACTTTTTTTGTGTAAAACTGAATAAATGAACCCAAGGCAAGCCAAAGAAAGACTTACTGAGAGGTGGATCCAATGTAAAGTTATATTCTGAAGTGACTTGAAGGTTTATAACAAGACTGGCTGAGCTGTGGATTTCAGCAGTTTAAGTAAATTTGGACTGAAAGACACTACAAATCTAAATGTTTAAAAGAAATGAGTGACCTACTTTGAGTGTCACATAGGTTGCAATTGTTTAAATGTCATAGTTTTAAACTTAGAATCAGCATCCTAGCTGCATATGTAAAAAAATGTCTTGACTTAAACTGGGGAACAGAAATGACATGTAGCTAAAAACTGGCTTAAAGAGATTTCAATTTTGCCTGGCAACTACCCCCCATCAAGAGTGAAACTTGAGTCACAGCTGTGTTCCCAGGCCTATCTGCCTTTTGCTGGCCACACTAAGGATATGCCATCTCTCTGATAATTGAATTAAGGGGAGCCCCCACAGAATACAGGAGCTCTGAACAAAGCCCTGTCCTGACTCAGGCAAATGTTTTATTGCAGATGTCATAAAACAGCTTCCTCTTGGCAGATGCTGGGAGGGGCAGGGTCTCTGAGCTTGGCAGAAACTGGAAAGACTGGTTTCTGTACCATGTGACCTGAAAAGACACACCTCTATAGCCAGAATATGGTTTTAGAAAAAGATGAATAACTCATAGTACGGACTTGTGAAAATTATTTAAATGATACCATAATTCTTGTGATTTTTCTGCCCACATTTTAAGAGGTTTTTAGAACCGGTGGCATGTTCAGGGGGGTTTTAGCGGAAAAGAGGATATTACTCAAAATGTGTGCATGTGAAAAATCTGACACTTCATCAACTAATGTCCATACTCCTTGCGCACATGTGTGTAAATTTGGGGTAATGTCCGGTATTGCAAACTAGTTAAAAAGTGCAAAATATTGCCATTTCTGAATGCAAGCCCCCAGGAAGAGCAGAGTTTGAACAGGGTATACCTCCTGTAATGCATGATGGGTGCATATGATTTTAAAACAATATGTACCTCTGCAAATATGTATTTGGTTCAAATCTAGATTTGTGTGTAAGTTGACAGGAGGAGTGGACTCTCTGCAGGCTGTAAAATGACATCACTCTGACACAACTTAGCTCCCCCAATCAGGGGAGAAATGAAAGCTTGGCCAATGATAAGTGGAGAGGGGTAGGGTCTAGTGATGCTGCACACACACCCATAAAAAAAAACACATAAAAGCAGACAGACAGGACAGATAGGGACCTTCAAATCCATTTGCAGCTGGAAGCTCTGCCGGGAAAATCCATACTTTACCTCCATCAACCTTCAGAGACCCAGACCAGCAGAGTAGAGCTGACCTGTTAGCAGAACCAGAGAGAGCTGACCCAGATCACTGTGAAGTGCAGAGACCAGAGTCCAGTCTAAAACCTGACCAGATCCGTGGCGAGGCCCATTTAACTCAAGAATATAGTGTGAGTACCTAGAAAACTGTGCAGAACCAATCTCTTAGTTAAAATAATATAATCCAAGCTATTTTAATCTAAGTAGAACTGCCTCCTAACTGTCACCTGTCATTTGTAAAGCTGTCACCTGTGATTTGCTAGTTGCAAGCTGCACTTGTCTTTGTGAACTTTAAAATTTCAATCTGAAAAACGACCTTTATTCAATCGCTCATATCTCCGCGACCGTTTGTGCTAGAGACTTGCAGTAACTTTCATCTGGAAGCTGACATCCTAGGCTTTCCTGGGGCCCCAAAACGATATTGCTAGCCCTTGTTGTTCCTCTTTAACCGCGCCAGACGCATTCGCAAATTTTGCCGCGATTTGAAAATTTCTCCACTTGCAAAAAGATAGCTGCTTTTGCTTTCCTCTGAAAAAAAATCGTTTGCCTCATAAAAACTATCCCTGCATCACTGCTAGAGTGAGCCTGAGCTAATATTAACTAGATACCACTCACCCTAAACCTCTAGAGGGAATTAAAAGCATTTTAGCATATTTTTTTCTTCATTGCCAGCACATTTAAAAGCATTTGGGCCTGTGTTTTCAACTTCTGTAGTCTAAGTTGCTTGGTGAACTGAATTACATTTGAATTGCATTTCTGAGAATTGTGTGCTTTTCTTCCATTTCCCTGCATTGCATAAAAGGGGGGGTGAATTGTCCAAGAAAGTGATTACATTGTCTTTTGCTGAAATTCTATCAAGTTATTTTCTGTACTGCATTTCATTCCACATTGCATCCATTGGAAACCATAAAAGTATTGTTGCTATCTTATCCATTTCATGTCAACTCCTTAGTGATTATAAAGAAGTGTGCTAGTGCCAGATTCTCCGTTGTTAATCTTTATCATATCAGATTAAGTGTGATATTCAATTATTAATTTATTCTAAAGTGTGATATATATACCTATTGTTTAAATTATCAATTAAACCTTTTAACTTGCAAAACAGAACTACTTCTTGGCTCAGTGGGGTCAGGAGGATTCCAAGAGAGGGGTGTTATATAGGGGTAGTCATCCAGAACGCATGAACTGGACATAAAGATATATCAATAAGGGTTTTCATTCAGTATTCTAGACTAGGCGTTGACTTGGCTGTAGTGCTGAATTGAATCCTCTTACAAATTGGGGGCTTGTGCCGGACGTTTGGGTTAGATCTACCATTTGTGCAGATTAATACAGCGTGCCAGCTGACCAGATACACATATCCGGTCGGATCACCACGCTGTGTTACGCTGTAAAGCACTCCTCAAAGGAACGCTCTTAGGAAAAGGTCTGTTTTGCAAAAATAAAATACAAACTTCTGTAAGTCAGGACAGAGACCAATCTCTAGAATGACGACCTTAGTAGACATGAAAATAGCCAGAGAGCACCTCTTACATAAACTATTTGTGAGAGGTGAATGGACTGAACAGGGCCAGGATGCCTGGTTGCAGGCCATCACGCGACAGGTCACTGAAACAGGGTCAGACCTATGGAGAGATCAGGGTCCATTACATGTGGCCCTGAGTGAACTATATATGGCTCCTAAAGCCAAAGATGAAAACAATAAGATTGCCAGGATAGCAGCATACCTGTACCTATATATGGGAGACATGCAGGATAAATGCACTGAAAGCCAAGATCTGGCAAATAGGCAACAGATGGCAGTAGAGAAGGCCCGATCTGATCTGGCCTCTTCTGAGCAGAGGCTGCAGAGGAGCCAGGAGTCAGAAAATGATAGTAGGCAATATATCATTAAAATAAAAGAGGATATGGGCATCCTACAACAGGAAAAGACAGACCAGGATACCAGATTTCTGGCCCTGCAGAAGGAGCATCAAGACAGTTTGGACTCCTTACTGCAGAACCAGAAAAAGTTGGAGCAACAGATCAATTTCAACAGGGCATGCGCGGAGCAGGTAGTCACCCTGCAAAGCCAGCTAGATAGAGAGAAAGAGGAGAGAAATAAACTGATTCTGAAAGACCTGGATACCCAGGCAGAGTTTGATGAGGAGCGCCAAAAAGCTGGTGCCTTTCAACGACAGAGGGACGACCTGGCAGCACAGATGCAGGCTCTCTGTCAGGAAAGAGACACTTTAGGCCAGGAAGTCTGCCACTTAAAAAAGGAAATTGAAGAAAATCACCTGGCCCTCCAGGGGCTGGGTGACCTCCAAAAGAAAACCAGAACTTGGTAGAGCACACCAGAAGGGTGGAAGATGCTCTGGCAAGAAAGGAGCAGGCCAGTAGGGATGGGACTCAGGAGGTAAACCTCCTGCAGCAAAGACTGGCCCAGTTCTCCAGGACCAACCACGAAGCACAGAGGGAAAATGAGGCCCTCTGTCAACACAATGATAGGCTCCAACAACAGGTAGCGATGCAGGAGAGACTGATAGAGTCTAGTAAGGCCTTGACTGAGGAACTGAAAGCACAAATGCAGGCTCTTGCATTGCAACAGGGAGCAGGGGCGGATAGAGATGAGGTCCGCTGGGAAAGAGAGACTCCAGACCATAACCTCAGGAGCCCTAACACCAGGGGCCTTCATCTCTCCCAGTCCCTGGACTCTACCACCCCCATGTCCCCTGGCGCACATGAGCACAGGGCCACAGGGATGGCAGATTACTATCCAGCTAAAAGTATGGGGCTCATAGGCCAGGACCACTCATGAATGGAGGGGTGGGCATCTGGGTATGGGCACCCAAGTACAGTACAGTTCAGTGGGGAACCCCAGGAGAGTAGGCCCCTTAAGGGCATCCTGAAAACCTCTGCCCAGTTAGGTCAGTGGGGGGGGGTACCCAGCAAATCCTGGCAGCAAGGAGGGATCTGAGGACTCCTCTGAGCACCACAGGAAACAGGAGACCAGGTCCCCACATTCTGCCAGCCATTCCCAGGCTCGCAGAATCCGGGAAAACCTGGAAGAACAGACAGGAACCTCTGGGAGCAGTGCCTCTGAGTCAGAGGATGAATGGACAAGGGTTACCCGAACCAAAAAGGCCAATAAGGCAAAAAGGGCCTTGCTTAAGGACCCCTTAAAGCAGATTAAGGCGATCAGGAGCGTCATCACGCCTTACCATAAGAACGCTAAGTATTCTGTTTGGGAGCACTTAGAGTTGTTTGAGCAAATGATGGAGACTTTCCATTTGAAGGACAGCCAAAGCTGTATTCAATATGTAAAGTGGACTTTCTCCCCGGAATACTCCAGTTTCTTTGCGGGGCTGGAGGACCAAAATCATTTAAGATGGTCCACCTATAAGGCGGCCATCTTGAAACATTTTTCCATTCATAGAAATCCTCAAGAGGCTCGCAAGGCAGCCTACAATTTGCAATGTGGGGAGGATCAGGCCCCACAAGAATTTGTGCAAGAACTGAAACGTGCTTTTGCGCAGACCACCAGAAGGGTGCGCACAGACAGTAGAGAATTCATTAATACATTTTTTCATGCCTTGCCCAAATACATAATGACCCAGCTCGTGAGGGATTTTCACGAGAAAAGATCTTTAGACTGGGTCCTTGAACAGGCTACCCGGATCTATGAGGTGCAGAAACCGGTAGATAGCAAAAATAATGCTCAGAAAAACCCCAAAGCCAACAGCACCCCTGCTGCTGCCAAGGTGGCAGAGGTAAAGGTCACCCCCGTTTTGGATGTGGAGATGGGGGGGCCTAAAAACCTACCTGCACCTAATAATGCTAGGCCCAAAAGGTCTTCGGGCCAGTCACAGACAGGGAGCCAGGGAGGCAGCCCCACAAATGGGGTCCCTCGCTCTCCTGATTATGTAAGTCCCCGTTACAAGGGAAATCAACCCATCCTGGGTTATGTGTGGACTCCTCCAGCCCAAGGGGGGGGATCCAGCCAAGCACCTAACCCAGGGAACTTCCCTCCTAACTTCCCACAGGAGGGCAGAAATTCTCCAAATCCTGGGCAGAACTTTTTCCCCAGGTATCCACCCAACTTTCAGCCCCAAAACCATCCATCCTTCTTTCCCCAATTCCCTGAGCCCAGACCACTGAATCCGGGAGAGGGGAGGCCAAGGGTGGAGGGGTACCCAAATCTTCCCAACCCGGGGTACTACCAAAGAAGGGACAGCTACCCTTCCCGGGATCAGCCCAGGGGAGAAAACAGGGCCCCGTATCAGCCTGAGCGGGTTTCCCAGTTAGAGCGCCAGGTTCAAAACATGGCGCGGGATCTGGGTCACATACTGAGGGCTCAGCAGAACCCTCAGATCGGCATGCCGGCGCAGCATGCACCCAACTCTGGACCTGGTGCCCCAGAACAATGACGGGGGCAGCACCCCGATAACTCACCGGTTCCCAGGGAGGAGGCACAAAGGGAAGGGGGGTGTAAAGCCTTGGAGGAAGCTTCCTTCCTCACTTGTAAACAGCCCCTGGAAACCCAGGAACCGGAAACAAAATCTCTTGCCCCTGAAAGTCTGCCTCCTAAGGAGCAGAGGGGGGGTAGGAGAAACAAAAGACCCAAACAGACTCAGTTTGAGGAGGAGGTACAGATTTTCCAATTTGAGGGAGAGGGATCCTCAGAGGATCCTGGGAAAAGGATCTTCTCCTTCAAAGAGGGGGGAACTCCTCCCAAAGAAAAATGGGTCCCTAGGGATGCAAATCCAGACTGGGGAGATGTGGAGACTGAGCTACCGCCGCCCACCATCTCATCCCAGAACCAACAGCAAGAAAATCCCCTGGTTCAAACCCATCCTGATGACTGCCTCCAAAAAGGGGGGGGCGGCCCGGAACCGGAACCCGGGGAACCCACCATGGCTCTGATCTCCAGTTGCCAACTTTTTCTTTCAGATTCCCAAGGCTCTCCACAGAATTCTGCCCAAATTTCTTCTCTTGCAATGTCCAAAACCAGAAAATTAACCCACCAGTTGTCCAAAAATGTACATTATCTGTGCCCCCTTGAGGAGAAGGAGGGAAGATATTATGCCCCGGTACAAGTACAGGGGCAGGGGACAATTTTGGCACTGGTGGACACTGGATCTCAAGCTACCCTTCTGTCCAGAAGGGCTTTTGACGAACTGAATGCAGGAAGGGGAGAGAATTACCAAATTCCTCTCACCTCTCTTCCTGGACAACTGCAGAACTTTGACGGGAAGGAAATTCCCGTCGAGGGGGCGGCAGATTTGGACATTAAAATTGGGCGGCACAAGTTGAAACACCCGGTCATAGTTGTGACTCCAGAGGGCACCCCTTGTTTACTAGGGAATGACCTCCTGAGAAGGTTGTCACCCCTAATAGATTGTGTAAACAAGGTCCTCTGGACCCAGACTAGCCGACCAATAAAATTAAAACAGAGTGTCAACCATGTTAGTTTAAACAGCACCTGCCACATGGTTGAACAAAAACCTGACCAAGTAGAATTTCACTTCCAGAATAGCCAAATTCCAGACGTGACAGTAATAGCAGTAGGGCAACAGACTGGTGATGGGGGGTCCTCTCTATTTCTGAAAATCAACCTTCCTTCCAGTCTAAAGTGGTACTCCACGCTGGAAGGAAACACTCTGAGATTCTTTACCAATCCACAATCAGAAACTCCCACTCCTATAGTCCAGAAAGATGTGAAATCAGCTCAGAGCCTGGCTGATATTCAGCAAATTGGAGAGCAGTTGTTCATCCCTGTCCAATTAAATGATGGGAAGGACTCTGTTCTCGCTCGAGTGTGTGTGAACAACGGTAAGAGCTTCATCAGCGAAGCCATGTTTCGCCAACTCCCAAAAGATCCAGCCATTCCCACATTCAAACTGATAGACAAATGGGAAATGGACCTGGAAGCACCTAATTCCAAACATCTCCTGCCAAGCAGGTGTATGCTCAAAATCTCCATTGGCAACAAGAGCATAGTCCACAATTGTTGGGTCGTGCGAGACGTCCCTGCCGCCTTTTACTTAGGCAGTGACATTCTCAATCGCTTTGCCATTAGTTTGGACCTAATAAACTTCAAAGCTTGGTCCCGATTAGTGGATAATCCCATGGGCTTTGATGATCCAGAAAAAGCATTTAGGTCAGCTCAATTGCTACCTTATGCAGTTGAAATTCAGGTTAAAGAGAAAGTTACCATCCTAGAAAGGACCCGACAATTCTCCCTGGAAGTGAAAGTTAAAAGAGGACAATATTTGCAAAACCCTGATGCTTACATACATCTAAACGCTTCTCTCCAACAGCAAGGGTTGGGGGTAAACCCAACTCCATTAGTCAACATAGAACATGACACCATTCTAATAGAGGTGGATAACAGCGACTTAAAGAGTATTACTCTAGCCGCAGGCACCATTATTGGAATGGCGGTTGATGACCGACATTTTTCCATCGACTTAGTAAATGAACTGTTAGGGCCAATCCCCAAGGACTGCTTTGACAGTGACAGTGATGACAATACAACACCAGACAGGATTTTTACCCGGCATGGGGTGAACTTCCTGGTGTACACTTCTTGCCATTATGGTAAGGAAGATGTGACTTGTGACTTCAGGAGGGATGAGGTGATTTTCCAGGTCCATGAGGGCTGCCTTTCCCACCTGAAGCCTCCAGCCCAAATCAGCACTCTGACCAGGGACTTCTCCACCCAGCTGGAGGAGGCCGCTGAAATAGCCAAACCAGAAGTCTTTCCAGGCTTCAGGCAGATGGTGGAAGAGAGAGTCAACCTAGCTGATGCCTGTGTGACTCTGGAACAAAAGCAAAAGTTGAAACAAGTTTTCTTGGATTTCCAAGATCTCTTTGCGGTAGACTCATATGACTGTGGCCGCACTGACATCCACACAACAACAATCCCCACGGACCCTGGCATGATTCCAGTGTTTGTGAAGCAATATCGCTTGCCTCTCGCATCAATGGAGTCCCTTACTGAAATAATTAAGAACCTTGAGTCCCGGGGAATAATCCGTCCAGTCCACAGCACCTTCAATAATCCGGTGCTGGGAATATTGAAGCCAAACGGCCAGTGGAGACTCTGTGCCGACCTCAGGGAGCTCAACAAACGGGTCCATACTTCCCGATGGCCTCTTCCCTACATTGACCAAGGGCTGGCCCAGATCCAGGGGTCACAGGTATTCACTGCAATAGACCTGACCAATGGATACTGGACCGTGCCTGTCAGTAGGGAGGACCAATACAAGCTGGCTTTTACCTTTGGGGGCCAGCAGTACACATGGACCCTGACTCCCTTCGGATACCTCAACTCGGGCAATGAATTCAACATTTTTCTACACAAGGCCATGCCCGACTTGGGTGCGAGGGGTAACCTGGCTTATGTAGATGATGTCCTCATCAAAAGTTCATCTGTGGAGGAACACATAGCAGAGATCCGTTATGTTCTGACGCAGTTGAGGGCCGCCGGAGCAAAACTTTCCTTTCAGAAAGCACAGTGGTGTAGAACCCGTGTTAATTTCTTGGGGCATGAGATTACTCCTCAGGGTGTCTGTCCCCAGGAAAAGAAAGTGGAAGCACTTCAGAAACTGAAAGACCCCACAACTCTGCGGGAACTAAGGAGCCTCCTTGGACTGACTAATTACAGCAGAAAGTTCATTGAGGGCTACGCAGAGATCACCAGACCCCTGATTCATCTCCTGAAGGGGGGGGTCAAGTGGGAATGGGGTCCAGAACAAGCCGAGGCAGTAAGACAACTCAAGAGAAGCCTCTCACAAGCGCCTTGCCTAGCTTACCCTGTCAGAAACAAGGAGTTCTTCCTGGAGACAGGGTTCTCTAATACGTGCTTGACGGCGGTATTATACCAAACGCATGACAAGGTCAATAAAGTAATCTCCTATGCGAGCAAAACTTTATCCTCTGTGGAGGAAAAATTCAACGATTGTGAGAAGGCACTCCTGGCAACGGTGTGGGCATTGAAGAATTACCGCCCGTTTATCCAGGGGGAACACATCATAGTGGAGACTCCACACCAGCCTCTGCAATATCTCCAAAGTGACAGAATCCGGGCCGGAAATGTGAGTAATTCCCGAATTACTTCCTGGATTCTGTCAATGCAAGGCTTTCCTGTGGAGGTCAGATATGGCCAAAACAAGAAGAGTCCCCTCGCGCAAGGTCTGGCTGACTTGCATGATTGTGCCAGAGAAAACTGTCTCGAGGACGAAAGTCTAAAAATCAAGGACAACATGGAGGCATACCTTAATTCCCCACACAAAGTCTTTGAAGAGGACAAGTGTGAGGGAATGCCCACTGTCTATGTGGATGGATGCTCTTACCATGTTGACAACGACGGAGAGAAAGAACTGGTGGCCGGCGTAGGGAATGCATGGGTGAAGGAGTTCCCAGAACCCTCCGCTGGATACAAAATTGGTCCCCGAAGTAGTCAGGTGGCAGAATTGATGGCTGTGCATCAGGCCATCCTCACTGCTGTCCAGCATCAACTCCACGAACTGGTCATAATCACAGATTCGGATTATGTACGGAACGGGTTCGTGGAGCACCTGGTTAATTGGAAAACCAGAGGCATGTTATGTGCTAACAACAAACCCTTGAAACATGGGAAGTTGACCCAAAACATTGATGATCTGGTCACCTCGAAGGGAATGACCATCTATTGGAAGAAGATCAAGGGTCATTCCAAAGTAGAGGGACCAGACAAAACTGGAAATGACTTAGCTGATCAGCTGGCCAAAACTGGGGCCATCCAAGGGGATCTAATTGAGATTGAGTCCCTGTTGGGGGAAATCCAGGTCACTGCTATCACTAGGTCCCAGACAAATGCTCACAACGACCTTCCAATTGCACAATGGAGTAAGGAGACCCCTGATGCTGATTTGATTACTGCTCAGAAGGGGGATCCAATAATTGGTAAATTTTACCAGCACCTTGAGGACCCTGAGAACTTTCCCCTGACGGATACCGATTACATTGGGAAAGAGGACCTAAGAGTGTTGATGAAATGTCCAAAAATGTTCCGGATCCAAGACGGTTTGTTGGTAAGGAAATCCAAAGCTGGCCACGATCAGTGGGTGGTTCCTACCTCATTCCGAAGCCTGATGTTAAGTCACGCCCATGATGCGGCCACCGCCGGTCATAGGGGGTTTCACACAACATTGGAAATCTTAAGAGAGGTTGCATACTAGCCACACATGGGGCAGGACCTCGACCAATATTTGAAGGGGTGTCTTGTGTGTGCACAATTTCAGCCATCATCCCTCACGCACCGTGCGCCTCTCCAAAAGCAGGGGATGACACTGCCATGGTCAGATTTACAAATCGACTTTGTAGGCCCCGTGATTCGCTCTGCTAGGGGGAATAAGTACATGTTGACTGTGACATGCTTGTTTACCAAGTGGGTGGAATGTCTCCCAGCCCCAAATTGCAAGGCAGAAACCGCAGCTGCCCTGATGATTAACCATATCTTTTCCCGTTTTGGTCTACCTCAAAGGATTGAGTCAGACAGGGGTAGCCACTTCACCAGTGAAGTAATGACAAAGATGTGGGAGATACTGGGGGTCAAAAGGAAGTTGCATATTGCTTACCGGCCAGCTTCTTCTGGGGCAGTAGAGAGATATAACCGGACAATTGTGAGCATATTAAAGAAGTTTGTGGCAGATTCTGGGCCAAGTTGGGATATCCGATTACCTCTGGTCCTAATGGCCATCAGATCTACCCCTTCATCTGCAACCAAAATGTCACCATTTGAGTTGATGACTGGGCGCAAGATGGTGCTTCCGCAGCATTTGCTCTATAGGACCCAAGAGCAGACACTAATAAATGCCTCCACTACTCATGAGTATGTGGAGAATTTAAGGAAACACCTCCAACATGCTTTTGCTTACCAGCGGAATCTAGAAAGATCGGCTGATAGCATGAAGACCCACTATGACCTGAAGACTTCCAGGAAGGAATATCAGGTGGGGGACCGGGTCTATCTATACAACTTCCAAAGAAACCAGGCAAAACAGCGGAAATTTTTGCCTACGTGGAAGGGACCCTTTGAGATCATCGACAAGATCTCCCCTGTGGCCTACAAAATCCACATCCCCAAAGGTCCTTTGGCAGCGGGGGAAGACAAGTGGGTCCACATAAACCAGTTGAAAGGTTGCCATCCCAGGCACACTCTGCAACAACTGGAGGAATCCTCTGGAATCCTAGCGGGTACTGTCTCAGACAAATTCAGTTCCAACCATAAAACATACCACATCTAGTCTCTAAAATATTGTGAGTTAGATGAAACTGTCTCTTAGTTATACTGTTTTTTTTTCAAAATAAGAATGTAATGTTTCGTTATGATGAAATGCATATGCTGCCCCACTATCTCAACAGTGGTGGAAGAAATGTCCATGAATAGGTATTGCCGCTCCTCCTTTGTCGTCCTAGGAGAAAGAAAACCGGGAGACGGGCCAAGGACGACGATCCGGAGACCGGGAGCAGAGACGCAACGGGCCCGGGGTACCGCCCAATATTCCCATCAGGACCGGCGAGGAGAACCGATCGATCCGACCGGATGGAGGAAAAGATGCTGAACTGTGCCATCTATTGGAAGAAGATGAGGAAACATCCCAGGTCTTGCGAGTCCCATCAGTGAAAGCGAATGGCCATCGCAAGAGGGGGGCTTGTGGGATGTTTTTATCCACGCATCCGAGCCCTACCTCAAAACTGTGCAGTACTGACATGGAAAACATCATGATGGCCAGAGCTTCCCAGAAAATGCACAGGGAAATGCATGAAGAATAGGCTGCCACTCATTTTTCCCGATGTTATGGGCACAGAAGGACACTGCCTAAAACCACCATTGGACTACCCACACAGTAGTCTGAAACCATTGGGAATGGCAATGCTGATTGCCAAAAGCAAACCCATAACTGTTGGGAATTCATTTTCTTAAATCCCAAAAAGGGGTGCAGTACCAGTACTCACCACTATCCAAAAGCCGGCGTTTTAAAACAACACCAGATTTTACTTTTTTTTGTGTAAAACTGAATAAATGAACCCAAGGCAGCCAAAGAAAGACTTACTGAGAGGTGGATCCAATGTAAAGTTATATTCTGAAGTGACTTGAAGGTTTATAACAAGACTGGCTGAGCTGTGGATTTCAGCAGTTTAAGTAAATTTGGACTGAAAGACACTACAAATCTAAATGTTTAAAAGAAATGAGTGACCTACTTTGAGTGTCACATAGGTTGCAATTGTTTGAATGTCATAGTTTTAAACTTAGAATCAGCATCCTAGCTGCATATTTAAAAAAATGTCTTGACTTAAACTGGGGAACAGAAATGACATGTAGCTAAAAACTGGCTTAAAGAGATTCCAATTTTGCCTGGCAACTACCCCCCATCAGGAGTGAAACTTGAGTCACAGCTGTGTTCCCAGGCCTATCTGCCTTTTGCTGGCCACACTAAGGACATGCCATCTCTCTGATAATTGAATTAAGGGGAGCCCCCACAGAATACAGGAGCTCTGAACAAAGCCCTGTCCTGACTCAGGCAAATGTTTTATTGCAGATGTCATAAAACAGCTTCCTCTTGGCAGATGCTGGGAGGGGCAGGGTCTCTGAGCTTGGCAGAAACTGGAAAGACTGGTTTCTGTACCATGTGACCTGAAAAGACACACCTCTATAGCCAGAATATGGTTTTAGAAAAAGATGAATAACTCATAGTACGGACTTGTGAAAATTATTTAAATGATACCATAATTCTTGTGATTTTTCTGCCCACATTTTAAGAGGTTTTTAGAACCGGTGGCATGTTCAGGGGGGTTTTAGCGGAAAAGAGGATATTACTCAAAATGTGTGCATGCGAAAAATCTGACACTTCATCAACTAATGTCCATACTCCTTGCGCACATGTGTGTAAATTTGGGGTAATGTCCGGTATTGCAAACCAGTTAAAAAGTGCAAAATATTGCCATTTCTGAATGCAAGCCCCCAGGAAGAGCAGAGTTTGAACAGGGTATACCTCCTGTAATGCATGATGGGTGCATATGATTTTAAAACAATATGTACCTCTGCAAATATGTATTTGGTTCAAATCTAGATTTGTGTGTAAGTTGACAGGAGGAGTGGACTCTCTGCAGGCTGTAAAATGACATCACTCTGACACAACTTAGCTCCCCCAATCAGGGGAGAAATAAAAGCTTGGCCAATGCTAAGTGGAGAGGGGTAGGGTCTAGTGATGCTGCACACACACCCATAAAAAAAACACATAAAAGCAGACAGACAGGACAGATAGGGACCTTCAAATCCATTTGCAGCTGGAAGCTCTGCCGGGAAAATCCATACTTTACCTCCATCAACCTTCAGAGACCCAGACCAGACCAGCAGAGTAGAGCTGACCTGTTAGCAGAACCAGAGAGAGCTGACCCAGATCACTGTGAAGTGCAGAGACCAGAGTCCAGTCTAAAACCTGACCAGATCCGTGGCGAGGCCCATTTAACTCAAGAATATAGTGTGAGTACCTAGAAAACTGTGCAGAACCAATCTCTTAGTTAAAATAATATAATCCAAGCTATTTTAATCTAAGTAGAACTGCCTCCTAACTGTCACCTGTCATTTGTAAAGCTGTCACCTGTGATTTGCTAGTTGCAAGCTGCACTTGTCTTTGTGAACTTTAAAATTTCAATCTGAAAAACGACCTTTATTCAATCGCTCATATCTCCGCGACCGTTTGTGCTAGAGACTTGCAGTAACTTTCATCTGGAAGCTGAGATCCTAGGCTTTCCTGGGGCCCCAAAACGATATTGCTAGCCCTTGTTGTTCCTCTTTAACCGCGCCAGACGCATTCGCAAATTTTGCCGCGATTTGAAAATTTCTCCACTTGCAAAAAGATAGCTGCTTTTGCTTTCCTCTGAAAAAAAATCGTTTGCCTCATAAAAACTATCCCTGCATCACTGCTAGAGTGAGCCTGAGCTAATATTAACTAGATACCACTCACCCTAAACCTCTAGAGGGAATTAAAAGCATTTTAGCATATTTTTTTCTTCATTGCCAGCACATTTAAAAGCATTTGGGCCTGTGTTTTCAACTTCTGTAGTCTAAGTTGCTTGGTGAACTGAATTACATTTGAATTGCATTTCTGAGAATTGTGTGCTTTTCTTCCATTTCCCTGCATTGCATAAAAGGGGGGGTGAATTGTCCAAGAAAGTGATTACATTGTCTTTTGCTGAAATTCTATCAAGTTATTTTCTGTACTGCATTTCATTCCACATTGCATCCATTGGAAACCATAAAAGTATTGTTGCTATCTTATCCATTTCATGTCAACTCCTTAGTGATTATAAAGAAGTGTGCTAGTGCCAGATTCTCCGTTGTTAATCTTTATCATATCAGATTAAGTGTGATATTCAATTATTAATTTATTCTAAAGTGTGATATATATACCTATTGTTTAAATTATCAATTAAACCTTTTAACTTGCAAAACAGAACTACTTCTTGGCTCAGTGGGGTCAGGAGGATTCCAAGAGAGGGGTGTTATATAGGGGTAGTCATCCAGAACGCATGAACTGGACATAAAGATATATCAATAAGGGTTTTCATTCAGTATTCTAGACTAGGCGTTGACTTGGCTGTAGTGCTGAATTGAATCCTCTTACAATACACCTGCCACCGAGGCAGAGAATAGGCCTGTCACAGTGGCAGATAATGGGATGTATATGCCTGCCACATAGGCAGAGAGCCTCCCACCGAGGCACAGAATGGGATGTATACGCCTGCCACCGAGGCAGAGAATGGGATGTATACGCATGCCACCGAGGCAGAGAATGGGATGTATACGCCTGCCACAGAGGCAGAGAATGGGATTTATACGCCTGCCACAGAGGCAAAGAATGGGATACACCTGCCACAGAGGCAGAGAATGGGATGTATATGCATGCCACCCAGGCAGAGAATGGGCCTATCAAAGTGGCAGAGAATGGAATGTATACGCCTGCCACATAGGCAGAGATTGGGATATATATGCCTGCCACCGAGGAAGAGAATGGGATGTATACGCCTGCCACCGAGGCAGAGAATGAGATGTATACGCCTGCCACAGAGGCAGAGAATGGGATGTATACGCGTGCCACCAAGGCAGAGAATGGAATGTATACGCCTGCCACCAAGGCAGAGAATGGGCCTGTTACAGTGGCAGAGCATGGGATGTATACACCTGCCACAGAGGCAGAGAATGGGATGTATATGCCTGCCACAGAGGCAGAGAATTGGATGTATACGCCTGCCACCAAGGCAGAGAATGGGATGTATACGCCTGCCACTGAGGCAGAGAATGGGATGTATACGCCTGCCACAGAGGCAGAGAATGGGATGTATACGCCTGCCACAGAGGCAGTGAATGAGATGTATACGCCTGCCACAGAGGCAGAGAATGGGATGTATATGCGTGCCACCAAGGCAGAGAATGGAATGTATATGCCTGCCACCGAGGCAGAGAATGGGCCTGTTACAGCGGCAGATAATGGGATGTATACACCTGCCACAGAGGCAGAGAATGGGATGTATATGCCTGCCACAGAGGCAGAGAATGGGATGTATACGCCTGCCACCAAGGCAGAGAATGGGATGTATACGCCTGCCACCGAGGCAGAGAATGGGATGTATACGCCTGCCACAGAGGCAGTGAATAAGATGTATACGCCTGCCACAGTGGCAGAGCATGGGATGTATACACCTGCCAGAGGCAGAGAATGGGATGTATATGCCTGCCACAGTGGCAGAGAATGGGATGTATACACCTGTCACAGAGGCAGAGAATGGGATGTATATGCCTGCCACAGAGGCAGAGAATGGGATGTATACACCTGCCACAGAGGCAGTGTATGAGATGTATACGCTTGCCACAGAGGCAGAGAATGGGATGTATACGGTTGCCACCAAGGCAGAGAATGGGCCTGTTACAGTGGCATAGAATGGGATGTATACACCTGCCACAGAGGCAGAGAATGGGATGTATATGCCTGCCACAGAGGCAGAGAATGGGATGATTATGCCTGCCACAGAGGCAGAGATGAGATGATCATGTCTGTAACAAAGACTTGGAAAGGAAACCTGCTGCAGACACTTTCAGACGAAATTTGCTAAGGAAAATGCGGGCGATTATTTTCTCTCTGATTAAGGCAAGAGACATGAGGAGCAATCTTCTGCAGAGACAGGGAACACCTGCTGCACAGCGTGGGCACGTCACCTGCGGCAGAACATTGGAGAACACATCTGCTGCAGGGAATTGGGTGCCCATCTGTGGAAGAAAGTGGGCAGTACAGCTGCTTCATGGGCTGGTGGAGCTCAGCTGCGATTGACGTTGAGGGCACCTGCTTCAGTCACTGGTGGACACACATTCCCATAAGGGTGGCGCCATTGCTGTAAGGCTGATGCTGATCTGTCCCAAATGTAGGAGGGACGCTCACCCCTCTTCTGCCTGCAGTGTCCCCACTCTGTGCATGTTCTTACAGCTGATTGGACGGCTGCCAGTTCTGGCGATTTGGAATATGCGGGTGATGGAGGTTGCACAGCAATCACCCACAATGTTCCTGTGATTTGAGTGAGAGAAGATTGCATTGTTACTGGTGTACCTGTCATGTGCAAATAGACAAATGTGCACTTCTGTAGTGTTTGTGTGTGTGCGTGTGTGATACTTGCACTGCTGCTGCCAGTGTTAGGATGCTCTGTATGGTAGGAAGGTTTCTATTGTAGTTGCCTATGCAAAGTATGTTCAGTTGATGAATGCTGAATATAAATTTGCTATACTGTCAATCAAGCTGCTTTAAAAAAAATGCTAATATGTCATCTTAAATGCATGAAGATTTGAGTGGTGAATTAATGAAGAGAAAGATCAGTGGCAGAATTAGCTATCCTGGCGAAGGCGGAGAAGGTGGCCTTTTAGAGGCAATCGCGTTTCTGTATGGAGGGCGCACTAGAAGAAACTCTCAGTCAAGGGGGTAGATGAAAGTGTGGCACACATGGACATAATTTAGAAGTAGTCAGGGATAGCAGTTGCTACCCCTGGCTATTGGCTTGCTAGCCCTGACCAATCGACTGCTACCCCTATCCAATCCTCCAATCAGGAGCAAGGGGGCGTGGTCAAGTAACACGCACTGCACATTCGTGCCGTTGGGCTGGTTCCAGGCACCCTCCATTTTGTTTGCAGGCAGTGGGAGCAGACGTGTCTGTGAGCTGACTGAGTGCAGGCCTACCTGACCCAGCCTGCGGCGTTGAGTGGAGAGAGGAGCTCAGCTTCTCAGGTGACTGATCGATGATATTGAATATTAGCTACTGCCTGCAGTCGAAGAATTTGCGTAAAGGGCGGGCAAAGGGATGGGCAAAATTATAATATCCACTGCGGCACCCGCCCAGCCTGAATATTGAATTTGAGACAGTGCTTGGTGTGCACTCGTGTGTGCCTCTGGTTGGCTGGTGGCCGCTCTTGTGAAGCGGGGCAACCTGTAGGCTGAGGAGGGTCATGGGCCCGTCTGGGGCCGACAAGCCAGTGGGCAGAGTGCAAGAGGCCTACTTGGGCAATCCTGCTATCCGACTGTGCCTGCTGACTGGCAGCCAGCCCCGAATGTATGCAAATCACAGGTCGAGCAGGGTCTCTGATGGGAAAAAGGAACTGGGCTACAATGTGCCTCTTCTGCTCGGCTCTGCCTGCCGATGCTTCCCTCTACAAGTAGGACTACAGCTCTGCAGATGCTCAGGGCTTCTGGGAGGGCCGGGTCAGGGCCTGTCTTCTCACCCTCGCTTAGCGGGGCTTCCAGAACAGGCCCAACCCCTGCCCTTCTGCTTGAAACTCATAGTTACCTGGCAGGGGAGAATCTGTGATCAGAAAGGCAGATCTCACAGAGTGAGGCTAGGCTCATCCAGTGCATATGGGCTTTGCTGACCGGGGCCCCTGCGATTTCCCCAAATGCGGGATACTGGACTGCCCTATTTCTGGTAGTGGGGGACTGTGTTCACGCTTTTCCCTGATTTATTGGTGAAAGAAAGAAAAGGTAAAGTGTGCGAGTACGTTGGTTGCACACAGAGCCCCTGGTCTTGTAGCAGAATTTCTTTTGCTGCAGTTAAGTGGGCCAGCACTGAGCAGCTCATGTTCACAGCATTCACTGGAGAGTTGAAGTGCGCGGGCGCCTAACCCCAGACTTGTGCACCCCATGATATCACGTGGCGCTGTGGTAGCAGGTAGCATTATTTACCAATGCATTAATAAAACCATTTTAAACTTAGCTGTAGGTTCTGAAGGAGAGGAATATCGGAGATGTCTGGCTGTTTTGTGCAGGAATAATTAATCCATGAAACAACTACAACAAGTCTTACTGAGTGGTAATCATGAAGGTAACGTTTTGAATCAGAAGAAATTGGATTTTAAGTTTTATAATCTGAACAGTGCAGGAAGAGCAACTATATAAGAACACGTGTTCTCTGGTGAAACATTCTCCCTCTTTCTCCGTCTATCCTAGCTTTCCCTTATCCCTACACCGGCCTATCGGCCCTTCTCCCACCAGAATGTGATTTCGCTCTGTAGTCATGTTGAAATAACAGGCCGGCTCCACATAAAGAGGGGATTAATCATTTGGGTTTATACACTTCCATAATAATATGGGCCTTGACACACTGCTAAATATGATGATCCATTCTTGTATTACATGTGTGTCATATTACATTGATATTGTAACCATATTTTCTTAGTGCACTCAGGGATGATGCCTTGGGGCGCAACTTCCGGTGATGTCACGTGGGGGTGGGGTCAAAGTACATCCCTTCCTGTGATGCCACTCGGGGGGTGGCAGTCACATGACATCAAGTCACGTGATGTCACTCAGAGGGTGGGGTCAAATAACACCACTTCCTGCGCTGTCACTCGAGTGGGGGCATGTGATGTCCCTTCCGCTACCCCTGGTATTTAATGACGTCCCTGACGGCACAGAGGAGCAAAGCACTATCCGCTCAAACATCTTGAAATCCTCGGATCACAACTGAGCACTACCTGAAGTGTAGATGTGACATGTGCTTGACTTTACCTTTGGCCTGTCGACTTTCAGAGGATCTGGTTTAGGCTTGCCTTCCTCATACCGACACATCTCAACACCATGCTCTCCCTAACACCACAACTCTATTTCTTTGGGAAGGGTCTCTTTGCAAACCCCTCTCACATCTTAATAAGGCTTACCAAGACACTGACCTGTAGACCCTTCATTTCTATTAGTGATATCTGGTTGGTTTATTTCTATGTTTTCTCATTGCTAAAAAGCTTAAAAGGGAACTAACGACAACTCCCTGCGCTATCAACTGTGTGGCACTAGATGGAAACCGTGCTGGCTGTGCATAAAGGTTTGGCAAAGCTAAGAACAGGACTTATTATGATATGCCCATCTGTGTTCAAGCTTATGAACACTTCCACAGGTTGTGAATTATGGTATTGGTTGTGATGGAACTTAGATGTGCGCCTTCAGTTTTAATTTAACCTCCTCCAATGCCTTTTTATTTGTATTTTCTGGATTTTATTTTTATTTGTATAGCACTATACCCAATGGATCATTGTTGCTTTGTGTACCCGTTGACAATATGAGGTGCTTGGGTCAGCAGTTAGTTTCATAACTGGTTGACCAAGGCAATGTGGTGCAGTCTTGGCAATGATGCTGGATCGATTTAGACTTCAGCCTGTCCAATGAGGCAAGGTGGCTGGACTCTCCAGCTCATCACTGTGTTGCCAAAACTGAGACATACATGCAAGAATAAGGTTTAAGGGCATACTTCCACTAGTGCTCAATAAAACATATGGTATCAGAAGGTTCGGCAAACAAAATACCAGGGGTGCCAGCCCCGGATGATAAGTGTGATGAAATTAAAGTATGGGATAATGTCAGAAAGGTACCCAACTTAAAATGAGTGATAGGCCAATGGGGCTTCTTATTGAAGTCTCAAAAGAATGAGTTCACACGCTCTTGCACCAAAGGGGTTCAATAAAAAACATCCTAAAATCTGCAGTAACCAACAGTAACCTTCAAAAAGCTGCTTCTAGTGTGCAAATCAAAAGTATATTTTCAAGTCTTTCTTCCTCAAGGAGGGTGTTTTCTCTGCTACAGCTGTAGTCATGACACGAGTGGTTCAGTAATTCATCCTTCTCCTTGGCCCATGTGTTGCCCTCTGCTGCATTCTCATTGCTCTTGGGCAGACAGATGTTTTGGGGATCGGTCAGAAATGTACCTCCTAATTTTTTTCCTAGTATCTCTCCCAAAGAGGCAAAACCAGGGCGTTGTTCCTGCATCAGTGTTATGGTTCTACATGCTGCAGGGTCTGGCACGCCCGAGTGTGGTTTCATTGAAAAGTGTGCCCCTTCTCTTGGCTGACCACTTTATCTCATAATGGTTTCTCTGGGTCTACCTTGTCCTTTGCTATACATAGTCCTTCTTTATGTCTCACTGGAGTGGCAATACCATCTCAAACCTCTTCTGGCGCCCACATTCTCTCCTGAACCAATATGGTCCTCAGAAACCTCCACGGCTTTGATGTCTTGGTTGATCTCTTCTTGGACTCTAGTCTTCAGATAGTTGGCCTCTATCTAGTCCTGGATTATCAAATAGGGAATAGTCGGATGACATCCTGTCTTCTAATCTGTCCTGATTGCGGGAGGAGTGTGTTACTGTGTGGACCTGCGGCTGGCTACCGCTCTTTTCTCTGTGTTTACTTGGAAGGAGGTACCCACTGCTTAAAACCTCCTGCCTCAAGCAAAGCAGAGCAAGTGCGGGAGGAGTGTGTTACCGTGTGGACCTGCTGCTGGCTACCAGTCTTTTCTCCGTGTTTACTTTGAAGGAGGTTCTCAATGCTTAAAAGCTCCTGCCTCAAGCAAAGCGGAGCAAGTGCGGGAAAAGTGTGCTACCATGTTCCTAGGCTGCCCGGCTGTGGCGAGGCCCTGGATCCCTCCCCGCGACTCGCTATCTCATGGCTGTTACAACGACAAAGGAGTCTTGTTTAACATCGGCTTTAGGAGCCCAGTCACAAACTCGCAGCCAAGTGGAGCTGCAATATAGAGGTGAGGGTCTTGGAGGAGGAGGGGTTGTCGTGAGTTTGGATGCAGGCATATTGCTGGAGCCCCCTCGTAAAACCAAGCCTCCTAGTGCCCCAGGGTCACCCGGCTCGCTCCCCCCTTCCCTTTCTTCCCTCCCTCTTATGGACTGCCCCTCCCCACCGATCAAGCAACTGGGACGCAGGAGCCTGGGGCAGGTTCCTGTAGTGGATTATTGAGGGCAGAGATGGCAACGAGCTTGCAGTGCCTGCGCTGCCGGAATCTATCGGCAGCATTAATCTCAAGGACAACAAGCGAGCAGAATTTACTGCTCAGGGTATGGGCCCGCTCCAAGCCGGAGCTTCGCTCATCGAAGTCCCGAAAGAAACTCTGGAGCTTGTTCTAAACCCTGCAGAAGCCGAGCCCTCCACCTACTTTCAAGGATCTGAAAAGACACATCAGGAGGGATTGGACGTTGGCTGTGCCATCTATGGATGGCCTGAAATTGGAAGTGAAATTAGCATCCAGCCTTCTTATCAGCCTGTAACTGTTTCTTTGCCAATGGCTAGGTACACCCCCCTTCGTTTAAAAAAAGGGTGGTCCATAAATGAAAAATACATGACACCCCTTTTCAGAAGGTCAGAAGCAAATCCTTATCAGACAACAAAACTATAAGATGGCACTTCAAGGCTAAAACACAAGTCGCTTCCCAGGCAGCCCAGAAATGACAAGCTTTAGAGGATGATGGCTGGGAAAGCAGCGCAGACTTGGATCTGACGAATGATGCCACTTCCAATCCAACGGCATTGAATGAGCAACTGAATGAACTGAAAAACGGACACCGGATTCCTATCCACCTGGGATCGAGAAATGGAATCCTAAAATAACACCAGACGATCCGGATGCCGTGAACTCTCCTTGTCGGCTGGAAACTTCAAATGAACTCTGCAATCGCTGAAACAGTTGGAATGGCCACAATAGCAGAACTCATGAACTCTATAAAGGAGCCTGTTAGCCTGGAACAAACAGGGGGTTTGTCCCTAGCGGCTGCACTCCAGGACCGGATTCCTGCTCAGAAGACATAGGAAATGGGCTGGCCGGCAACCATGGTACGGGTGAAGACCCTCGGGAGCAGCAAACAACAAATGCTATTAACCCACAAACAAAAAGGACCCAAATGCCTGCGATCATCCCTAACAGGGGTGAAAAAAGGTACATATGGGTTCTAGAAGAGAACAGTGGTGAAAAAAGGTGCATATGGGTCCTAGAAGGGGACGACCCTTTGAGTTTAAGTGTACCTGCAAAAAAACTTAAAACCGCCCTTATGAACAGTCTATTGGAGCAACTTTCCCCTGAGCTCAAGGGTAAAACTCCAAAATTACATTTACAAGTAGAAATCAACGGAATAGGCATATGCACCAGCTCACTGACTCAACGGAGGACTCAAAAGAAACTGATTCAGGAGATGAGCCAGCCAGTGAGTTCATTTCCACTGATTCACAACTACCACAGCGTGTAGGGCACAAAAACAAAACCAACTACTAGCCACAGGCTCACCAGAACCTCCCTTTGAATAACACTCAATCTAACTGGGGCGACCAATGTGCGCAACTACAAGGATCAATTGGATCGATCGTCACAATAGCTCTCTTATCATTCTTGAAGCTATATGAGAACTTAAGTGAGAATTAGAAGGACCAATCCACATTATTAGCACTGATACATACAAAGCTGGTCTTAATAGAAAAACACATTGAAGCTTCCAGAGAAAAAAGATTGAAAGAAAGGGAGTCAGAAGGGATCATTGTGAAGACTAACATTGACTTGACAGAATATGTCCGTGATGATAAAAAGTCCTTCTTGGTGAAACTATTTCCCTACTAAAAAGCCAAGATGACGTGGGGTCTGCCAACTCTATGTATCATCAATCAATTCCTGATGCTTCAAACCCTATTCCCACCATCATGACGGTCCCTGAAGCAACGAGAGTAGACACTAGACATGGATTAAACAGAGAAGAGAACCAGAGAGCCTCTTCCAGTGGTACACAGAAAGAGAACTTGGGTTTCAACCTCCGATGTCTGTGGAACCCTCTACTCCCCTGGCAGAGGGCAGGGTCCCTTGGAATAGACCACAGCAAATGGTATTTCCATTGGGGGCGGTCCCTCCAGAACCTCGCTCATGCCCGATACATTCTCAATCTTTGTGAAAGAAACTCAGAAGCCCAAGAAAGCGCTTAAAAAAATGAAGGACCTAATCCCGCAGGTAAAAAAACCGAAAAATATAATCTCAACAAAATAGTCAAGAGGCGGAGGTTCCCGAAATGTTATTAGAAATGTAAGAACTATTACAGTAGTACATCCGTCCAGCACCCAGATGTGGCACCAGAAAAGACTTTGGAAAAGAATGCCTCCACAACCCATCTTAAACTACAAAAGAGAGGGACACTGACCTAGACACAATGGTGGAAGGTGAGGACCAGGAACCCTCCTGTGAAGAAGACGACCTAATGCTACTCTCAACATACAAAGACTCATAAAATGAGGATGAGGCCTCGAACTGTGAGCTCTTGATGCCTCAGAACTGTTAAGTTCTTAATCCCAGTTGATGTCATCCCCAACCATGAACCATTTGAAACCTTAGCAGAAAAGAGGACAAAAATATCAGAGAGTTGTTTCATTAAACCTCGATTTAGTCAACGGATTGAACAACGTCCTACAAATGATAAAAGCAAAGATCAACACTCGCCCTTGGCAAGAACGTCCCCAGACCGGAAACAAAAGTTTAAACAATCTGCTAGGTCAGGAAGAGCTGGGCTACCCCTCTGACATCAACAAGAAATGAAGTTTTAGCATAAACTCATTCTGGAACAGGTTCTGAAGACTAACAATGGCTTAATTCTCAATCGGGCAAACGTCATGAACCTCTTTTATACTGTCCCCAGCTAAGGGTCCTTTCGTCTGACGACATAAAGATAGTGGCCTTTCCAAGTAAGTAGTGCTGAACATGACATCACCAACTCTAATATCCCTTCTTCTTAATCCATCAGACACCCTGAAGACTTTGGGCTTAGACACAAAGGAGCCCGATGAATGGGATAATGACAAAACAACCGTCTCCTCAAACCCCGATAAACTTACCGGAAAGACATGCAATGAGACTACAACAGATCTTGATGGAAGAAATCACCCTAAAATAACTGATGCCCCAAAGCCTGGTAAACACAAGGGGAAATCTTTTAAAGAAATTATTTCCCCTGAAGAAGAGGACTTAACAAAACCTAACAGAGACGTCCCGTTCGCCCTACAAGGGCGGAACATTCTGAAAATTACCATTAATGGCCTAAAAACAGGAAGCAAACAGGAACCCAGGGAAAAAAAGGAAACTAACCCAGCCTTGATTACTAAGCCCTCGACTGAAGAATCCTGGAGTTGCCTGGCAAGAGCTCCATCAGCCCCCAAGGAATCATAGAATGAAAGTAATCGCAAAGGTGGAATTTTCAGAATCTGCTCCTGGAATACCAGGGGTTCGGGCCATTTGATGAGAGCACTTGAGCACAGATTGAAAAACATAGACATTATATGTTTCCAGGAAACGAGGATGCGAGATATCCCCCTGTTAGATGGTTACATTAGTTATTTGAGCATTGCTACAAAAGGAAAAATTGGAAGAGCAAGCTCAGGATTACTAACCATGGTTAATAACAACACCACTGGCTCAGTCATCAAATGCATCCACCCTAGTCCTCTCATCCAAATTCTTCTAATAAAAATGGATGAGTCAACAAAAGCAAACAAGGGCATATTAGCCCTCTTCAACTTGTACTGAAACCCTTTTGCCAAAGACGATGACTCATTTGTTCAAGAAACAACAAACTGGATTGACAAGCTTAGAGCAGATCTCATCGCCCCCTGGATCATCCTACGTGTGGATTTAAACATCAACTGCCTCTCACTTGCTTTGAAAAGTAATACAGAATCTGGAAAGAACATAAATAAGGTGAAAAATTCAAGGGCTCAACAATGGTGTGATGAAATGGAAATAAGAGAACTCCATATTGTAAATGGGAATGTGAAAGGTGATCTTGAGGATGCAATTACATAGCACTCCCCCCCATTGCCAGTGCCACATTGGACTACTTTTTCACGGATGCAAGGACATACTCCAGGGTCTCATGCCTAAAGATCTTAAACTCAGATAAGAGCGTTCATAATCCACTGATCGTAACCTGCTTAAGACCTAAATTGACAACAGGCACAAAGCAAAAAATATCTAGTTGGCCCTACAGGGTATCTCTGGATTCCAAGAGAGGAAGACTAAGAATTGACCAAAAATCAATTCCGGCATTGACTTGTGGACTGACGGAATGGAAACCAGACCAGAATCCTGCTTGAAGATCTTTAGAGAAGGCCAGCGCCCGAATGCAAAACCATTTTTCAAGCCTAAGCATGTACCTGATAGTACTGTGGCATTGAAAAAGACTCAATTACACTGAGATTTAAAAAAAGCTAAACTACCTTCCAACACTAACCAGATGTCAGGAAAGAAAAAAAGTGAAACAGTGATTCTGCAATTGGGCAGCAAATCACAGATCAATTCTCTATCTGCAAGAATCAGAACGTATGCTACAGTCTGTATGGTCCAACAATGGAACAAATCTATGGGCCTTTCTTAATGGTAGGGAAGAGGCTGATGGCTCCCTACAACTGAATCCCATACATGATGCAACATGGACTGCTCACTTTGAGGCCATATTCACTCAATAGGCGGAAAAGAACCATCCTGTCTAGCAAAAGTCCTTAGGGCCTTGAAAATAAAGATCGATAGAGTTGAAGTCAAGAACATCATTACTCGTGCCAGTACGTCTAGGGCCCCCGGCCCTGACGGAATGACAAACTCTATGCTGAAACTCGCCCCTGACCTCTGGATGGACTTCTGCATGGACCTATTTGGGGAAATTCTACGCCTGGGAAAAGTTCCACCATCATGAAAAAAGGCTGTTATAGTCACTATTTTCAAGAAGGGCTATAGGTTGAACCCGAGAAACTATAGACCTATTGCCCTTCTAGACGGACTTGGCAAAGTCTTTGCTGGAATTCTCCTGAGACGCTTAAAAGAACAGATAACAGAGTCTAAATCGTACAACCCCTGACAAACGGGTTTCTTGACCGGTACAGCCTGTGGCCTAAACTTGCTGATTCTGAGCCTCTTGAGGCCACATTTTCCATCGACAGAGAGCGACTCTGGCTAAAGCTGACAGAAAGAGGATGCCCCAAAGATCTCGTGGCCGCTATTAAAGACTTATACTCTTAAACAACTCTACAAATTAGGCTGAATAAGGGTGGATGCCGCATGAAAGAAATCTGCACCAACCACAAAAGGCCTAGAGCAGGGGTGTCCCTTGGCACCCATAATGTATAATTTCTTTATCAGTGATGCAGTGCATATATTGGATCTGCCAAGACCTTGTCCACCTAAGATCAACACAAATTCAGCAGGATGGCTGCTTTACGCAGACGATCTGGTCCTGCTGGACAGGACTCCTCTGGGCCTCCAAAAGAAATGGCATGCTCTACAAGCACATGTGGCCCTGTATAACTAAAAAACTAAAAAAACTAAAAAATAAATGCAGCAGAAACTGAGATAATCGAAAACCCAGGAAGAAGAAAGAGACATCGATGGCACCTTCATAAACGCCTATTAGCACCAACTAATTCCATTAAATACCTTGGAATTATGATAAACACCAGCAGAACGGAGAAGGGCAGCACTCTCACCTTGTCCTAAAAAACGACCAGTTGAGAGCGCAGGTCCTTGGGATTACCAAAAAATACAGTACATTTTCTCTCCAGCTCTCTCTGAGTGGGCGGACCTCTCCTCCTCCCTCCTGGCCTCGACCACTCAACTCCTCCTTCTGGATGCTTCCTGTCCCTGCTCAGGACTTTTTTGCAACCTCCGCAACTCTCTCTCTCTCTTTCTATTCTCCCCTCTGGCCCAATTCACTCTGCAGCGTACACTCTGGATGTTCTGATACCTTCAGACCTCTCCCTCTATATCCCTCTGACCACTCCACTCTCCTGGAGTGATCATTCTCTCCTTTCCTCCCATCTCTCCGTCTCTACCCCTAAGGCCAAGCCAACTCCAACACTGCCACCTACCTTCTTGGTCATCCGACCCATGAAGCACGTGTCAGTTGAGGCTTTTGCTACCACTTTCTCTCCCCCTCCTCCTCCTCCTCTGCCTGACTCACATCCTGACACAGTCCTTTCCATGCTCTACTCCTCTATCTCTAATACTCTTGATGTTCTTGCCCCTGTCATGAGGATCCGCTTTAAGCCCAAAGCCAAGTGCAACTCTTGGTATGACTCTGACCTAGTTACCCTTAAACGTAAGTGTAGGGTGGCTGAGACAAAGTGGCGGGCTTCTTGTGCATCCTCTAACATACTGGCCTGCCGCCTGTTCCAAAGGCTATACCGGCTCTTTGTCTGCAGTAAGAAGAGAGTCCATATCCAAGCCTGCATCTCTGCAGCATCTAACAACTCGCCCGAACTCTTTAAAATCTACAAAGAGCTGGCCAACCCTGCTCCAGTCTCTACCTCTCCTGTCGCCTACCAGGCACTCTACACGGACAGCCCTGGCTTTGCATTTCATCTCTAAAACCCAGGACATCCTGTCCACCCTTTTGTCCTCGCCTCCTCCTCCCCTTTCTCTCTCTGCTACCTCTGGCCCCTCTGCAGCTGCCTCCCCCCCTTTCTCATCTTTTCTTCTGTTCTTCCGTGATGAGATTTCCAGACAAGTCCGATCTATGAAAGTCTCATCAAAACAGGTTCTTCCCTGTTCGTCCAAAACCATCAAGTAACACATCAACACCCTTGATCCTGCTCTGGCTGGCTTCTGCAACAACTCCTTTGCCTCTGGAGCCTTCCCCTCCCCTCTGAAGCACTCTCTTGTGCACCCTCTTCTCAAGAAACCCACAGCTGACCCCTCTTGCCCAGCTAATTATTGCCTAATCTCTTTCAACCCTTTCCTGGGCAAATTCCTGGAAAAGCCGGCCATCTCCCAGCTTAATCTTCACACTGATTCTGTTGGTTGTCTCCACGACCATCAGTCTGGCTTCAGAGCTGCCAGAAGTATGTAAACTGCTCTCCTGAAAATCCGTGAAGACCTGTTCTCCAACCTTGATTCTAATATCTCATCTGTCCTCATCCTACTTGATCTTTCTTCTGCCTTTAACATGGTCACCCATGTCATCCTGCTCAATCGCCTCAATGATAAGCTGGGTATCACTGATCAGGCCCTGGCCTGACTGACCTCCTTCCTCCTCAACCGACCCTCCCAGATCCAACTTTGGTCTTTCCTTTCCTCTATCTCACTTTCTTCCTGCGGTGTTCCCCAGTGGTCTAATCTTTCTCCCTGGCTTTTCAACCAATACCTGGCACCGCTCGCCCATTGCATTGCGTCTCTCTGCTCAAACTTTCAGTGCTATGCGGATGACACCTAACTTGTTTTCAGGCTCCCCTCTGCCACCTCTGCTCCCTCTCTCATCTCTGACTGTCTGTCTGATATCCAGGAGTGGTGTGTCACCAACAACCGCTTTCTTAATGCCAGTAAAACAGGGATCCTCCTCATTAACACCTCCACCTTCCTTTCCTGTCACACTTTTGCCGGCCTCCCATGGCCCTCTCCCTGCCTACACTTGTGAGGCTAAGAACCTCGATGTCATCTTCGACTCAACACTACCCTTTCTCCACACATCTCTGACGTCTCAAAATAATCTACCTACCAACTGCACCACCTCAGAGGTATTCTTCCTTTCATCTCCTTCCCCAGCTGCTCACGCTCTCCAGAGCTCTGGTTCTCTCTAGACTGGACTATTGCAAAAGCCTCTTCCTAAATCTGCCTGCATCCTCTCTCCACTCTCTGCAGCTCATCCAGAAGAGGACTGTGAGAGTTGTCCTTGGCCTCAAGCCCTGGGATCACATCTCTCCAGCCCTGAAATCTCTCAATTGGCTCTCATTGGCTACAAGGATTAAATTCAAGACCCTTTGCATTGTCCACAAGGCTTTCTGTGGCCTGGGTCCACAATACCTTCAACTCTCCCTCCGTAAATACCTTTCTACTCAAGCTGTTCGCTCCTTCATCTGCAACTCCCTCAGGGTCAGTCTCTTCTCCAAGCAACAAATTGGGGGTGGATCCCTTTCCTTGGCTGGGGCCTCCCTAATGAACAGCCTCCCTGCCTCTCTGAAACTTGAAGAGAACCATCTTCGGTTCCAGAAGCACCTCAAGACCTTACTCTTTGCTTCTGTCTTCACTCTTCCTCTCCCCTGCTAATCTGTCTGCATTGGCATAACATAAGATTTTTGGTTGGTACCAGGATTGGTTAATTAAGGTAGGCTTAGCCTGCACCAATCACTAGGGCTTATTTGGCTCTAAAAGAGAGTCGAGCCCCGCTTTTGCCAGATCATCAGATGACTTTGGGAGAAGTAACAGGAAGGAATTTAGACTCTGGCTCAAGGTACAGTCTGCCTTACAGCTTCTGCCAGAGAAGGAAGGCCAGGATTTCCAAGAGGGAAGCAAGATCTCTCCCCTAAACATCCCCCAGGGAACAGAGGGAGATACTGAACTTAGAGGACCCATCCAGCAGCTCCAGAACCGGTACCCAGCCAGCACACCGCATGCCCTAGTAGGTTCTGCCAGCAAGCTTCCTAGATGGTAAGTGCCAGAGAGACTCTAAACAAAGGACAAGGCCGTTGCCTGCAAACACTTTCCTCAGCTTTGGGCCGTCCGCCCTAAAGGATGACACGTGCCCACCGAAGAAGCTATGAGGAATGCCACAACAAGCATCAACCAGAGTCCATCTTTTAAGGACATTTTCGAGGCAGTTAAGCCCTCATACCGCGACCGGCTGCACCACTGACTGTTATCACGCTGCAGTCACTAAAGCCATCTGAGATGCCTCGACCAGCCTTCCAGACCCACCAACCAGCACAGAGACAATGATTCTTGACCCTGACCATGTAGGCTAGCCTGCAGCCGTCCGTCCAGCCTTGCTTGCCGAACTGCCTGCCACCTGATACTCGCTTGACCCTAACCCACCGTGTAGGCCAAAATACCCATACAACCTGTTGCTTCCAGCAGACAACCCCTATGCACTCTAATTGTGTCAATAGGACATCCTAGTTTACATGGTTAGCATAAAAGCACATAACATGCATTGCTTTACTTCAATGAATTTCCCTGTAGAAGATATCCTCTGTTGTACTGATCCAAAACACGGTACAACGGTGCTTCAATTTTCATAAAATAATGTTTACTTCAATTCCAAACATATTATCAAACAAAACTTTCAATGTTCATGGTTCCAATTCACCATCTCAAAAAGTATGGTTAGAATTACTTCAAACTAACAGTTGTCCATCAAACCGTGTTCAAAAGTATGTCAAATTTATGACAATAAGGTTCCTTGCCCTTGATAAAATAGTTTTGAACATGTAAGTTCTTATTCAGAGTCCAAACATTCAATTTCTAGCTTACGTTTTTCGGATATGCTATCCTTCATCACGGTTTTATGGACAACTGTTAGTTTGAAGTAATTCTAACCGTACATTTTGAGATGGTGAATTGGAACCATGAACATTGAAAGTTTCTATTTTTTTTAATTTTTCACAGTTCTTTGTAGACAGCTTCCCTCTAGTGGTAATTACGTGAACCCATATATTGTGATACATTTTTAGTTATAGTGCATTACTGTACAGTCTAAGGCACAGTCCTACTGTACACAACACTAATTCAGGTGTTCTCTTTTTATTGTAGATATGCCTATCTATGTTGCAAATTATAATGTCTTCTGATTGGGTCTATATGACTGTTATCCGTACAGGCTACTTGGAAAGTGATACCTCATCTAACTTTCAAAGGACAAATGCTCACACACATACTAATTCTAATAAACAATGCCCTTACTCTGCAAATATGACTAGACAGATAATCTGTACTATGGACAGCGTGGGTGCATTTACAGGCCCTAACAGAAATCCTTCACCTAAAAAACGCATTTAAACATTGCCACTAGAAACGGCTGTGTTGTGTTCTCCCTGGCACATGTGTGGTGGCAAGCATGTGAACACTGCATCCCGCAAAACGGCCCTAAAAAAGTTGTTCCTTTCATCTGAATCATAAAGTTATGGGCCACATTGAAAAACGGCTCTACATTTGCTGTTTGTCATCTGAATACCAAAGTTGTGTACTGCATTCAAAATGGCCCTACAATTGTTATTCCTTTCATCTGAACCATAAAGTTGTGCACTGCATTCAGGAGGGCTCTACATTTGATGTTCTGTCATCTGAAGATCAAAGTTGTACACTACATTCAAGACGGCCCTGCGTTTGTTGTTCTTTCATCAGAAATACCACAAAGCCCTGTGTTTGATTTTCTTCCTTTTGAATGCCAAAGGGTTAGGCAATACATCAGAAAACAACATTATCTGACTGTTCATTCATGTGAGGGGCAAAGATTTCCTCAAAATGCAACGTGAGACAGCTGTTGTTTTCCCTTTTATGTAAACTACAGCACTCAAAAGCAATGCAAATGAAAGAAATTGCTTGGGCATCTCTTTTCATTTCATGTCATATCAAAGAACCCTGTGCCATATCTCCCTGTGTCCATGAACCAACACTAATTGCAAACCCACCCAAAAGGTTAAACTTAAAGAACATCCCCTGATTTACAGAACCACATTCCAATAGTGAAAGAAATACGGCTTGCATACGAGGGAAAGAACATGAGAAAAAATGACGTTTAAAAGCCAAATGTGAAACAGTAACTTTTGCTTGCACAGAAATGTCAATGTGTGGGTGGGGGTTGGCTACATGTGTTCCGAATATTCTCCCCCACAAGACTTTTCACGCACCTACGACTCAGAATACTAGTAAAACCAGTTTTTGGGCTCAATTGGAAGCCTGGCCTCCACTGGAAGTTACACTTATAAGTGAAGTATGCCGCAATGACATACAAGGTGGCTGAGGTCATGATAATTACATGTTCTGCCAGACTAGCAGGCAGTCCTAGCAGAAAGACAAAGAATGCAAGTGCAGCTAATGCATGACCAAGACGTGCAAGTTCCTTTTTGCACCCATTCCAAGGGACAAACTGACAAACATCAAAGGGACAATAAAAGTATTTTGTTTGTAAACTGGGCGGTTTGCTGTGGGGGATGAGGCACCGCCCTCCCATATGTGATCGATCATCCTGATTGACATTAAAGGAGTTATGCATTATAGGCATTTTTCCCAGCACTCAGAATAAGAAAAAATGTTGTTTTATGCTATTTTCCCATGCAATTTCCAGACGCATGTTAAGAGACTAAGTACATTTTCCTAGCACTTTGGGAACTGAAATGGCCAGTGAAAACTCGTTTCTGGCTGATTTTAAAATGGGACAAATATGACAATCAGTGGGGGATGGAGATGCACATTATGAATATGCTTGATCATTTGCAGAATTGTAACGGTTATGCATTTCATGAAAAAGGCATGAACAAGGCAAAAATGTGCCAAAGGGCTATGCCACCTTGCACAGAGTTGGCGATCGGACTGTGTAATTCTCTGTGGCCCATTGAAACCGCCTATCTACTTCTTATGGTGGTGACAAGTATAAGTTTGAAGGTATGATGCATAACTCAGTTTTGCTAACATGTGGACCTGAGAAACAAAGAACAGTCATAAACGACTAACCAGACAAATGATGCTCTCTTCCTTGACCAATGATGCCAGGGGGTGGAGGAAAGTCCTATCCCAGGGTAAGAGTAATTCGAGGGTACTTCCCCCAGATTGTAAAATAAATAATGTCATTTGGGCTATATAAGAGGGGCCTGGACTAGACACAAGGATCCGATCAAAAACACACACACCAGAATCCCGGGAGACAAGAGAAAGAGGACGGAGGCAGCTGATCCCATCCAAGAGAGTGTAGAGACCAGACCCTTGCCTAGCTGTCCAGAGAGTCCTGAGATCCCACCTGGCTGTCCAGAATACCATCTAGGAGAGTGCAGAGACCAGACCCCTTGCCTAGCTGTCCAGAGGGTCCTGCGATCCTGCTGACTTTCCAGAATCCCACACCGAGGCTTACTTTGTAAGTAGCAACCATCCCCAGTCCCAAATTGCATACCCCTTTCCTTTTGTAACATAAATTCCATAGAAAATCCCATTGCAAATCCAATTGAAAGTCCCAAATTGCCAGTATAATTCATTCACCTTTCCCTAGCAGTATCTGTATTAGCCTGTATATTTTAACATATTCCTTTGAAAAATCTTTCACACCTCAGTATCATTTTGAAGTACATCAATGAATTCCCCTATAAGAAAATTCACTGTGCAAGCTGGCTAAAATTCGAAATTAGCCCCCTTGTGTCCAGTGTCTTTCTTTAATAATTATAGTCATTTAAGTATAGCCTCAACAGAGTTAGTCTCCTTGTCACTGAAAACCGAATTTGTGAGTGTATTTTGTGCATTCCTACGAATTCCAATTTGCATCTGTCCCATTGAAAAAATCCAAACCATAGTCCCGTTGGGAGCAATACTTTTTTTTTGAATATCCTATCTCTTATGTGCCTCTGTTCTTGTCCTTAAAACTGATTTCTGATTCTGACAGCTCATCCCTTTCCTTAGCTGCCTGTCATCAGAAATCCTGTGTAAAGCGGATTTCCACTTTGCCGTGTGTGTTTTTCTTTTGCATTGACTTTCTTCCCCAAAATCGATTTTCCTACCTTGTTTTCACATTGCCCTGGTGTGCTGAGTAGTAGTCTTTAGGCTTCCTTATCTCCTCAAGCGTAATATCACAAATTTCCTTTCTACCTGTCCCATTGCGTTTGTGAGTTGCTGTGCTAGTGAGCATCTAAATCAGATACTGCCGTTTGGCTCTAAAATCGGGTTTTCATTTTCATTCTGACTTCCCATCTTGGGGTGGTGGGTTGTGTTCCAAATCCAATGTTTCTCTCTTTATCCTTACTCCTTGCCACTGCCTTCCATCCAAAGGGAATTAAGTTAGCAGATGTTTGGGGGTGAGTGTTGCAGGGGGAGTGCTTAACTTTAGTGCTATCATATGCTTTCAAATTGTTATTTTTCCTGTTTTGCCATTAAAGATCCATGCAAAGTGTGTTAGGATTTTGAACCCATTGTTCTGTAGAAAGTATTGCATCTGTGTTGCCACAACACAGGTGGCTGCTGTAAAATTGTATTTTGAATATTTTTCCTTTTTCCATTAAATAATAAATTAATAAATATCTGATTGATACACACCTGCCTGGTTCCTAGTCTATTGTGACACGGGGTGTTCGTAAAAGGTGGGTGCGAGACGGGTTGGGGCCTACTCAAAACGAATCTGTGGTTTATTAAAGCTAAAACGCATTTTTATTATGTGCCACGTTCATTGTCGGGGAAGGAGTCCCTGGCTGGAGTGTGCCATGTTATAAAACTGTGACAACAGACAGAACAATACTGTAGGTGCATGGACTTTCTCTTTACTGTATAGTGGTTTTGGGGGCAAAGTAGACATGGGGGAAGCACTGAATGCACCATACTGTTCACTGCCTTCAATTGTTCTTTTGTCTTGTCCTTAATGTGCAGGGTATGATTCTGGTTGTATTGTATGTGAACAACGGAGATACAGGCCCTCAGATTAAGAGTCAGGGGTGCATTGTTGTCCAACCAACAAAGGTTATGTTTTACACTATCCTTGATATTGCTCAAAGGTGTCCATGTGTCTGAACCAAAGGATGACCATTTCAACCTGGAAATGTTCGTAGATGCTAGCAATTGCCTGCTCATCCCTCAGGGTAACCACCCACAATGGGTAGATGGGCATCCTTGGAACAATGGGGCAGCGGCAAGGAATCCATGCAAATGCTGGAAGGAACACTGGCGAGCAGTTGCAAGGAATGATGGGGGTTACTGGCGTTCTGATACCTAGTAGACAGGGATGCTGTGTTGCAAGTAAAGCTGCCGCAGGAATTGCTGCCAATGGGATAGATGTCATGAGTGTTTCCATGAGGGGAGCAACAGTCAGGTCGGATGGATAGGATGTTGTGGAGAGGATTGGGCACTGAAACGATTGTTGAAGGTGTGGAGGGGTGATCGTCACAAGAGAATTGGCAGTGCCATCTGAGGGTGCTGAGTTGCTGGGCATATGTGTCATTGTCAGGTCTCTTCGTTCTGGGGTTGTTCTTCAATGTATATTTCAGTGCATTTCAGGAAGGTTTTGGCAATAGAGAGAGTAAGATTGCACTTCCAATTTCAGGTAGATAATCATTTTCTAAGACTTTGTAATCTTGGTACTCTGTACTTGCCAAAGAAAGCATATTCATGGCCAACTCCATATGATGCCCTAAAACCGTGCACTCTTCAGAATAAAGTTAACAATCAGGCTCCTAAATCCCTCCATTTCCTAGGCCACGTTCCGGCTCTACCTGTCAGACATTCCATTTGCTCTAGCCTGTTTACTACTCTTTTTTGATCTGCCGTTCTCCCTCACTCCATGTTCCACAATGCTCCTAGCTGAAGACTTCCTTTTCAAGTGACTATGTGCTTGCTTGCCTTTCCTCTACCGTTCCCGTTGTGCCCCAGGCCTAGTGTTCCATGATTTCATATCAGGAACAGGGGTGGACTGGCCTATAGAGAACTCTGGAGATGGCCAGGTAGGCCTCTGCATCCTCGGCCTCTTTTGTGTGGTATTTTCAAATGTTCCCATAGGAAAAGGTGTGGGCTTGCACAAAATGTGTAATACGGGGCAACTTTGAAAATTAATTCCAGGCCCTCTTTTGGTTCCCAGTCCCCTCATGATCAGAAATGCCCCTCACTGGTGTGCCACAATCCCCTGCTCAGACACATTCCTATACCTCCCTCCATGTTCCATACAGTATGTCCGGCCTCATGACTTTCAAGCCCCATGTTCCATGCTGCATTTGGTTTCCACCTTTTTAAAAGAAAAATTACAGCCGAGTGTTTGTATTGTTAGGTTTCGCCAGGGTAGGGCGCTAGTACCTGAATTCAAATCGCTCTACATTTCCCTGTATACATGTTTCCATTAATTACTTATAGATAGAAAAGTAGTCTGGACACCACTAAGGTACTATTTTAGATTTGTTTTAATGCTCATTGCTGTTTTTGATTTTTTTAAATAAAAAATACCAGATTTTACAGAGGCTCTTCATTTTTGCACCATCGTTCACCAAAAATACTGGGCTTGTTGATAACATGAAAGTCAGGTGGAACCACAGCGTTTCAGGAGTTTCTGTTCTCTCTCCAAATAGTTGTGTAATTTCCCGCTCTCCTGCTTCCCTTCACAAGCACTGAGTTATGTGGTTTTCCTGCTGTGATCACATTGTTCCACAATTTCTGGTTCCACTTCGTTCTGTCCTTCATCCGTTCTACAGCCTCCTTCTCTGCGCCATGATTTTCTGTTTCTCTTACCCCATGTCATGATTTCCTGTCCAGCGCCGTGTTCTGTGTTTCACTATTCACCAGTCCCATATTGTTACCAACTTCTGCTCATGTCAGGCTCAAACAAACAAAGATATTGATACAACTGTATTATGCAAGTAACAGATTGTACTTAAGCACTACTCTGTTGGTCTGCATTCCTGTAACCCTAAATCAAGCCTTCTTACGTTCCTCATAGCCCCTCAATGCCTGTGGGCTGCAGCGCAGCGTGCTCTATAAATACAAAAATAAATAAATAAAAAAATATAGAAAAGTCATCCCCCAAAACTATAACAGTACCCAAAAGGACACAAGTTCTGTTTTAAGCAAAGCACGGGACCACGCACATGATATTTTCCTGTGGGAAAGGCTTTCTCTCTGGAAAATAGATCCATCCAAACCTGACTCTGAGATGGAAGCCAAACCCTTGGCTACTCGAAACCTCCATACTTCAAAATTTATTTTATCCACCCTCCCTGTGCGGTCCACTTCTTCTTAAGAACACTCTCTGAGTGTTACTGCAGCATTCAATGCCTCAATCAAGCATTGTAACATTAGAAACACAACCCGTGAAGTCATTCCTTAGTGCCTCTCTAAACCTCAATCCCAGGGAAAGCCAGATTAGGAGTATATTGTTTTTCTCTTAATTTTATTCCAGTTTTATCTTGGGCGCATGATCCTCGAAGACACGCTTGTGTGCCCCGCGCAACTTTATATCCATGCGGCTCTCAGAAGGACCGTTCCCATCCTCTCAAGCACGCTTGCGTCTTAAATCCTTCTGAAATGCAATTTCTGACCCACTTCTGTGATTCTCTTTCTGAAGCAGCCAAGGGGCAGTGCAGGGGCCGAACGCATGGCTTATAGCCCGAGTGATGAAATTATAATGACTGAACTCCAGTATTAATGCTGTGCCGCGGAGGTCTGACAGCCCTCAGGAGGATGGAGACCTAGAGATGAATTTATAATGGATGCCTTATAATATTTATGAGAACAACTCTATGGAAATGAAAGAAGCCATGCATTGCTCTGGGCTGCACAGAGGTAAAGCTAACTAAGAAGAGCAGCCCATTGCTAAGAGCCCAGGAGATGGATGGGCTGAGATATTGGAAAGAAGGGGTCGAGGCCAGTGAGGGATCTTTGACTTCTCAGTAGGAAAAAGCATCAGAGGACAAACGCTTCTCCATTCTTCCCCACAAACCCCTCACTTCACATCCAACTCCTGCAGGGTCACTGCCCCCCACCAACCAGAAAGCTCTTACCATATTTCAGCAACTATATAGTCGTTGCTGTTGGCAGTCTGCAGAATTGTCAAATGCTGTGTGAGTTTAGAGTCTGCACTCCCTTCCCACAATCGGTGTTGAAAGTAGATGCACTGGTGGGAAGTTCATGTATTTGAACCTGTTATGGTGGGTTTCAACCCTGAGTACTCCTAATCCAGAATTGGAGGCTGGAAGCGCCTACGTTTTCCCCCTAAATTTGACCGAGCAAGGGCAACTAAGCTCGGCCAGCAGAAGTACACAGTGTTCTAGAAATGACAGGTTGAAATAGTGCATTTGACAGCACAAATTCAGACAGGCCCTATGCCCTCCTCGACCTGTGCAAAGAAACGTTGTGTCTCTACACTTGTGCAGGAGGCCCCTGCGCCTCCACATGTGTGCAACCAATCCTTATCCTTGCCCAGTGCAGACCACCTTCACCGTTGTGCAGACGGTCCTTATGCAGAAAAGCACCGTCTTACTACTACCTGCAAAATATCCTGTGTCATATACGGGACCCCTTGTGATGGAAGCACAATATTTTAGAGCTCTACAAAACTGAGGGCCAAAAAATAAGGAGTAGGGGACCCCGAATATGCGAACTACGCCACTCAATGAGACACAAGGATACCAACAGAAGACACACGAATTGGACCATACCAAAGGGGGATGGGGGAGTGGGAGGGAGGGGTTGGTAAAGTTGTTGAACTGTTATAACCCATGCTGGGACGGACCATTTAAAATACACAATCGACAACCCCAAAGGTAAATATGTAAGGGTGGCTACCGTAAATTGTATGCGATTCACTTATTGAGGCACCTGCGCCACTACTGTAACAAAATACTGATTGTGATGGAATATATAAAGTTTTGAAAAAAAAATATATCCTGTGTCTTAATGCTTTGTGTACCTAGTCTCTGGTCCATCCTGCCTTCTTCAAACAGGGCATGTGCCCGGCCACATACTCCCGCTATACTCTGTGCTTCCAGTGCCATGCCAGCTCGTGTGCTTTCAGATTCTCAGGAAACAAGTGCTCCTCGTCAATATCCTATGACCACGGGCCACGCGCCTATGAGATAAACAGAATACTGTGTTTTGATATAACCCACAGTGCCAGACTCTTCCAGCTTGTATGAAATGTAATAACATTGGTTATCACAACCCCTTTTTAAAAGGTGGTTCATTTACTCACTTTGGAAGGAAGGATAAGTCAGCTCTGCGTCGAGACTCACAAAGTGCCGCCCGCCCTCATGTTACAGACCAACACTTTATTTGTGTAGCTATTTACCCGTGGAAGAGAAGTGCTGTGTCCTATCACCCCATCATGCGCATGCGCGACCCTGTTACTCCATGCATATCGCGGTTATACTCCATGACTCTTCCCTTATGCAGACACGTCACTTAAAGCTAGAGCCATTGCAGGCCTTGTTCATCCACATTGTCACTATGCAGCTTTGCAGCTGCACTCAATGGAAAACTAATGGTTTCCCCCACTAAGTCACCTTTATGTCATTTACAGACAGCTCTTTGCCCTTGTGCGTGTACAAAAATATTGCATTTGCCCTCAACATAAGAAAATTGTGTTTCTAGATGTCCTTCTCAGACAGACTGAATCAGAATGATTTCATATACGCTAATTAAGCGACTCCACTCTTTCGGCTTTCAAGCTCTCTGCCACCATGCCTTTGGCAGAAACTCCCTGTGCCATCAGGCCATGGTCAGTCAGGTCTTTGCTGTCTCCTCATCTTGTTAGGCGATGTCATGTTACTTGATATTTGAAAAGCGCCTTCCACCATAGTTACAGTGTCAAAGCACTGTGGGGTAAATTGCCCTTCAGCAGACCTTTGTCTGAACAGGCCTGAAAACAAAAGAGCACTATATTGAATGTAAATAGTATTTAGAAAGTAGACAACTGTTCAATTACTAGTAGAGATGACTAGTTGAAGATCTTATGCAAAACATGCAATGCAGCATTTTTAGACCCCGAGAGAGGATTGGTATGTCAGTAACTATGAGACAGGGGGGGGGGCATTTTCTTTTAGGGATACAGCCGTATTCTGTGGGTTGCAGAACTAAAGGGGGATTGAGCTATTATAAATTAGACTATCATATCCAAGGACAACTGTCTGCAGTGGAGGGCTCTGCTATACTTTACATGCAGAACATAGTGTCATGATGCCCGCTCCCGGGGAGCCGGTTCAGGCCCTGCGTCCCCGAAAGCGGACATCCAGTCCCCAGAGAAGGACCCAGCAACCCCATATAGGGGCCCTTTGGCGCCAGGCTCATAAAGACATCAGTCCATCAGACATAAAGACATCAGTCCAGGCGCCATAGGCGCCAGGCTCATTATGGGAGTGCTTGGGTGCAGTTACCTGATGCAGACCATGCTGCAGGATGCCGGCCTCCTTGAGGCCTGAAAGGAACTACTTTACCTGTGGGACTAATTTACCACCCGGGCGTGGTCGGGGAAGGATACATACCTGATTGGAGGAAGGATACATACCTGGAACTTCTTCCAAGGCTATTTAAACCCCACCCGAACAGCCACACGTGCTTCGCGTTGTTCTGCATCTAGCAGCTGGACGCTCACCGTGTCTGCTCCTGCATCCTGACTTCTGCCACGCCTGCCAGCATCCTGGATCACCTGCAAAGGAAGAGAAGAAGAGAACAGAAGAAGGAAAAGTCCTTACCAGCTAAATCCGCATCCCGGAGACATCTCGCCGACAATCCTGAAAAGGAAGACTTTTATTTAAAAGCACATCGCGTTGATCGCTGCAGTGCCGCATTCCACTCACCTTTACAGGGCGCCTCCATGTTCAGCAGCGATCATCCGGATTCGCAGTCACGCCCCAGTGCCTCAGGAGAAAAAGACAAGAACAAAAGGTGAGAGAGAGAAGGGAATAAGGAAAGCTAAATCTCCATGTTAAGACTTGCCAGTTGGTTCATTCCCTCTTCACTTCGGGTCCGCGCCGCATCCTGGCATTTCCGGACCCCAGCCCCTAAGGGGAAAAAAGAGACATCAGCGTTAATGAGCGAATGAAAGACATTACCAAAACGCTCATTAAAGACTTACCTGATTTCTACAAGGATTTCACCTCTCATCTCGGGTCGGTGCCTTTTCCCCGACATTCCGTACCCCGGCCCCTATGGGGAAAAAGACACTAGCATTAGCGCATTAATGCATGGGCACAAGGGGAATCTCTCATCAAAAACTTACCTGGAAGCCAAGCAAGTCTGGTTCTCACCAATCCGAAAATCCAGTGAAGTAACTGGATACCAACGCGCCCCTGCATCAGAAGCAGGATGGAGAGCTCGTCCTTCCAGACCCTAAGGTGAGACGCTACGGGGAATCACAGAAGGGTTTCGAGGAGGGTGAGAGGGGAAAGTGGGAGGCCGATTGCATTACCCCGCAGACAGTTAATTCCCTATTTTCGCCTAGAGAAGGGTACCTCTGTGAGCCAGACAGTCAAGATTTGGGGGCCCGGTCCAGTCCGTCTTCCGAACCCTGCGCATCACCTTAGAAGAGGTCACAGGAGCGCAAACCAGGCCAGTGCCTCCGTGGGAGTCAGATGAGCGTTACAGAACGCAAAGCCTTCCTACAAATTCCCACCCACGCGCTATGGAAACTTCTGAGACTGATCAATTGGCCCAATTACTGGGGGAATTACAGGCCGAAGTACATGCCGCTCGTCAAGAGACTAATGCCCTCAGGAGGGAATTAATAATATCAAAGGAAAGAACTGATGACCTGGCCAGACAGCTTTTGCAAGGTCAAGCTGGACAAACTCCTCTACCCGGTTCCGGAGGGAACCCCGCTCCTGTGGTTTCCACTAACCCTGTGCAGATTAATCTACCTGGAAACATGCTGCTGGCCCCACCCGAACGCTTTGCTGGGGACCCCAAACGATTCGCCGTATTCATGAATCAGTGTAGTTTACACTTCCTATGCAGCCCTGTGGCCTTCCCTAATGATCAGACCAAAGTAGCCTTTGTATTGTCATATCTCAGCGGCTGTGCTGCCGATTGGTCAGATCCACTGGTTACTCAAGATGACCCGATTCTCCGTGATTTTCAAGGATTTCAAGCAAGCATGGAAAGGTTATTTGCTCGACACTCTCAGGGGCAGACTCTGGATGACGAACTTCTATCCCTGCGACAGGGCAATCAGGACCTCCTATCCTATATTGCAACCTTTAATAGACTAATTGTGGAAACGGGATGGCCAGAGGATAAAAGAGTCACGCTATTTTATCGAGGCCTACGTGGAGAACTTAAAGATGTCTTGGCCCAAGTTGTAAATCCACCCCAAGAATGCACAGAGTATATAGACTTAGTGGTCCAATTGGATCACAGACTTCAAAACAGAAAAGCAGATCGGTCCAGGTTTGAGACCCGGGTGTTGGTCAAGACCCACGCTAACCCCAAGGGAGTTGATGTCTCTGAGCCTATGCAAATTGGAGGGGTTAAAGGACCTTTAACTCAAAAGGAACGTGAAAGGAAGCGGCAGTTAAGATTATGTCTTTATTGTGGGAACTCCGGACACTTTCTACGAGATTGCCCGGCAAAACCGCCCCAAAAGGCAGTAGGAGCCGCTGTTAAAAACCATGAAGACTCTGTTTCGGGAAACGACTCCGCCCGACAAGCGTAGGGGTCCGCTTGCCGAGCTTGAAAACTAACTCTCAGACGTCGCATTTCATTGTGCCAATGGTTCTTGTAGATCCAGAACAGCCTAAGCGGTTGCATGCAATAAAGGCATACATCGATAGTGGGGCTATTGGAAACTATGTGGATCGTGAATTGGTCTCTAGGATTAACCTCCCTCTCCGTCCTAAAACCAGCAAAGATGTCATCACCACAGTCGATGGAACTGAAATTGCCTCTGGACCGGTAACACATTCCACTACTGAGGTGACTCTTATTGGTCCCGACGGCCATCGGGAGGCAGTTGTGTTTGATGTAATCAAGGCTCCACAGTTTCAGGTTATTCTTGGAATTCCTTGGTTAGAGACACATAATCCTCAAATTGATTGGCGAGCTAAGAGAATAACCTTCCCGGATTGTGCACAAACCTGCTACCTAGAAAACCTGAAGATTAATCTAGCATCTGTAACCGCTGCCTCCATGCAACTACCTCCTGAATACCAAGACTTTCAGGACGTCTTCCAAAAGGAACAGGCCAACACGTTACCTCCTCACAGATCATACGATTGCCAAATCGATCTGGTGCCCGGTGCACAACCCCCTTGTAGCAGGATTTATGCCCTTACCGAACCTGAGAACCTGCATTTGAGACAATATTTGGATCAATACCTAGCTAATGGTTTTATTCGCCTGTCAAAGTCCCCCGCATCCTCGGCTTTGTTCTTCGCGCCCAAAAAAGAAGGCGACCTTAGAACTTGTATCGATTACCGCGCATTGAACCAGATAACGGTTAAAAACCGTTATCCTCTGCCTCTGATCCCTGAACTTCTTGACCAGGTGAAGGACGCTTGCATATACACCAAGTTAGATCTCCGGGGGGCTTATCATCTGGTACGAGTTAAAGAAGGCGACGAATGGAAAATTGCCTTCCGTACTAAATACGGATTATTCGAGTACCAGGTGATGCCTTTCGGATTGTGTAACGCGCCGGCTGCCTTCCAATACTTCATGAATGATGTCCTTCGGGAACTCATCGATGTTTGTGTAGTCGTATATATCGATGACATTCTGGTGTACTCCTCTTCGGAATCTGATCACAGAAAACACGTCGGGGCAGTTCTTGAAAAACTGCGCCAACACAAACTATTTGCTAAATTGGAGAAATGTGTTTTCCATACCACAGAAGTCGAGTTTCTAGGTTTCATCCTGACACCCAAAGGAGTCCGAATGGACTCAAGAAAAGTGGATGCCATCCTCAAATGACCATCACCTAGCTCTGTAAAAGGGGTTCAAAGCATGCTCGGCTTTGCCAATTTCTATCGCGGGTTTATCCCGGAATTTTCACGCGTGGTACAACCCATTACTGCACTCTTGAGGAAAAATAAACGTTTTGAATGGTCTGAAGAAGCCGAGCAGGCCTTTCAGGATTTAAAAGCTAAGTTTACCTCCGCACCTATATTGAAACACCCGCGTCCAGATCTCCCTTATGTTGTCGAGACTGACGCATCCAGCTTAGCCATGGGAACTGTCCTGTCTCAAAGAGATCCCGAAACCAACCAACTGCATCCCGTAGCATTTTGGTCCAGAAAATTCTCGGCACCCGAGGTTAATTATGCGATCACTGACAAAGAACTGTTAGCCATTAAGTCCGCTTTTAAAGCCTGGCGGCATTATCTGCTTGGCGCTCGACATACCATCACAGTGATCACTGATCACCGGAATTTACAGTATTTGAAAACCGCCAAGGCTCAGTCATCACGGCAGCTCCGATGGGCTTTGTTTTTCGCTGAATTTGATTTTGTGATTACCTATCGACCTGGCTGCAAGAATGGCAAAGCAGATGCTTTATCCCGAATTGGAATGGGAGAATCTGATACAAACTCAGAACCAGTACCAATAATTCCCGAACAGAGGATTCTCGGCATGACTTTGTTACAGACGCTTGAAGACATTCAAGCCAGAGTGAAACAACTCCTTGACCCTACAACCTTACAGTATTGGATACAAAAGGGATCAGACTTTACCATAGATAATGGTTTGCCTTATTTCAAAGGACGCTTATTCCTGCCACATAAGGAGTTACACGAACTGGTTATTTCCGGTTATCATGATACATTAATAGAGGGACACCCCGGTATAGCCAAGACAGAGGAAAAGGTGAAACGACAATTCTGGTGGCCCTCTTGGCAAAAAGATGTTAAATCTTTTGTGATGTCCTGTGGTGTTTGCGCCCAAAATAAAGGTCAAAAGAAAAAACCAGCCGGTCTCCTTCAACCTCTAGACATACCGCCAGCACCCTGGCACACCCTATCAATGGATTTTATTACAGACCTGCCTCCTTGTTCGGGGTACAATACTATTCTGGTAATTGTGGATTTGTCTTCCAAAATGGCCCACTTTATTCCTTTGAAAGGTTTACCTTCAGCTTCTGTCCTAGCCAAAGAATTCCTCGAAAATATTGTTCGGCTACATGGATTCCCATCTATACTAATCTCTGACCGGGGAAGCCAATTCATTTCCCACTTCTGGCACAAATGTTGTCAAATGGCGCAGATCGACGTAAGATTATCGACCAGTCACCACCCTCAGACCGATGGTCAGACCGAGAGGACAAATCAGACCCTTGAGCAGTACCTACGGTGTATGTTACAGCAATCTGAAAGCAACTGAAAGACATTCTTTGGATAGCCGAATATGCATGTAATAATTCGGTACACTCCGGAACTGGCCATAGTCCTTTTTATACTTTGTTTGGGCATCACCCTCGAACCTCAAACCTCGACTCACCTCAGAACCTCGAATGCCTGCAGTTGAACATCTGCATTCTATAATTACCCAAGCCTTCAAAGAGGCAACTACGCATTTACAACAAGCCAAGAGAAAATACAAGGAGAATGCTGACCTACATCGGAGTGAAGCACCTCCGTATCAGATTGGAGATCAAGTGTGGTTAGCTACCAGACATTTACCGCTCAAAGGGCCTCGAACTTTTAACCCAAAATATCTGGGTCCTCATTCTATTACGGCAATAATTAACCCAGTGGCTGTTAAACTTGATTTACCAGCTAATATGCGAATTCACCCTGTTTTTCATGTGTCACTTCTGAAACCAGTGGTACCCGGAACCCGACTACTCAAACCTCCAGAACCTATTCTAATAGATGGGGAGCCCGAATTCGAAGTGAAGAACATTTTAGACTCAAAAATGTTTAGGTCAAAACTTTTCTACCTAATTGATTGGAAGGGGTACGGGCCTCAGGAGAGGTCGTGGGAACCCAGTGACCATGTGCATGCACCTCGATTAGTCAGGAAATTCCACCGACTCTTCCCAGACAAACCAAAACCCCCAGAGGGAACAACCTTGGGAGGGGCCCTGGGGGGGAGTGCTGTCATGATGCCCGCTCCCAGGGAGCCGGTTCAGGCCCTGCATCCCCGAAAGCGGACATCCAGTCCCCAGAGAAGGACCCAGCAACCCCATATAGGGGCCCTTTGGACATTGTCCTGGTGCCTATGGCGCCAGGCTCATAAAAGACATCAATCCAGGCGCCATAGGCGCCAGGCTCATTATGGGAGTGCTTGGGTGCACTTACCTGATGCAGACAATGCTGCAGGATCCCGGCCTCCTTGAGGCCTGAAAGGAACTACTTTACCTGTGGGACTAATTAACCACCCGGGCATGGTCGGAGAAGGATACATACCTGATTGGAGGAAGGATACATACCTGGAACTTCTTCCAAGGCTATTTAAACCCCACCCGAACAGCCACACGTGCTTTGCGTTGTTCTGCATCTAGCAGCTGGACGCTCACCGTGTCTGCTCCTGCATCCTGACTTCTGCCACGCCTGCCAGCATCCTGGATCACCTGCAAAGGAAGAGAAGAAGAGAACAGAAGAAGGAAAAGTCCTTACCTGCTAAATCCGCATCCCGGAGACATCTCGCTGACAATCCTGAAAAGGAAGACTTTTATTTAAAAGCACATCGCGTCGATCGCTGCAGCGCCGCATTCCACTCACCTTTACAGGGCGCCTCCATGTTCAGCAGCGATCATCCGGATTCGCAGTCAGCCCAGGCGCCTAGGGAGAAAAAGACAAGAACAAAAGGTGAGAGAGAGAAGGGAATAAGGAAAGCTAAATCTCCATGTTAAGACTTACCAGTTGGTTCATTCCCTCTTCACTTCGGGTCCGCGCCGCATCCTGGCATTTCCGGACCCCGGCCCCTAAGGGGAAAAAAGAGACATCAGCGTTAATGAGCGAATGAAAGACATTACCAAAACGCTCATTAAAGACTTACCTGATTTCCACAAGGATTTCACCTCTCATCTCGGGTCGGTACCTTTTCCCCGACATTCCGTACCCCGGCCCCTATGGGGAAAAAGACACTAGCATTAGCACATTAATGCATGGACACAAGGGGAATCTCTCATCAAAAAACGTACCTGGAAGCCAAGCAAGTTTGGTTCTCACCAATCCGAAAATCCAGTGAAGTAACTGGATACCAACGCGCCCCTGCATCAGAAGCAGGATGGAGAGCTCGTCCTTCCAGACCCTAACTTGAGACGCTACGGGGAATCACAGAAGGGTTTCGAGGAGGGTGAGAGGGGAAAGTGGGAGGCCGATTGCATTACCCCGCAGACAGTTAATCCCCTATTTTCACCTACAGAAGGGTACCTCCGCAAGCCAGACAGTAAAGATTTGGGGGCCCGGTCCAGTCCGTCTTGCGAACCCTGCGCATCACCTTAGAAGAGGTCACAGCAGCGCAACCCAGGCCAGTGCCTCCGTGGGAGTCAGGTGAGCGTTACACATAGACCAACTGAAATTGCACGCAAGCTACATGCCCATTCGTCACATATGTCAAAGATGCATTCAATGCAAGTTCATTTGTATGCAACATTGAGTTAATGCATTAGAAATGTTCTAAATTGGACACATATACTTGTGCGCCATTGAATGCTGTGAAAACAGCCACCATTAGTATTAGTAGTAATACAAATCCCACTACAGAGCGAAAATATAGCCCGTGTGCAAGGTGAAGGGGATGAGGGACAAGAACAAACAAGGTCAGGAGGGTGAGAAGGGTCAGATAGTTGCCTTTCCGTATGCAGTGACAGTCAAGCACCTTTCTGTGGTGTTGTTTTATGTTATAATGCTTTGACAGTCGCCTTAAGGCTATGAGATGCCTTTCTATGTTAACATCACTTTATACCACAATAAGGCCACCTCAAAAAACTGAGGAGCAGGAAGGGAAACTTTCAGGTTGCAAGGGCACCACATGAACCATAGTGTGCCCAGATATCAGCAGAGAGGGGCTTGGCAGCAAATCAGCCAATAACCCAAAATGCAGAGACTGGGCGTGCAACAGAAGTTATTGGGCCTCATTACGACCCCGTAAAAGGCTGCGGTGCCGTTAAGCCATTAGCGCCTGATTACGAGGTCCCTTTGTGGGACCCGACCTTAACGGCTGGTCTACACCAGCCGTTAAAGTAGGGACCCGCAAAGGGACCTTGGTGCTAAGTACGGTACCGCAATTTGTGGGTCCGTACTTAGCGCCTTCCCCATTCCCATTGAGCCCTATGGGGCAAAAATGGGAATGGGGAAGGGCCATGGAGGAAGGGGGAATTACCGCCCCGCCAACCTTGTAATGGGGTGGTAATTACCCCTTTCTCCATGGCGGAGTCAGTAAGTTACCGGCATGGACCATGGTGCTATTAGCACCATGTTTTTCCGCCTGGGTCGTAATGAGGCCCATTGTCCTCAAACATGGACTCAAAGGATACAGAAATGGTGCACACCTGGGAACCCTTTTCATAAAACATTGATGTGGTATTGTATGACAGAAATGGCAATTTGCCCTTTAGGGCAAAAGGTTTTTACACTGCACCAAGCCACCCACATGAACAAAGTAGTCTCAAAGTGCTTATGCTCACCTGTGCAAAACGTTTAGGGATAGTCTTTGGGTCAGCAGTGGTCTGACCTTTAATCCTTCCATAATGTCAGGGTGCCATTGTTAGCATTGGCAAGTTGAAACCATGCCCAACCAAACATGAGGGCAAAAACCTTTTAGTCCCATAGGCACAAGAACAATAAGATTCTATGGACAGGAAAGCTGGACAGAATTATGGGCTTTTGTAAATGAGGGTGGGTTTTGTATCATGCCTCCTCTGAGAGCAAAGCCCCGCACTCGCATTCCTAGAGCTTCTTGAGGCCTGCTAAGAACCTTATGCAGAAGGCTGTAGCGGGGTGTGAGGCACGACTCCTCCTTGGCTGAATCTGGGATTTTATGGGAGTTAATCGGCATAATCCAGCCTTTGTATATCCCTCTTGACATGGGCTGCAGTTGACTGGTCCTATGTATAGAGGACAGCAGGACAGCATTTGCATCTTAGATCAAAACCAAGAATTAGAGTTTGATGCTTCAAAGTGCTGGGATATGAGACATTTATGCAAAACTACATAATGAAACATCATATAAAAACTGACATAACATATAGTGAACTGGTAAATGAGACACTGGAATGCAAAAGAAGATGATTAAATTAGAAATGAGGTTGCAATAATGCACAGCAGGCTATATCACCGAAATCTGAAACTGCCTGCCTCAACAATGGCCTCCAACCCTCTCACTGTCAAGGTGACATCTGCCCAGCCCCTCTCATCAAAGACTGGGCCGAGTCCTCAGACCTATGATCACAGACATCATCAACTCTTCTTTGTATCCTGCTCTGCTCTGTCCCAACCAGTGTCAAAGAAGCTTGGATCTCTCCCCTCCTTGACCCATCCATTCCAACCAACTACTGCCCCATCACCACCGTCCCATTGCTCTTAAACATATTATACCATGCAGCTTATCTCTGATCCAAGATTATCTTGAGCAATACGACATCCTTAGCCCATGACAATCTGGCTTCCGCTTTGGCTATGGCACTGAATCTGCTTTTCTAGACCTGAAGAACCAGCTGGAGGACATCCGAGACACTGGCAACCTTGCCCCCTTTCTCCTGCTTTACCTCTGTTCTTCCTTCAACCTCATCAACCACCAAACCCTCTGCCACCATTTTACCAGCGCTGCAAACTTCTCCTGTGAAGCGTCCAACTGGATTGCTTTTTTCCTCACCGACAGAACTGCTTGTGTTTTTGGTGGAAACACTGGTGCCCACCAAACTCCTGTCTCCTTCGCATTCCCGCAAGGCTCATGCATCTCACCTACACTCTGTAACATCTATACTAATCCTCTCTTCAATCACTTAGACTCCCTTGGCATCAATTAAACCAATTATGCCGACAATACACAAATCCTCCACCCCCTCTTCCCCTCCCCTCCTTCTTCCTCTCAGTTCTACTGTACTACTCTCCTTCTCCCCCCCCCCATTTAATTGCTCTACTTAGTGTTTTGTTGGTCTGATTCTCAATTGTAAATTGCTTCTACTGTTACTGTTATAATGTAATTGTCACATGTATCCTGCTGTTAAAGTGTGCAGTGCTTTGGTGTAAAGCACTATATAAACACAAATAAATACAATACAATACAATACAAAATACCTCCAAGGCACCACCACACTCAATACATTCTTCGGGACCATTCAAGCATGGATGGCATCACATCAACTCTGTCTATATGATGACAAGCCAGAAATCCTTATTGTTGGTTCTCGATCCCTTTAATCCAAGCTTGATCCTGCCTATCGTACCTTCAAGATTGATGCCTTCACCATCCCTGTGTCTCCCACTGTGAAAACCCTAGGAGTCTACCTCGACTCCACCTTCAACATGTCACGGCAAGTCAACGCTACCACCTCATCAGCTGCCCATAGCACTAAGCTCTTAAATGCTAGCAAACCTTTCCTCTCCTCCCACAGTCACCTCATCATCGCCCAGGCCATTATCAGCTCCAGACTAGACTACTGTAAATATCTGTTAGCAGGAACCTCTGAACGTGACCTCAGCAAACTTCAGGTCATTCAGAATAATGCCCTACATGCCACTATAAGCCTCTCCAAATATGATCACATTTGGCTGCCAGGAAAAAAGGCTAATTGGCTCCCCATCCGGGAACCCATCAGTTTCAAAGCTCTTACAACAACCCACCATTGCCTCTAGAAATCTGCACCTTGCTACCTGTCACAAAGACTCAACAAAGCCACCCCCTTTCAGCCTACATGCTCTACCTACAGCCACTGACTCCCGATTCATGGACTGGCTCCAGCTTCCCAGTCACTGCTACACGAATCTTGAACTCACTGCCCTTGTCCTTGCGATCAGAACCGTCCTTCCGGCCTTTCAGAAATCAACTAAAGACTTTGCTTTTTAACTAACTCTTTTGTCCCTTCATGATTATTACAGTTTGTTTCTTTCTACCTGATTTGTTCTGATCGTTGTTACATTCTACCTGATTTTGTACAGTTGTGCCTTAGTGCCTACAGGTTTGGCGCACTTACAAATAACTAAATAAATAAACAAGGGCAATAGCTTTGGCTGGCAACCTTCCATTAAAAGGCCTATATGAAGAGGCTACCTGGCACCCTTACACAGTCCATGAGGCCTTCCAGATGCAACATGACATTGTAAATATGATATGAAAATTATGACATAAAATGGCATGACATAACACAATCTATGATAATTTTCAGGTCTAATAAAGAAGTGCATTTAGTTTCCACAGGCAAACATTTGTGCAAAGACACCCACTCTTTCCCCGGTGCTGACATGCTCTATGGCCCAACCACCACTGTGAGCTGACAAATCCTGGACCCCCGCGTATGATAACGACAGATCTTGTTTCTCCATTCCTCGTGCAGACTGGCCCTGTGCACTTGAGACATGCCTTATCTCTCTATATCTTGTTCAGGCCCTTATTCCCCATTGGAAAATAATTAAACAATTGTACGCTGTGTGTAGTTTGAAGGGAATGTTGATGAAAATGCAACCCAGTTCATTGAACTAGATACAATGTGCTTGGATTTTTCAATCACTTATTGAAAAAGTCTCCCAAAGGTTACAGAAAGACAGATCTGAAGTCTGTGTGATGGAGAAAGAGTAAGGGAGAGGCTGTACCTTATTTTTAGTTTTGGCTTCTTTGCCCATTGTACTGACTCTTTTCATTGTGGTAATTGGTTCCTTCGAAAATATACCATCTGTCCTGAAATTCCTTCTTGTTCACCACATCTCCATAGCATTTATGGTATATCTGAGTCTTTTGGAATGTGCTCTGCACAGATGCAAACGAGCATTGCTATATGCGGCTTTACATATTTGTCTTTCTTCCCCGGAACATGAAAAGGGACCAGACAGGAAGAAACACAAAGCGTCACAACTTTGGAACATGTGAGTAGGCGCATTATAAATAACCTATCAATCAATCAATCAACATGTGGAATTTTTTGTTGGAGGCATTTTAATTTAGATCAACATACTCATATAGGCAGATTATTAGGGGTGGATCAACCACGCGTGGTGGGCCTGTCTGGATACATTGTCCTACTGTGGCACGGCATGTTTCAATGGTCATCAAGAGTAAAGCAAACATTATAAGTGGACTACATGGCTAGGTGCAGTTCATCCATAATGGCAACAGTGTCCCACCAACATAATGAGAGACCCACCACCGTCACCCATTATGGATGATCCAAAGGAAGCGAAGCAAAAGTTCTCCCAAATACATCTGTGCTGGCTCTAACTGCCAGTTAAAGTTCCCCAGCACGCACGCCGAATAGTCAATCCAATGCGAGGGTGTTTGGCATTCCCAGCCTTCCATGGCCCAATGGGAATGCAGGCTGGGGAACTGCAGGCCTTAATGTGCCTAGGGGTCACTACCACATCTCCCTGCACATGAATGTATTCATTTAATTTGTTTTTTATAATGCACCTAATACCATACCTGAGTTCGGTTTCTAAGCACGGATCCGGGATTTGAACCTCTGTTGCTCTGTGTGGTCTCACTTCCCAGACCTGTGGGTTGCCCCTGTTCTATCCTCTGAGGTCATCCTGGTGGGCGGGGTGGGCACGATGCCCGCTCTCCGGCTCCACTGCACATTCTTTCAGCTACCAGGAAACTCCATCTGCTTCCTGGTTCCTGTAAATGCTCCTTTCGTGGAAGACGACGTATGCACCAAATCTGTATTTTCTTATGTTTTCTTCTGTATTGTCCAGCACCGAACCCCAGATACTGAATTTGTTGATTGTATGCAAAGTTACTTTAGAAGGCAAAGTATTGCATTGTTAACTTCTATCGCTGGAATACTGTTCCCCGCCTTTGTCATGCCCTGATCACTTAAGGAAGGAACACAAACATTGCGGTCGGGGCCCACAAGCTGATATTGACGCAGTACATGACTGGCTTATAATATCAAGACAGGGCTAATGTGATATCTATGATGATGACAGTACTCTGAATGTGACTTCAATAAAAGTGTATTTAAAAAAGTAGGCCAAATGAGTGCAACGCTGCTGTATTATCTCTATACTCTCTGTGTCCATCAGTTCAGTTATCCCCACTTACTGCATAATGAGTACAGTAGTTTAAGGGTTGCAAAGGAGGGCTTAAGAAACCACTGACATTGAGATTGGAAGTGGGCAATTTGCCAGTAAAGGGTAGTCAGAAGGTAATCTGTTCTCTTGAGCAAATGGATGGGTCAAAGACGTTGTGATGAAGGACAACTTCTTGCAGTGTGTCACTCCTCCGCTCCATTTTAAGCCCTTCAGCCCCCTCGGGGCTGACATACATCCCGCTCCCCCCCACACCACCCCCGCCTTCACACTGCTAATATCTCTGCCCAGCTCATTGTTCACTAAATTGAAATATATTCGAGATCCGACTGTGGCTAGCTTATCACCACATGAACACATGTTTACTTCATGATATTTCCATATAAATAGGAAAATCCAAGACTGCTGAGGACACAATTGGCCCCTGCCTGCGGCGCGGGTACTAGTCCAAGTTTTCATTACTGACGGCAAATGGCATTTTTTTTGGTATTGTTATAGATTTCATTTTTTGGTGGGGGCGCTTGTGTTGCTTTTGAAGCCCTAGAGATTGGAAATGGAATGAACCCCGGGGGTCTCCACGGATAACCGAGCCCGTCTCATTATTCCTTGGACGGATCTGTCACTTGCAGACTGCTGAGTAGGGAAGGTGAGTGTTTGAGTCTGCTTAACATGCTCCATGTGTGCTGAACTTGTTTGTGAGAGACTGCTGGAGAGGTGGGGTTATGGAGGGGGCTGCGAGAAGGGAAATAATACCTACTGGAACTGGTGGCCATGATTTCAGTTACTATAGTACCGTTGGGGATTTCTCTTGATGTAATAAGCCATGGCATTATAGACCATGTGACCATGTGATATAACATATATGAAATATATACATATACATATGTAAATATATATAATGTAAGGTGTTTCTCCTCCTTTGTTTTGATTTTTTTCTCTGCTATAGAATGAGAGAACCGCAACTTGTAGGAGATTTGAGCATAGGCGTAGAAACCTTACTGCACACATGTGCAAATAATGAAACCCCAGGGGGATGATGGATGGACCCTCATAAGGGCCTAGGATGGTTAGTCCAGATGACTGACAATTTTACCCGTGCCCCTCGTTACATAAATAGACTAAGCCTTGCTTTATTTTAACAAGCGTGAAGCACTTTTGTTTATATAATTTCCATCTGTCAACCCATTCCTTGGTACACGTGAACCATATAACATACAGTTTCCTAGCAGAGGAACTATCTACTAGTACATAAGAGAAACACTACTAAACAGTTCTCATTCCATCACTCTCAGTAGCATTAATTACACTTTAGTTACAGAAATATTGAAGTAGGTCAGGTGGGGCCCCGGAGAAAAAGTTCATCACTTTTTTTCTGTAAAACAACTGATTAGAAGGATCAGTAGTGTCACTAGAGAACGTGTGCGTTCACATTTGATAAGTAAATAACCTTATATATCAGTTGGATCACCTGAGAACGTGTGCATTCACATTTGGTAAATGAATAACCGTATATGTCAGTGGGATCACCTGAGAACGTGTACATTCACATTAGGTAAATAAATAATCTTATATATCAGAGGGATCACCTGAGAACGTGCGCATTCACATTTGTTAAATAAATAATCTTATTTATCAGTGGGATCACCTGAAAACGTGCGCATTCACATTTGGTAAATAAATAACCTCATATATCAGTGGGATCACCTGAGAATGTGCACATTCACATTTGGTACATAAATAATCATATTTATCATGGTGGTCACCAAAGAACGTGCACATTCACATTTGGTATATAAATAATCTTATATATCACTGGGATCACCTGAGAACGTGTACATTCACATTAGGTAAATAAATAATCTTATATATCAGAGGGATCACCAGAGAACAAATAATCTTACATATCAGTGGGATCACCTGAGAACGTGCACGTTCACATTTGATAAATAAATAATCATATATACCAGGGTGGTCACCAAAGAATGTGCGCATACACATTGAGCAAATAAATAATCCTCTGGATACCCCCAGGGTCCCCTCACTACAAGTAGCTGCAGACAACCACCGAGACGTACAATACTTATAAAACATTGCACCACTCACCCAGTCAGACTACCGGGCTGTAATACGCCTGAGCAATGCGCTAGGCGAGTCCCATGGTAAAAGCTCCCAGTGGGAATCCTCAGATTTTCCACAGAGCTGGCGAAGTGCCAAGCTCAGGGCTGGTTAACTCCTTGCCCCTTTCCCGTGCAGATATACCCGTGAGAAACGGATAGTGTCCAAACATACAATATGGGCCAAACAGGCCTCTCCGGATGATAAGAAAGGCCTTTCCTTTTGGGCCTTACCCACCGTGTCTCCAGTGTCGGCCAAAAGCCAACTCGCCACTGCGCTAGGCGAGTTACTTGAACCGCCACACTTCAGCGGAGCTGCTATAAGAGGTACAGCCTCCCAGCATCCCTTCACTATAGATAGCTGCAGACTCTAACCTTCCGTCCAGTCCTTCAACTGCCCACGTGTCAGCCATCTGCCAGCACACGCAGGGCACTGGGTCCCTTTTCCACTCTTTCCCCCGTCCTACCTGACCGATACTACTTACTACTACTGCTCTTGCTCTCTCTCTTTTGAGCAGTGTCAGACAGGGGGAAACCCGCTATGGGCTCCTTCAGCTCAGGACCTCCGCCTCACTCTTTCCACCCCGGTTGCGGGAGAGAGAAATGCTGGTTTCGACAGATGGACGGCCTACTGGTGGAGGCCATTACTAACACACCAGAGGGCCTGGATGCCCTCCATGTCGTAACAGAGCTCCCTTCTTAGCTCGTCTTTCCCACGGCTCTCTCTCTCTGCCGACCCCCTCGGCTCTTACCTCCCCCGTGAACTCTCCACTGGTCACCGCCAGCAGGGGGCTTGCGCCCGACCTCACAGACAGGCCGATCCCCCTGCTGGTGGAGCCTACCATTAAGGTTCTGCCAATCTCTGCGTGCCAAAACCATGAGCAGTGGAAACGGACAACGCAAAGAGAAAATAAATGCACATGCCCGCCAAAAATATGACACATAGCCCAGGCACACTGGAACCCACAGGAAATGCGGGTTTACATATATACATATAGAACGTGCAAAGAGTTACACGTGACCCGCACTCTGGAGCCGCTCAAGAAAATCCTCATGTAAGTTGTTGAATAAAAACCAGCACAAGGGAGTGAACATATAATCAAAATATATTTCAATCATTAATATGTATGGGACATTTTATTCCCCCATTTGTTCGATTCCCCAGGCTTGGCCGTCTCCCCTTTATGATGATGAAGCCCACCTTTGTGAGGTTTTTGCGGCGTAGTGACCACGCCTGTGGCCTGCTGGTTACACTCATGCCTTCAGTAAATGCACGTACCCACTGATGTACTTCACTTTATTTAGAAACCGTGATTGTTGTGTGAATAACTTAATCTGCCATAGGCTGAACCCATGGACGCGTTTCTTTTTTGCACCCTTCTTCACTGAGGGTCAGGGCTTCAAATGTTGCTCCTCTCGCCTGCGTTATTATTTAACGTAATGCAGACCTTCTCAGTGGAACCAAACATCCTCAAAGCAGCGTGCCCCCCAATTACACCAGCCATAGCCTGTATCTCGTCATAACAATGAGAGATGAGGTCACATCCCTCAGACATTGCAGAGTGGCTCTGGTATTTGCAATGGCTACAAAACAGACAAAGCACGGGTGCCAACTAGCCCAGGGTTAAAGTGACTGAGCTATACAACCCTTGCCACGCAGCAGAAAAAGTGGGATAGATGTTGCCCAATACATTAGCCACTTGAGTGGACTTGAACGTGATCCATCCGAAATACACAAGTCGCTTAATGGCAAGGTTGGAGAAAACAAAAATGACACTATCGTGAGAGTAGCTTCACCCCATTGCCAAGCAACCAGGGAAGACACTCGTCTCCACTTGTCTTCCTTCCCATGGAAGGAGCACATTTCAAAACATCGGAAAGATCTGCACTGGCTGTCCATACAGGATGGCATCAAATTGAAAACATGCACCGTTATCCACCGTTGTCTTTTTGGCAATGCCTCTTCCGATCTTTAATCTGCGGTGACTAGCTACTCACCTGGAAGACGACTGCGCTCATCGGAGCTGGCCCTGGTCTCCTGCCCGAAACAGGCAAAGGGTTTTGGTTGATCTTTCCCAGTCTGTGCTGCCCAGCTGTGGAATTCTCTCCCCCTTGTTTTGAGACTGGTGGAAAACCTGCTCCGTTCCAGGAAAACATTAAAAACCATACTTTTCAATTATTTGACTTAAGAACGCTATGACTTTTCTCCTTTACCTTTGTCCCATTTTCTTTTTCTGTCTATATGTACATGTGCACCCTGATGTCTGCGGACTTCCGGCGCGTTATAAATAAATAAATAACTAAACAAATAAATAAATAGCAACACCTATCTGACCTCCCTGTTCTGAGCAAGGACAGTGAGGCTGCGGCGTGTCTTCTATCATACTCGCCTGCAGGGGCGTTGCTAGGGGGGGGGCTAAGGGGGCTATAGCCCCTGATCTTTTGGTTGTAGCCCCAGATAGAATCTCAGGAGCTACAGCCAAAATACTAGCTAGCCCCCAGTCCCAACAGTTCCGACATCAGCTTAGCCCCAGGTCTTTTCCAGACCTTGCAACTCCCCTGCTCGCCTGCGATTGGACCTGCCTTCTGCATGGGGGAAGTGGCGACGAGGAATATTGGAAAAGACTGGAGACATGGGATGCATGCATCACACCAAGACAAGCTGCAGGGACATAGAACTGCAGCACGGAGCTATGAGCCATTGACGGACTGTCAGAAATCAGTGGATTTACTGAGCAGTAATTCCACCAGCAGTAAATCCACCCAACATTCCTATGGAGTCCAAAAAAGGGGATTTCCCACCATTTACTATCCCTTGGTAAATACACAGGAGCAAGTGGCAGAAACGTTTATTGAGTTCGGCAGTGATTGCCACTGAACTAATACCAAATACCACGCACGCACGCACGCACACACACAGACGCACGCACGCACACACACACACACCTAAGAAAGCTCTAGTGCAAATAGGCAATCGATATATCAGTGAATCATGGTTAAATCACCCTATGCAGCGAATGAAGCATTTCCTTCAGAGTGCAACTGAGTTCGTTTGTTAATTATTATATCTATAATGACAGTAATTTATAGCAGGGGAATTTTGAAAAGAAGAGCTGCGTAATGTAAAATTTGTATTATTGTGTGTTATAGTACACATTCATTCATGTTCTTCATCTCATCACTTTCGAAAAACACGTTTATGATCAATGTACGAAGATTTTAAGAATATGAACTTTTGATTAGACAAATGATTTTAGTAAACAGGTATTGTCTGGTTAACTCTATGTAACTGATGGTAATTCATGTTTTGTACAAAGCCAATGTTGCCGGCATGCATAATAAAATAAAACATAAAAAAAAGAAAACACGTGTGACCTAATCTCAAAGGGCCTCTGAAACGGGTGCATCACAGATGGCCACATTCAGGAGCACTTTTACCCCCTTTTCACCATTAAAGGGGTGTTTTTGCACATCCCAAATCCGCAATTGGAATGCTCTTTGAAATGTGCAGAACATAGTCCCATAGCAATACGTCTATTTGGACTCGGCACGAGGAGCTGCACAATTCACAACAGGGTCTGTGCTGACCCTGCTATGCATTTTCCTTTCAGCATTTCTCAGTGACAGGCACTTTGAGGGCCCGCCATTGTGACATGCGCTCGCAAATTCCCACGCTGGTATTGGAAACCTGTCAGGATTCACACTCCTGACACTAATGCATGCAAGTGGCCTAGACAGCCCATTCTTTGTATTATTGCTCTGTCCCCCTGAAATGCACAGGTCAACTTTGTGTTGATTTTTATGCACCTATTGTAGCATTTCTCTAGTCACAAATAATATATAATTCTAGGGAATTGCCGCCGTTTCCTGGAACGCAGTATTACTAAAGGGCTGTTTTCGAGCTGAGTCGACCCATCAAATGCTAGTATCTACAAAATCAGCTTGAATGTTGGTTCCAAGTGTTCCTACCATTTCGACGCCCACCTCCAAATGCTTAGAATCTTTCAAGCTGAGTCGAACCCCCCAGTGTAACATATTCTATATTTGTTTGGACCAAGAGATGCCCTGGTATTGCTCCAATCCTTATCTTTGAATTCACGTTTGCACAGGGGTTGCTTCTCTGTTGCCTCTCCACCGAACCATACAGTGGTTATGTCATGCATCGCAGGCCCTCTTTAGAATTCCTCAAAAGGACCCTGCATTAGGGGTCTAAAGTTTAGGCTTGAATTGCAATGCTATTTGGCAGACTTCAGCTTTCCACGAGTTAAGGCCCAGTTCCAAATGACTAGCCATGACTAGATTATACTTTGGTAGACCCTCTCCGTTAACAAAATATATGAAATGTTAATTGTAGCGCCTTACATCTTGGGAGGTTGTTTCCAAACTGATAGCCACTGGAATAGCAGTTTTGAAAAACACACCAATGCCTTCAGCCATTGCATTCACCCACTGAGCTATTTCACCAAAGAGTAGCCCCTCCTACTGATCTCTCTTGCAGTGTAATGCACTGAACCGCGTCCATATTACATTTCAGACAGGTTTTAACAAAGTGAGCATACTGGGTCTATCACATAATGTGCACATTATCTCTCACATTGCTTCTGCCAATAATCTTCACAACTAGTTGTCAGGGAATTCTCCTTTGCCAGTGCAGCAGCATACTCTACTTCCCCTTCTGGAGTGCGTTTTGGGCCTCCCATGATTGTCCTGACAAGTCTTGAGAAGGACAAATAATTCGGGGCATTCTTAGGGCTCAGTGCCCCTCCTTTGTGAGACGTTATCTCCTGCAGCGCCCTCTAGTGTCCGAATGCAAGTTGGGCTCCAAACCATCAGATTACAAAAGGTAACAGACCAGATGGGTAACCTTAAATTGGGCTCCCATATGGACCCACAATCATTTATCTTCTTCAGAGCTTCGCTGCCCCCAATGGACCCATTTTGGACTCCCCTCTGTTTGACACTGCCAATTGTGCCATGTTTTGATGGAGACCCAGCGCAGTCATGATTAGAGGCACCGTATTCAATGGGTTTTGATGAATCTCTTCAGACCATTCTCACACAATGTTACTCTCATTGTCGCTCACTCAGACACCTTGACCAGTGCAGTCCCCCGGGGATCTTCATTGTCCCAAGAATTGTTTACTATTTCTATCCAGCCTTTGGCATTAGGCACCTGGTCATTTGACTTATAGTTCTATTCCATTGTCAGTGACATCCAAATGCTTCTTCGTTTGAAACAACATTTAGCAGCTATATATGTGATGTTATGTCATATGACATGTGTATGGCACCTACTCGATATGGCCTCAAAGTGATGTGGTGATAAATGCCCTTCCGAGGGCTGTGGTCCGAGATGCGAGATAGAAGGAGGATTCGAAAATGTATGCGTGGATTATGTTGCTTTATTAGTAAGCACAAAAGAAGGTAGGGAGAGGCTATGTCCCTGAGAACACCCTACAAATATCAAGACTGGTGGATGTTTTTCAGGACAGTAGGAGAGTCAGGAGACTGATTATCTGCAGAGCTGGACTGAACGTTCTCATGGGACACAGCTGCATTCTATTGGAAGGGGTGATGTGTGTTTAAGTGGGTGAAGTCAAGCAGGGGTTATTGGAGATGTACGCAGTGGCTGTGCCCCAGGAGGGATACAGATGTGTGCCATTGTGATGGTATGTTAGATGTACCACTGAATCAAGGATGATATCTAATTGCTATGAGGTCATGGAGAGCATATATCCTAAAGCCTGACTGGAATCCTTTCCGTGCGGGCTAGGTACCTCAATGTTGTCTCATTAGGTGACTGATTAGGAATCCCTGCTTTCCTGTCTTTCCTGTCTGGGGAGATAGTTCACCCAGGAGATGGACTAAGTCAGTCATGATGCAGAAGGGAAGAGCCAGGTCTTTAGATCCTTCCAGAAAGCGAGGTGATCCTCTATGTAGCGGATGGTATATGGAATCAAGTTCCAGGTAGCGGGAGCTTGGACTGAGAAAGAAGAGCCCCCTATTCTGGTCAATTCTGCACCTGGGAAGACAAGGAGGAAATCTGTGCCAGATCTCAGGTTTCTGGTATGAGTTTGTGTTGCATAGATTCTGGTCATCTGCTGTGGAAAGCTCGGAGGGTAATGCGCAGTGCTGTGCTTTGAAGGTGGATCGTCGCCCAATTGGTAGCCAGTGAAGGACATGGAGGACCGGTGTGATGTGTTTTCTAGGGCCCAGTGCAAGGAGACTAGTTGCAGTGTTTTGTACTCATTGGAGTTTTCTAAATTATGATGAGGGGCCTAGAGGCATAGAGCATTAGCATAGTCTAAGCTTGAGAGGATGATAGCAAAGATCACGGTGACTCTTTGTGGGAAGGTCAGGTAGGGGAACACATGTGGAAGAATGCATATGTGTATTTAGCAGATTCTATTGTGCACCCAAGATTTGTTACTTTGTTGGAGGTGGAGGGGATGTGGCAAAGAGAGGGAGGCCATGGGGTGGATTGTGGTAAGAGGTCAGTCTTCCAAGAGATCATGATCTCGGTTTTTCCTGGGTTGAGAAAGAGGTGGTTAGCAGTCATCCAGTGGTTGATTTCTGTGAAGCATGTTTCAAGATCGGGGAGGTGGATGAAGCAACCTTTTGAATCTTAAAGATGATTTGGATGTCATCTGCGTAGTTGTCGTAAGATATGCTGTGCAATCAGATGAGTGTGGGAGGGGGCACAAGTAGAGGTTAAAGAACAGAGTGGAGAGAGAGGCGTCCTCTGGTACTCCGGGGGCAACAGGACGGGGAGTCAAGGATAATGGAGGCATGTATATTATTTAGGATCTGTTGGATAGGACGGAGGAAAGCCACTTCAAAGCTGCATCCCTGATGCCCAGAGAGTGAAGTCTCTCTGTGAGGGTGTGGTGGTCAATGGTTTTGAAGGCTGCTGAGAGGTTGAGTAGAATTAGTGTGGTGCAACCTCCAGAGTCAGAGTATCTTTTAAGATCATCCCAGATGGAGACGAGGCACGATTCTGTTCCTCTTAGGGGTCTGAAGCTGGTTGGGAGAGGTCTAGGAGATGGCTGGATTCTGTGAAATGGCATAGTTGAGAGTAGGCTGTTTGGTCCATTAGTTTAGCTATGAATAGGTTATTTGAGATCGGTCTTCAGTTGGTCGGTAGAAGGGGGTCGAGAGAGGGATTTTTGTGTAAGGGTTTGATGTTCAAGGTCTCAATTTCTGCTGGGAAGGTGCCTGAGGTGAGAGATGAGCTGCAAATAGATCTTGCAATGTCACCAGCACAGGTTGAGGATAGGATTTATTTTAGAAGAGTAGGAAAACAAAGGACTCCAGGGGATCCTGAGGGGTGGCTGCTAGATAGTAGCTTTAGAAATTCAGGGAGAGAGGAGAGAAGGAAGAGAAGCGAAGTTGGGCCGAAGACAGATCTGAAATCCTGGTAATGGTTCTGAAGATAATTATTTAGCAGGCAAGCAGTTACAGCTCCATTTTTACTTGTTGTGAAGCCCAGTGACATGTTTCAGGAGTGAGATCTCCGTTCCACCACTGACACAATGCATGGTAGATTGGTCAGCCGTCTTTTTGTGTTGCAAAGCGCGATTTCCATAGGTTTTGGTGCACACAGGGGTTTTGCGGCCATTTTGATAATTCTGGCACCACCAGAATACAGTGATGCCGCAGAACATAAGTGGGTTAATACATCCCACAGCAGTTCTTTGGGACCTGACCCAGAGATCTGCTTGATGGCATGCACTCTTGCTGGAGGAGGAAAGTTCACCCTTTGGTTGGTGGCCAGTGGTGGACTGGCAATAAGGGAACTGTGGCAAATTTGTGGAGGGCCTTGGCGCAATGGGCCTCTTGTGTGTGAGATGAAAATAAAGAAATTTGACGCAGAGCTCCCACAAGGTTAATCCTCACTCTTAAAAAACATTATGTGTCTGTTCTTTTGTTATTCTTAACTACATTTAGTCTTAATGTACAGGGACAAACGCGCTTTGTAATTCACCATTTTCACAATTTTTTCTTCGAAGAGCTGGTCTTACATTTGGTTGCTCAGTGTAACTAAAAATATTTTCAGGGTTAATTCTGGTTCCCAGTCTACCCCGGTTGATGACCACTGGAAAATTGGGGTTTCCAAGAAACCCTCAAAAAGGAGTTTGGATGGTTTATGCAAATCCCAAATCATCAGCAGTTCAGAAAGGCCACACAGTGATGTCACAAGCAGGACCACTGAGATGATGATTGGAATGGGACTTCACTGGCAGGTTTTTGGTGGGGCATCTGGGGAGGGCAGAGTTTTGTACTGTCAATAGTGCACTGTACTGCGGTATTTGCATTAAGCAAACCTAGCTCCAAGAACCATCATCAGAAAGTCTCCTTACCAGAAATCCTTAATAACCTCGAATGTCCCTCCCTAATGGGGATTTAGTGTTTGGATCCTGTACACCAGTAGATATGGTTAGATAGGGGTCCATGTCATCGCGGAAGCTGCGCCCCAGTGCCAGGTTTTCCATTCTGCATCAATAGCATTATGAGAGTTGATGTCTTGAGTCAGTTCAACTGAATATAATGGACTCTATTCACTCTTAAGACCTGGAATGGAATTGGGCTCTGGCAGCAATGCAGAGTCATCTGGTTAACCGACTGATAGATGGTGACCAGTCTCACTCTTTGCACGGCATCATACTACATCTTCTTCTAAACACACAGGAGAAGTTCCTGAGAGCTCTTTTGAAAGAGCGGATGGGATAAAGACAGAACACGAGGAGCCTCGAGAGGGCAACCCTGCTCAGCTATCCTGCAATCCCATGGATTCAAGGGTGATCAACGCCTGTGATCGAGACAGCTGTCGGCTTAATGATTCTCGGTTTGGTGGTCATTTCTAAATAGATGCCTCAAGTTAAACCTTTGGCATTTCTGGAGTAACAGTAACTGGCTTCTTTCAGCCCCAGGGAAATGGCCCGTCGAGGTATTCACTGCCAGAGCGAATTCCATGCTTTGTGAATCAGGCCCATAGTGTTTTAACTCAACACATGCCTTTATTATAAAACTGCTATGTTTCAGCTCAGCAGGCTCCATATCTGCCCAGCTGTCCTATGGCGCTTTTGTTATTATTGTTTCCCCCAAGGGGACTGTTGTGTCCCAATTATTGAGAGTTGATATCGGAGATTTGCACAAAGCTGCTGGAACCCTGGCCCTGAGGACAACTGAGCTGATGTATAGCCTGCTGGATCAAAACATGTTCTTCATGGGCGAAAGGAACATGATTTGTGTCATTTGGAATTAAAATGGTTTCAAACCGTTTAATTGTATTTTCATTGTGAAACATACTTTGAATGAATGATATTCTTTGGAGGATGAAAGCTGTGTTTTCGTTTGGTATAATGTTCACTGTTTCGGGATAATACCTTATACTGAATCCTGTTTGCTAATTTTGATCTGTTCACAGTTTTGAGAATAGAATAGACCATTTCACCTGACAAGCCACACATGCCACGGGACCACGGAGTAGCCACCCCTGGAACTGGAGGTGCAATTCCAGGGATGGCAGCTGTGTGTCTTTGTGGCATGCATGGTAGTGTGTGGTGGAGTCTACTGGCTCAGTGGTTATTCCTCCTTCTGTCCTCGCGTCGTGTTATCCTTCACGCTGTTCCATCCACCATCCTTGTGCAGTTGGGTTCCTTGATGGACTTCTCTCCTTCATTCTCAGTCCTCCTGGGTTTATTTGACTTCCATCCTTTATCCGTGAGGCATCAGAGTGGGTTGGACTTCCATTCCATCTTCCATCCGTCATCCTTCTGCCATCAGGATTTTCTTGGGCTGTCATCCTTTGTCCTTCTGCCATTGAGTTCTATTTTGATGTTCACTCTGGTTGCACCATGACTATGAGATTGCTACCCCCTCTCACCCTTGGATCTTTATACTCCATGGAACCCGTAGACGTGAGTTCTCCCTGATTGTTCTCGGGGTTTACTCTTATCCAGACATCCTTTTACGTTTCCTGTGTGTTCCGACACGTTGAATGACAACATGTATAATCACTGTGTGTTTGTGCTGTGTTTCCTAATACGGTTCAGGATTGGATCAGTGGTAATCTTCCTCCTCTTTTTTCTTTTTATTTCTTGGCTACGTGCTATTTTGAATGTGGTTTGAAGAGGTCTGTGTGGGATATCCCTTTGGGAATGATGATACTGGTCCTGATAGTAGCGCTACTTCCCTGGCCATACACGGCACCACTTAGACACCATTCAAGACTGGACTGCACACAGATGCTGCCCGCAGGAAAAGATAAAAAGGAACTCCACATGTCATCCTGACGTTGCTATATCTGCAGGGGACAGTGTCTTTCAAAGCTTCTAGCAACATTAACAAGGCTGGTTCACTTAAGCTACCACATAGAGCCCAGAATTTCAAGGAGGTAAACACAGTATCGAAACCAGACTGTGGCCAGTGCTGGACACAAGAAATACAATAATAGAAAAACTTCTGCTACATTCCCAAAGTTTGGAATCACCTACCAATAGGTACAAGACTCCCGTCACCCTTAATTTTACAAATCAGAACAGCGCTAGATCTCATTGTATTTAATGAACATATCCGCAAATGACCATTATTCCTGCACCCCTTGCCTTTCGTTTGTTTTAGCTCCTCGCCAGCTACAGTACTGTATTCCTTCCTAGCTGCTTTAGGTACAGCTATCTAACTTCTGGTGCGTGGTACATAGAACAGTGTAGTGTGTGTGTGTGTGTGTGGTTGGGGGATGGAGTGAGTGGGTCTGGTTAGGGCTAGAATACATAAACCAGGGTGAGATGTGAATCAGCTGGGGGGGGGTATGCATTAATAAGGCACATGAAGATAAAATTGATATGTCCAGATACACACAATTCTTTTTTTAACAACCTTTATTGAGTTTTAAAGTATGAATTGTTTATAACAAGACGTCTATCATAGGTATAACAGGAACGCAGTAAGGGGTAAGGGGTCAAGGGCAGACACGTGTGTTGCCACATCAATTGCACGACATGTCGCCATTTTTAAGAAGTTCAAACATAAAGTTAATCAAAGCATCCCACATCTCTGCATGCTTATCCAGGAGGAAGGATAGCTCAGGGGAAACGCGATGGTCTTGGAAGTAAAACAACGCTGCGCAATATCCCAATCCAGCGCTTAGAAATCACTTGCTGGTATTAAGTGTGTTATAAATGAACAATAAAATTAAATATAATACCATGTCTTTGATAAACACATATCTTAAACTGGGATTAGAAGCTGGAGCTTTAGGTTCCAACTTAAACATTGTAGCCACTGCACCTTATCGCCTCCAACTATAAACAGAAGCCGCAGACCAATGACCAGAATGCTGCATTGGTGAAACTACCAGAACTCTTATAATACTCATTACCTGCAAATAACAGGGGGCGGGGGGATGAAAGGGACGGACAAGGGGGAGAGAGAGATCCCAAGAGTTGGAGGTTTAACTCAGACCTGGGAAAAGCAGTCAGAAGTTGGAGCAAGTAAGGTGTTGACTGGAGACTTCACATGGAATCCTCAAAACAGAAGAGACTTTGGACTGAAATGTGTGCTCATTGTTTTTTCAGGGCTGTGTGGTTGTTACCAACACAGAACCTGATAAAAGGACTAACTAGGAACAAACTTCAAAGCACAGGTCAAAACCGGAAGGATATGTTAACCTAGCTGATATCTTTTTATAAATGACAGTGGCTGGCAGGGGTGTGTGCCCATGAAGCGGTTAACTTGCCCAGCATAAAAACCCAAGTGGAGTATACAGGGTGAGAATGCTTTTATGGTATTTCGAAAAATGCAGTCGGATTGTGCCAGCCGAATAAACACGATGTTGTGCGAGAGGTGGAGGTGTGACACGTCACTAGGGTGTGGGCAGGTCTATTGTAGGAAATGAGCACCCATAAAATACCACCTCTAATCAGCCCTGTTCTGCCTGCAAGTGTTGTGCACTCCGTGGCACTTCTGCTAAGGCCGAGGAGACGTGCATGTACTTTTCTAACCTGTCAATAGCTTTAGCTGCTGGGCTGCTCCAATGGTCCAGGGTGTAATGGGGACTAAACCTCAAAGCAAGGGGCCTGCCATTCTTTTTAATTAACTTTATTTATAAGTGCATATGGTTGCACTATAAACCTCTGGCTCTATTCAAATGAACAACAAAACAAATCAACACAATCCATGCCTATCACAGCACAATTAATACTAATTATAAATATCACATATGCATATCAATTCATCCTGTCAGTCACCATCTAATACATGTTCGAGAAAATTCCATTCATGTCATCAACCTCATTTCTTCGTATTCAAAAGATTAGCAACAAGGAGCTCCTGTAATGACTAAGGACCCGGCCCTATAAATACAAGACCGACACGTATCAGTTGCAGTTCGGATGGATGAACCAACAAGTGTCGTGTATCTGTTCCAACACAATGCTGCTAGACAGGGATAATCAGTGGATGCGTGCCTGGCTGCTTCCCCGTTCCTTACAAAGACCACGCGCCCTTTCTGCATAGGCAAGGCCGCGCCCCTGTGTACTGAGTAGTGAGGACATTAACACGCAAATGCATAATATAAAGTCTGAGGTCCGCGCCACAACACTCCGCCGCTTTAATATGTCAATGTTAGGAGTGGCCAGATTAAGAGCCGTAAGTAACATTATACGAGTGCCTTGTAAATCTAAATGCGCCTGGTTAGTGGCATTTACTCGTGTGTTTTCCCGCTATTAGACCCAGCAGGGTGCCTCCTTTCCCTTCAGTTAGAAGTCAGTTCACACAAAGTTTACAACGTTGTACTGAAGCCGAGTTTCCATTTTACAGCTTCAACGGGTGACTTGCTACGGTGACTCTTGGCACGCCAGTGGGCAGATTACACACATTTTGCACCGGTGCAAGTGCAAAATTGCACGGGATTTGCAGTAGGGCAAATTGTGTTCTATTTTTTAAACCACTGGGACATATTAGAAACCCTTCGCACTCTGACAAGTGCAGTTTGGCATGTTATAAACACAAGGACAAACATTTCCCTTGTTCACAAAAGATACGTTTTCAATGCATTTTTGTAATAGGGTAAAGTTTGCCCTAGTGCTAATACAAAATGGTATTAGAACAAGGGCAAACTTTGCCCTGGTCCAAAAATGCATTCAAAATATGTCTTTTTTTGCACTAGGGCAATTTTTGCTCTGGTGCTCATACCATGCCAAAATGCACTTGTCCTGGTGGAAAGGTTTTGAATGTGTACAAGTGTTTTTAAAAACAGGGCAAAGTTTGCCCTAGTGCTAATATCGTGCAATTTTGCACTTATACCAGTTCAAAGTTTCTGTAATCTGGCCCATGGTCTCTTTTCCCTGCCCAGCTCACCCGACGCATGGAGCCTTCCACACCTCTTGAGGTATCCACATAATTTGCTGGCTGTGTGGGCAATTTTTGAGAGGTATGGCAAAACACAACAAATTAATGTAATTCAGTGAACTGAAGCAGTGTTTGAAACAACTAAGGGCCTGGATGCACGTCAGTGCCTCCACTGTGCCCCGTGTGGCATTTTATTTACCCAAGAGAAAACCTATCCAGCTGGATCCTGCTTCTACTGCCACCTTGTGGCCTTCCTAAGATGACCGCTGCCTCCCCACTGCACTAGAAATGCACCTCTGGTGCTCACAGTCCAGCCTCCCGCCATCTGATTGGTCCGGGCAAACTTCTTGTACCCAATCAGGGAGGTGGCAGGCAGAAGGCGACCCTTTTCCCCAAGGCCCTGTCTTAAGGCCCCTGGGACTTCTTGGCTGGTTTTTCTTTCTATGGTGATTCTTGGAAGGGCAGGTCTCCTTTCCCTGCCTGCCTCGCCTAGTGCCTGCATCCTTCCACACCTCTCCTGTGGTATCTACATAATTTGAAGGCTGTTGGGGCAATTTTGGAGAGGTCTGGCGAAAAAGACAAACATTTAATTTGATTCCGTGAACTGAAGCAGTGTTTGAAACTAAGGGCCTGGTTGCACCTCAGCAAGCAAGAGGGCCCGGTTTGCACACCATTTGCACTAGCACAAGGTCTTTTTCAGGCGTTCCAACGCCATCGGGGTTCTTCACCCTATATCTACGGTTCTACAGAGCCCCTACGCTTTCACCTGCCCCAACCTTTCTTCTTGCTTGGTAAGCGACTGGGTCTACTGTAGGAACGACCTGGACTTCACTTATCGCTTTACAAGCCCCTCTCTATCAACGTTAACGTCCCGGACACTTAGGTATATAAAAACTCTCACTGTGTGGAGTTGCTCCCTCAGCCGTTCTGCTGCTCCTGAAAGACCTTAAAAATTAAATGTCTCTCTCTTTTTACCCTTTTTACGTAAATCCTCTTGCCTCCCTTCCCCTCTTTCTTCAACTGCAAACGGCCTTTATGCGCTGACTGTCAGTCTGACTTAGACTAAGTACGCCCCTCTACTGTATTCCCCGGACCACGTGAAACGTTCATCTGCTTTAATTTGTTCATACTGATTGTTTTTCTTTTACATTTCAGTGCCTTTTTGAAAGGTGTGCTTGTAAGTCTGTGCATTCAACACCTTTTGATGCATTCTAGTGCCTTATTTGAAATTCGCTCTTAGCTGTGCTGGTAAGTCTGTACATTCAACATCTTGGGCTTTTTTTTAATTTGCATTCAGGTTTGCTTTAAATTTGTGCATTGAATAATTTCCATTGCACACCTTCCCCGTCTGTGCCTGCCTGGCTGCTAGACCACCTGGTGAGCTATTCATTCATTCAGCAACTCCCCTCTCTGTCTCTGTCTCTGTCTCTGTCTCTCTCTCTCTCTCTCCTCCTCTACTCCCATAGCACGCTCTATGTCCCCTATCTATTCCAACATCTACTCTATCTCCTATCCTATCCCTCTCCTGAAGTCTCGAGGATAAAAGCTGAAAAGAGAACTCCTGATCTCTAACCCTCTAACTTCCTATTGTTGACACCTATGTCAATGCTACTTTCAGGAAGCCTATTACTGACATCCTCTTTTCTGTGCCCTCTCCTGACCTAGGAATCCTTATCTGTTCACCACTCTCTCCTCTTTCTCCTCCTCAACAATTAATGGTGACACCAAGTGGGAGGAACTCCTGGCATACTTCTCATCCTCTAGGTGTATCATTAATGTCACAATGGCACTATCATGGCCCAAGGTACTCTACCTACCCTTCTCCTTCTCTACTGGTGCTAGCCCTCTCTCACAATCTTCCTTCCATCTCCTGTCACTCCTTCTTTCTCTCCTCTGACCTCTACACCATCACCAATGGGAATACCACACCCTTGTACACCTGATTGGAATACCTTCAAAGGTGGTAACCAGCTTCACTTAGCTATTCTGAATGGTTGCTTTGCTGTCAAACACTCCTCTGATATCTGTCTCCTTCTCGAAGACTTTGACGTAGACATCCTCGCTCTTACTGAGAAGTGGTTCAATGTCAGCTCTGTCACTGCTAATGACACTCTCCTCCCTGAGGGCAACAAAATCTTCTCCAAACCCAGACCCAACAGGCCTAGAGGTAGAGTGTCCCTGATCTTCCCTGAGTGGGTCCCTGCCTCCATCATAGCTACTCAATCTTACTCCTCTTTTGAATGTCTCGTTTGTAGGTTTGTGGTCTCGGCTACTCTCTCTCTCAACCTCGCCACTATCTGCAGGCCCCCTGGTCTCATCTCTCTCTTCCTCACTGAATGGGCCAATCTCTCCTCCTCCCACTCAAACACTTCTTCCAAACACCTCCTCCCTGGTGATTTCAACATAAACCTTGACTCACTTGAATCATCCTCCTCTCAGTTCGGTGTCCTCTGTGACTCCCTCTCTCTCTCTATTCTCCCTTTCTGGAACCGACCCAATCTGCCAGTCACACTCTGGATGCCCTCATTTCTGGCGACGTCCCTATCAGTACTCCGTTCACTACCCCCCTTTCCTGGTCAGAACACTCTCTCCTTTACTCTTCCCTGGGGCCCCTTAGTCCCCTATCCAAACTATCCCCAGCACTGGCAGCCTCCTTTGTCATCATCTGACCCATGAAGCAAGTGGCAGTCGCTGTTTTCGCGTACACCTTCATCCCCCATTCAACCCACATGTTTGACTCTCCCTCTGACTCTGTCCTTGCTAACCTGTGCCTCTCCATCTCTAATACCCTTGACATCCTTGCCCCTGTCATGAGGTTCTGCCTAAAACATGCCTCCAAGAACAGCAGTTGACACGACTCTGATCTAGCATCTCTGAAACACACGTGCAGAGTTGCTGAACGGAAGTGGCAGACCTTGGGTATACCCTCTGACAAACTGGCCTGCTGCCTGCTCTAAAGGCAGTATTGCTTCTCTGTCTGCTCCAAGAAGCGGGCCCACATCCAAGCCTGCATCTCTGGAGCCACTACCAACATGGCCAAACTCTTCAAAATCTGCAAGTAACTCGCCAGTCCAGCTGCAGTCTCCACCTCTCTCTTTACTTCCCAGAATCTATGCACTGCCTTTGGCCTCCCATTTCACATTGAAAACTCAGGACATCTTGTCCTCACTCTCCTCCACTCCCATCTCTTCTCCTGTGTCTGCCCCCCTGCCTCCCATCGTTTGTCTCCTTCCACCCCCTCACTCTCACCCTCATGCCCGTAAGACAGGATTAGGCCTCTACAGTGGTCCGTTCTATGAAGGTCTTCTCCAAACAGATGGTCCCCGCCTCTTCCAGAACCATTAAGGACAGCATCTCCTCTCTCGCCCTTGCTCTTGCTGACTTCTGTAGCCACTCATTCGCCACTGGCTCTTTCCCTCTATCGCTCAAGCCCTCTCTTGTGCACCCTCTCTTAAAATAAGCTGCCAGCTGACCCCTCCTACCTGGTTAAATATCACCCTATTTCCATTACCATCTTCCTGGGTAAACTCTTGGAGAAGCTGGTCCTCCTCCAACTGACCCTCCACACTGATCTTGGTGGTTGGCTTCATGACTGGTTGGCTTCACCAATCTGGATTCCAGGCATCCAGAGGCACAAAAGCTGCTCTCCGGAACACCTGTGAAACCATGCTCACAAATCTTGACTCCAACTCTCCTGCTGCTGCCTTTAACATGGCCCACCATTCTATCCTCATAAAACTACTTTGTGACACCCTCAGCATCACAGACCGGACACTGGATTGGCTGACCTATTGCCTCACTAAACACCCTTCCCTGCTGCAACTGGGCCCTTTCTCCTTCACCACCTCACTCTCTACCTGTGGGTTTCCCCAGAGCTCTATCCCTTCACTATCCCTTCATTACCTATCTTGCCCCTCTTGCTCACCTGATTTCCTTCTTCTCTCCTTTCCAGTTTTATGCCGATAACACATAGCTTTCCTTCAAGCTTCTCTCTACTACCTTCTCTTCCTCCTCTCTGATCCCTGACTGTCTGTCTGCCATTCAGGCATGGTGTGCAGCTAACGATCTCTGTCTTTTTGCCAGAAAGACTGAGATCTTTCTCATTGGGACACCTGTGTCCTCTTTTTCACCTACCCCCTGGCCACCCTCCTTGGGCCCACTACGCACACCATACTGTGAGGCCAAAACCCTTGGGGTCTTCGATTCCGCTCTCTACTTCACCCCTCACAAGAAGTCTCACTTCCAGCTCCATCTCCTCAGAGGCATTCTTCCTTTCCTCACCTTCCCCCAGAAGCTCAATGTCATGAGAGCTCTGGTCCTCTCCATGCTGGACTACTGCATAAGCCTCTTTCTCAATCTCCCTCTTTCCTGCCTACTCCCCCTCCAGTTGAATCAGAATAGGGCTGCAAAATGTATCCTTGGCCTCAAGCCCAGGGACCGCATCTCTCCAGCCCTAAAATCTCTCCACTGGCTCCCGGTGCCTGCAAGGATCAAATGCAAGACCCTCTGCATCATCAATAAGGCTTTCAGGGCCCTAGGACCACGGTACACCCAACTCTCCCTTCCTAAATCCCCCCCCCCCAGCTAGAAATATTTGGTTTTCTAGCTCTAGCCCTCTGCAAGCAGAGAGTAATGGGTAGATCTCTCTCTTTGGCAGGAGCCTCCCTCTAGAACGGCCTTCCTGCCCCTCTCTGTCTTGAGTAGTATCTCCTTAAATTCTGAAAGCTTCTGAAGGCCTTCCTTTTCTTCTCTTCCTTCACCCTCCCTCTACCCTGCTAGTTCTACCTGTCTCTATGTCTGATGGCCTGTATCCCTCATGGGCCATTTTGAGGTAGGCCCTCTTTAAACCAGTCTCTCCCCTTACCCTTCCAGCACTTGCCCTTGGGCACCCTTCCCGACTAACCTACCGAGTCTGGTCCACCTCCCCTCCCATGCACTATTTAACCCCTATCCCCTTCCTTAGCACTTACCCTCCTGGGTCTACCTTAGCACTTCACTAGCCCCTTACCTCCCTCCCCCTTGTACTTCTCCCTCTTCCCCTTTCCCTCACTTGCTGTTATTGCACTTGCATATTCTGAATGTCACAAGGCCTATTAGGACCGTCTCCCATGTATCCCCCTTGTCTTGTGGTGCCTGGAAACACTGTTTGATGTATAGGCGCCATACAAATGTTCAATAAATAAATAAAAAATAAATAAGGGTGGAAGCCACATGGTGAGATGTTCTTCTAAGGTGTCCAAGGGGATGCCAAAAGCATTTAATAACTGAGTATATAAAATGTAAGGAATGTGAAGGTATTGAAGAGAAAACTTGTCATGAATCTGAAGTGATCGAGGTGATACCATGTCATGTATCTTGACTCATTGAGAATGTAACGTTCCATGACTCCTGAGTCATTGCAAGATAACATGACATGGGTTTACAGTAATTAAAAATAGTCAAATGACATAGGTCTCCAATCATTGAGGAGATAGTGTGCCATTGGTAAACAATCATTGATAAGGTAGCATGACATGAGCCTGTATTCAGTAAGGCAAGAATATTCCATGAACCTAGAATCATTATGTGGTCATGTCCCATGAGAATCTGGACTCATTGAGAAGGCAAGTTTCCATGACACACGAGTAATTGACAAGAGAAAATGCCACGAGTTTCGATTCATTGTAATAATAACATAGAATGGGTCTTGATTCATTGTGAAGAAAACATGCATTGAGGTGGGAGTCCATGAGAAAGTAGCATGTCATATGTCTGCAGCCAATGAGTAGATAGTATGCTGTAAATCCAAAATCATTGATAACATAAGATGCCATGAACCATTACCCATTAAGAAGATATGTCATACATTAAGCGGTCACATACCATGAGTCTGGAGTCATTGAGGAAACATCATACATTGATTCAGAAATCATTCATACCATAGAAAGTCCTGAGACTGGAGCCATGGAGAAGTCAACATTCCATAACCCTTGGGTAATTGAGAAGATGTCATGTCATGAAATTATATTCATTGAGGAAAAGGTCACACGTTATGACTCTTGACTCAAAGAGATGACAACATGTAGTCAGTCTGAAGTCATTGATTTTATTACAAAATAGGTCTGATTTCACATTCACTGGGGTTCCTATTATTACCGTATAAATACATTGATGTGTCTTTACTATATTGAAATTAACATAGAGAACAAGGCAGGTCATGCTTAATCCGTGTAATGTACTGGATTGCCAAATCCTTCTGTAAAGGCACATTCATTACCCCCATGCGCTCGAATCCTGCAAGTTCTACCTGTAAAGTTTCTATACAGGTTTCTGATATATAATGTCAAGTTGAGATTGCATATGATATATGTACTTTGCAAGGCAACTGTATAGAAACAGAGAACCAATTCAGCTCTTGGACTGTGCTGAACCTAGTCTGGAAAACATCTAAGCTAGTCCAATCAGTCTCCACCGAACAAACATCTCCCGGGCATTAGTCTACCCTAGTCTGCACCCTTGCTGGTCTCAGGCCTAGACTGAAATCCACTGGAGCAACCTGGGGAATGTGTATACCACTACCCAGGCTTCTGACAACACTCCCAATTGAAATGCATCCATCTTGCAATCAATTACAGCCAATTCTTTAGCTCTCCCTGTCTGAAACCTTGTGATCTTGTGCCAACCTGGAATATTGTGTTGGGTTGACCAGATTTAAAAGTCAGAACACGAGAACATTGTGTTAAAGTCAAAATAATTGGCATAGAAGGTGGACATCAAAGGCTGAGCACCGAAAAATGTACAGTATGTGATGTGTCAGAGTGGCCGGGCTCTCAGATAGAGTAGAATGGAGCATCTGAGTCTGGATAGATTTGGTGTACCTGCACTCTCTTTTTTCTGCCATATTGCTTTTTTTCACGGTTATTCAGCGCCTTGGTGTAAAGCGCTCTATAAATCAATCACTCAATCAATCAATCAATCAATTGTAACTATTTCAGGAGCCATTTGTATCTTTGAAACACTTTCAGGGACATTTTGGGTCTTTTCCCAGCAAAATATGTGGGTGCACGAATCATGATGAATTCCAGTGTTGGCCAGCGTGGAACAAAAGTGGGGCACACATAATGTGCTTTACACCTATCCTTCCTTTTATAAATCTTCTATTTGGGAAGTAAGTTACTAAGGAGTTAGTGTCAAGGCCTCTTAAAGAAGGAGGGCATGTGCCTATTTTGCAGACGCTGCTCAGGACTGGGGGCATGGCATGCAAAACATGGACTGCCCCCCACCAATGGTGACCCTATATTGTGTGTGTTTGTGTGTGATCGATGTCAATACTCCGCAGATATCCTAAGCGTGAGATGTATGATGTGAGGCGTGGTATAGTCTCTCCCCCGGTTTGAGGAGACTGGACTATTGTGAGCGCCATTGAAGAGGAGGGACATCCAGCTTCCATGTGTCCCTCCTTGGCTTGGCTGTTTGAATGTAATGTGCCCTCTATTGTCGGGCCTCTCTAATAACAATATATCCTACCTGGCATGGGTCAAACCAGTCATGCCCCCCTACCCCCCTCATTAGAGGCCCTCAGCTCGAGAGGGTAACTCGTCGAGTGTGCAAAAGCACCAGTTTATACCTGAGGGGCTGGCTATCTGCTATATAGTGTTTTAATAGCTAATGAAATGGCAATTGTTCTTGTCAATCTGGTCCCGAGATCAGCCTTTGACTCAATGAAAAGTCGCAGCCTGCAGTGTAAGACGTAATACAGCTAGACTGCATGACAAGCAATTGCAGTTATAACCTGTCATACAAAATGGGAGCGCTACACACATCCACTGCACAGTGCTGTAGTGATTATGCATGCGGGGTACAGCCTTGCCACATCTCTGCCACCACATTCACCTCCCCCAGAGCTGATGTGGAGGGATCGCAGCCCAGGATCATGACATAAAAGGAAACTGCGGGTATGCAAATATTCTCTCTGCATCCTCAATGCTTCCACGGAAAAAATGATAAATGAAATGAAATGATATTTTATATCGCGCTCGTACACAAGTGTTTCAGAGCGCGACCAGGCAGAAAGGGAGGGGAAGAAAGGGAGGGGAGAAAAAACATAAAACAGAGATCTTACTAGGCCCAGTGACATTTAAGAAAGCGCAAGTGCAAGGGAAAGGAAAATGGGGGAGAAGTGCTGGGGGTGGGGAGGGGTGGAAAGTGCGAAGCAGAGGATAGGAAAGATAAATAAATATCAAATAGAATAAATAATAAATAAGGGCTTTAAACCATGGTATTGCAGCCAGCAAGTGGCAGGTGAAAGTTAGTCAGAAAGGTATATCTAGTGCAGAAGAAACGTGGGAGGGAGACTGTATGGGAACAGATACAGAACTCTAGTGCAGATGGTGGCCTGGAGGCAGTGCAGTAGGGTGGCAAGGTGAGCAGATACCTGGGCCCGAAAGAACAGAGGGTGGCCAGGTGCACAATGCCATGAGAAGAAACAGATCAACAGGGGAGAAGTGAGGCAAAGGCAGAGGCAAAGAGGAAGGTCTTGAGAAGTTTCTGGAACCAAAGATGTTTTTCCTCAAGTTTCAAGGTGGCTGGGAGGCTGTTCCAAAGGGAGGCACCAGCCGAAGACAGAGATCTACCCCCAGCTCGTTTTTTTTGCAAAACGACTAACCCTGAGGGAGTTTGAAGTAGAGGAGCGAAGGGCTCGAGAGGGAAAGTATTTACGGAGGGATAGTTGAAGGTATTTTGGACCCAGGCCCCAGAAAGCCTTGTGGACAATGCAGAGGGTTTTAAATGTAATCCTTGCATCCACTGGGAGCCAATGAAGGGATTTCAAGGCTGAAGAGATACGATCCCAGGGATTGAGGCCAAGGACAAGTCTTGCAGTCCTGTTCTGGATTAGTTGTAGAGGGCGGAGAGTGGAGGCAGGTAGATTTAGGAAGAGGCTGTTACAGTAATCCAGTCTGGAAAGAACCAGAGCTTGGGAGACAGTGAGCTTTTGAGGGAAGGAGAGGAAAGGTACAGTACCTCTAAGTCAGTGGAGTAAAAAGTTAGATTTTTTGGAGACATCAGAGATGTGTGCAGAGAAGGAAAGTGTAGAGTCAACGATAACCCCAAGGTTCTTAGCCGCGCAAGTGGGGGTGGGAGGAGGGCCAAGGGAGGCCGGCCAGAGAATGAGAGGAAAGGATGAAGATGGTGTAGCCCAGAATGCTGCCCAGGTCTCATTTCCATAACCAGCTCCATACAGCTCTTTCTCACGGGACTTTAAAAGCGGGGGGTTGAATTAGATCCAAACCTCATTAAAATAAAAAGTGGTATTTGCAATCGTCTCAAATGATCTGAGCCACTGGGCATGGCAAGTAATTCTCACATTTCAAAGACCCGTTTGAGTGACTCAAATACATTGAAAGTGCACACTTAAACGCATGGCAGCTTTTTCTGCTTCCAATTCCTTATTGTTTCTGCTTAATGCACAGTTATTGGCCTTCTATTCTACTATTTAGCATTTGTGCAGATTAAAATCAACTCGACCTGATTCGAACAGCTAAGACCCTTTGACTCGAACTGAGTCAAATCGCGCAGACGCCTACCATCGGTACACCCCATTTCGATGCGGCCGGTTCTCCGCAGGCCGATTTGGCGCGGGTCGATTTGGAGCGGCCAGTTCAGCAAGACCAGTCCGGTGGAGGGATGTTTTGGCACGAGCATGTCTTGGCGCGACAGTGCATTATGCGCCAGAGGGTGGATAAGTGGCTGGCACTTATCCACACTACTAAGCTGTGCACGGCATGGGACCTGCCAGCTGCAGGAAGCAGGCAAGCCTCAATGCACCATTTGGTTTTCGCTTCTCACACTGCAAGCATGCATGGTCATGATGGGTTGGCCCGGTGCATTTAGAAAGCACCCTGCATTGCCCTCTCCAGGCTACAATACACCCAAACAGAAGCACAGGATGGTGTGCAGTGCCGGATTGAAAGTGCTGCATTCCGAATGTGACACTTCAATTGGGAGATTGGCAGATGTGATGCTGGGTAATGCAATGTCAAACGCTATGATGTGTGATATGATATGATATATTTTCTTTATAGCGTGCCTATATACAAGTGTGTCAAGGCTCGACGAGGCAAGGGAGGGGAGCAAGAGGGGACAAGACAACGAATGACGTTGAGATCGGGCAAGTGCAGGGGTGAGGAAAGGGTAAAAAGTGCCGGGGAAGGGGAGGAGGAGCAAGTGCAAGACATAGGATCAAAACATCGAAGAAAGAAGTGGAGCAAGCAGGTGGCAGTGCAGGGGTTAAGTGAAGACAGCAAGTGCTAGTGCAAGTAGGTAGGGGACTGTAGGGTTGCAGATACAGTCCCAAGTGTAGGGTTGCCAGGAGGCAGTACAGGTATGCAACTGGGAGGGCAGGAACCTGAGCACTTGCTTCAGAGGGTACCAAGGTAACCAGTGCAGTATCAGACAGGAGATCAGCAGGGGAGAGGACGAGAGAAGGCAGAAGCAAACAGGAAAGTCTTGTGCTGCACCCGGAACCGGAGAAGGTTCTTCTCAAGTTTCAGAGAGGCAAGGAGGCTGTTCCAGAGGGAGGTGCAAGCTAAAGAGAAAGATCTGCCCCCAGATTGTTGCTTGGAAAAGCTACTGACCCTCAAGGATTTGGCAGTGGAGGAGCGAAGAGCTCGAGTAGGAAGATACTTCAGAAGAGAAAGCTGGGGATATTTTGGTGTGTGTGTGTGTGTCTATGTTGTGTGTACTCTATATTAAACATATTGGGTGCCTGTGTGTGTTATGGTGTGATTTAATGTATGTTTAAGTTATGTTATCTATGTATGTTGACGTGCTCTGAGATGAATCGGACCCCGGTGTGCGTGACATACTGCCAGATTGTGTGTCCTCACAACCAGACCATGGAGTTTACCACCCCATTTCTGTATGGCCAGTTCGAGACAGGCCGATTACACTAGCATTGTTTCAGTGAGAAATTACGCCGAACTGGCTGCGCATAACCAGCAGTGCTAAACCGGCTCCTGTGGCAAACTGGCCGCAACAAATCGGCCTGCATCGAACCAGCTGTGCTGAAATGTCCTGCTCCGCCTACCATTATGTGATTGATTTGAGACCACTCGAAGGTTCTTTGACCCCTAGAGCACAGTCTAGAATCCAGGCACGCGCCCACCACACCCTTGTGCATACCTCCACTCAGCACAGACACTTTCTAGCTCCAACAATAGCTCAGAATAACACTGCACTACGGCAGCCACTGTAAGATGGTCACGTGATGCCGTTCCGACTTCCTGTGCTAACTATAGCAACCCTGATGGTCCATCCATCTGCTCCTGACAATGCTACATTAGCCACCTCTGCTCTAGGCTGACGAGGCAGGACCTGCTCCGCCAGTGATTTAATGGGGCACTCAACCAGGAGGGCAGATGCTCTGTGTGAAGACACAGTGCAACGAGTGCGGAAAGAGGTTAAGGGGAACCGAGAGGTAAGAAGGTGACTGGAAAATCACTGAGGCAGAGAAGGGGAACAGAACATGGCAGGGTCAGAAGAGAGAGCATGACTGAGAAGGGGAGAATGGCCCAGGGACAGAGAAGGAAAGAAGCACTGCAGCAAGGAAACAGCAAACCAGTGCCATGGAAGCAGAAGTGACAGGGATGGAGTAGAGGCCAGTGACACAGGAGAGCATAACTGGGACAGCAAAGGCACACATGTCAGGGGCAGGAAAGGAGAGGAGAAAATGGCTGACACAGAGAATGCGAGCATAACATGAACAGTGAAAGAGAGCATCGTGGAGAGCGTGGGCAGGGCCTAATGACAGAGACACAACGTGGGACTGCACCAGAGAAGCAGAGGAGACCATTGGCAGGAAAATAAAAGTGGATAATGACAGAAGAAGAGGAGGCAAGTGATGGGCGTCATGGCTGAGACAGAGAATGCAGGCATACCAGGGACAGTGAAGGAAAGCAAGGTGGAGGCGGAAATCAGGTCCTAGTGACAGTGACAGAGAGAGAAGGGCACTGGCAGAGGAGACCTGACCAGTGTTAGGGGAAAATAAGTGAATAATGACAAAGATGAAAACAAGGCCAGTGAAGGGCAGCCTGGCTGAGACAGAGAAGGGAAACATGGCGATGAAAGAGAAGGTGCGCATTCCAGGGGCAAGAAAGCAGTGTAGGGAAGAGAGGGAGAGGACTTCAGTGACTGAGAAGTCAAGCATGACACATGGAGTTAAGGAGAGCATTCCTGGCACAAACAATAGGGTCCTGATGGAGCTAGAAGAGCATGACAATAAAGGGGAAAGGCCAGTGACACCGAAGGAAGGCATGGCTGAGACACTCAAGAGTATTTCAGGGACAGTGTAATTGTAAGAGCATGAGAGAGAAGGTGAGGAGGGTGCAGAGCCAGGCAAGGGGAGCATAACTGAGAAAGAGAAAGAACATATGGCAGGGACATTGAAGGAGAGCCTAGAAGAAAGTGAGCAGCTCAGGGCCAAGGCAGCAGTTCAGACAACCCCGTGACAGAGAGTAAAACCCTGCCCTATGAAGAAAAGGAGAGTACACATATGACAGTGAAGGAGAGTATGCTTGAGTCAGAGAATGAGAGTATGCTTGAGATAGTGAAGGAGAATATGCTTGAGACAGTGGAGGAGAGAATGCTTGAGACAGTGAAGGAGATTATGCCTGAGACAGAGAAGCAGATTATGCTTGAGACAGAGGCGGAGAGAATGATTGGGACAATGACCAAAAGTATGTGTGAGACTGAGAAAGAGAGTATGCTTGGGACAGAGACGGAGAGTATGCTTGAGTCAGAGAAGGAGAGTATACTTCAGACAGAGAAGGCGGGTATGCTTGAGACATATAAGGAGAGTATGCCTGAGACAGAGCAGCAGAGTATACTTGAGACAGTGACCGAAAGTATATGTGAGTCTGAGAAGGAGAGTATGCTTGGGACAGTGAAGGAGAGTATGCGTGATAGAGAGGATGAGAACTTGCTAGAGACAGAGAAAGAGTGTATGCTAAAGACAGAGAAGGAGAACATGCTAGAGACAGAGAGAGATAACATGCTACAGACATAGAAAGAGGGGAGGCCTGTGACAGAGAAACACATGAGGACAGTATTAGGGAGAAATAATTGGATAATGACAAAGATATGATATGATAAGGATGAAGAGGAAGCCAGTGAAGGGTAGCCTGGTTGAGATAGAGAAGGCAAACATGATGGTGAAAGAGAAGACACACATGCCAGGGGAATGAAAGGAGTGTAAGGAAGAGAGGGAGAGTCACTGAGAAGGACAGCATGACACACAGAGCTATGGAGAGCATGACTGAGACAAACAATAGGGTCCTGATGGACCTAGAAGAACATGACAATGAAGAGGAAACATCAATGACACCGATGGAAGGCATTGCTGAGACACTCAAGGATATATCAGGGACAGTTAAAGATCTTGACAGAGAAGGCGAGGAGGGGCAAGGTTCACGCAAGAGGAGCATAACTGAGAAAGAGTAAGAACACATGACAAGGACAGTGAAGAAAAGGGGAACAGGTCTGGGACAAAGCCGCAGTGCAGGCCAACCGAAGTGAAGTGGTCAGGCAGGCAAAATTGGACATCCACTCTGGCAGCCTGGCAAGGGACTGCAGGTGTATAAAAGGAGAGCAGCCCAGCAACAAAGAGAGCAACAATGGCGACAAGAGAAGCAGCAAGGAGGCTGGTGCAAGCAGCAGAGAACCTTATTGGAGAAAGGCGCAGAGATGCTCAGGATTATGGAGGGGGGCGATCCATGGAAGCCTAGCATAGGAGATGGGACTCCCTAGAGCAGACTAAATGAGGTGAAGGGGGCTGTGTGGGAAGGCGGTCCCTTTCCATTTTTCTAGAAGTGCCTGTTCCCCTGTGCTGATGGATCAACACAGGAGTGTCTGAGGGGCAGGAGCTGAAGCCTTGACCCTAAAAGCAGAATGTTGTGTGTTCCACGCTGCAGCCAGAACTGTTCAAGTGACCAGTGAGTTTCTGATGAATGAGAAAGCCAGTGTGCAAGTGTGTGAACTTTATTAGCAAGGAAGTAGCTTCTAGCTACAAGTTGAAAGTGGATTGGCTGCCGCTGTATACTAGTTGCTTCTTTGGCAACCGGCAGTCTTAAGCCAGCCCCTTCCCCAAAGGCCCTGTACGAAGGGCTCCTGTCTGAGTCTCAGCCCCATATCAAGGCTGGATCCCCTGGGTGCAGGTGCAGTAGCATTCCCCTCACCCGTACCAGCATGCTGCAGGAGCAGCTATGTGCCATGTGTGCATAGAACAGCGGCACCCTTCATCCCGCCGAAATAATTAAATATTTAGGATTTTCTCTGACAAGCTTCCCTGCGCCTCTAAACTACAGGAGACAACCTTCTCATTACTGGGAACCCTGTGGGCTTGTTGTTGTTGCCCCCATCGGCTGCCTCAGGCCCCACACAACGCCTCCAACATCAGTTCCAATGAGCAGCAAAGATTTTCAAAAATGGCCATGAGTGTCGCAACCAGGCAAAGAAGTAGCTCCTAGCAACAAGTTGAAAGAGGATTGGCTGCCACCGTACACTAGTTGCTTCCATGACAACCAGCAGGCTTAATCCGGCCCATATCCCAACGGCCCCGTTCGAAAGCCTCCTGTCTGAGCCTGTCTGAGAAAGTACGAGCAGTACTACCAGTACTCAATCTGCCACACTCTTTTGTTCTCTGCTGGCTTGTCCATCTTCTATAGAGAGACTGTGCAAATCATCACTCAACAGTGACTCAATAACATTAACTGGCTTTCCTAAAGCCTGGTAAGGCTCCAAAAGACACGTGTTCACCCCTCTGTTATGCCAATTAAGCTGATTTATTATTGTTTAAGCTATACAATAGTTTAAGCTCCTCATATTCACTTGTCTCTCGGCCAATTACCCTGCTGTATTATTGCCTAGCTTGGCCCATCTAACTAACAGCCCACACTGCGACCCGCACTTCTCGCCTTCCACCCCTGTTTCCTCCCCCCCTCACCACCGTGCAAAGCCTAGCGCCCGCATTACTGCAGAGTTACCTGAAACGTAGGCGACATATGCTGCATTACCGCACAGAACCCCTTCACTACCCTGTGCACCACAGGCCCACTGCGATTATGAACCAACATCTTGGCTTGCATACCTTACCCATAGAAGCCCCAGCACATACCACGTGCCAAAAAAGCAATAGGCAGCCCGCCTTCAACGCTACTTCGCCGACCAGCTGCAAGGTCAGCCTGGACAGCCTAGTGAAGCTAAATAACCACGTGGTATCCACCACACGAGATCCAAGCTCTGTGTTATCTGCTCCTACTGACTCAGGCCCCAAGCCAAACCATGCCGCTTCCATTAGACCACCCCTACCAACGCCAGAGATCACACATTCTAATCAAGTGTTCACTCTCCCAAAACTACACCCTAGCTTTAGAACAACTCACAACTTGCAAGCAGGCACGCCCTACTTCTCCTTCATGGGTACCACTACCAACGCCACCCATCTAGACCAGAGCACCACTAATAGACACAAAACTGCTCCAGATCCACCGCCAATATGTGAGCCATGACTTACACCTACCACACCCCCTATCTTAGGCCCAGCCACAAATGACTCCCTTATTGCGCAGCCAACTGGCTCACTGCAACACACCTGCTGCATTTCGGAAGACACCCCTCTGCCACATACCCATCTTATACCTCAGAATGCTGTTAGCATCAGACTTTGTCACCAGAACCAAACCACCACACGACCACACACTTGGCCCATCCTCTGCCAACACTACACACCCACACACTCCTCTTCTTTAAGCCCTCATCAATGCACGCTCCATCCCAACTCACTCCACTGAGATACAGGGCCTCCTCACCACCCATAATCTAGACATGCTGGCGGTCACCGAAACCTGGTTCAACGAAGCCTTGCTTTAGCTGTACCCCAAGGATATACCATCTTTCGCCAGGACCGTCAACTAGGGAAAGGGGGTGGGGTAGTACTTACAGCAAAAGAATATCTGCAGATCACACAGGTTCACTTTCCCCTGGAAAAGTTATCCCTCAAACTCTACCTATCTCACATTTGCACCCTCGCAATCTACGTCATTTACCGACCACCTGCCCCTCAGCCGACTTCCATGAAAACCTACTACACCTCATTGGCAACAACCTAAAAACTGCTTTCAAATCCATTTTCCTAGGCGATCTCAACTTGGGCTTTAATGACCTCAAAGACAAGCAGGCAATCACGCTCGCCAAAGCACTAAACACCATGGGCTTCTTAGAACTAGTCAACAGCCCCACTCACTCTAATGGCCAAATTCTTGGCTGGATTGCTGACAACAACTGCACTGTTACTATCAGATCGGATAACGGACTATTTCTAAACGGTGACAAAACCGAAATTCTTCTGGCGGGTCCTAAGGAAACTCTAAACAAACTCAACTCGCAATAAACCTATTTCACTGTCTACAACATAAAGATTCCAGTTTCAAAAGCGTTCAAGACACTTGGCATGTAATTGGACTCCACACTCTCCATGTCACGGAAGGTAAATGCTATTGCATTCTAAGCAGCGTTCTCCATTAAGCTTATCAATGTGGTCAAACCCCATGCCCTGGATAGACAACCACGCCATTCTCTTCTCCATCCCTAAGCCACTCAAAACAAATCCCAAAACACACGATTGGCCACTACCTCCTTCGTCTGCTTGGATTTCACGCAAATTAACCCAAGAGAACCTCGCACCCTACCTTTGATTTGGCCGTCTTCAAACTCCATTCTCCAACGACCCCACGGTGCTAGCACAAAGCTACATTGACAAACTCAAGGTGGAAGTGGAGGCCATTGCCTCACTATTGCTTAAAAAAGCCAAAGCTGTAAGACACGCCAACTATTGTTTTACAGCTGAGCTCAAGGTATTACGGGCCCTGAAGCGCACAACAATTTCCAAATGGCATTCTAACCCTCAGGAATCCACAAAAAAAGACTTCAAAATGATAGCTACTCAATACAAAAAAGCCATCATCACTGCCAAATCCAACTCTTTTAACACCAGAATCTCCAATGCGAAATCTGAATCCAAAGAGATGTTCGCCATTTTCAGGGAACTAGTGTCGCCGGCACCCATCACCCAAAACATCTCTAAAGATGAATCCTGGTGTTCCAGCATTCAAAGGGCCATGATCAATGAGATAAGCCTCCTAAAAAATAAAATCTTTTCTAGCCAAAAGCTCTCATCCTCTCCACCTCCCAACTGACCACTTACCAACATTCCTACCGTGGCCATCCCAGGGTTCACCTTCAAAGATGTCACAGAACTTGAAGTGCTCATACTCCTCAAACACATCAAACCGTCCAATTGCAAAGGGGACATTTGCCCAGCCAATATTATTAAAGATTGCACAACCACACTAGCCCCGTTCATCACTGCTTTCATAAATGCCTCATTCGCAACAGGTCTGGTTCCACCTTGCCTCAAAGAAGCCTGGGTACGACCGCTCCTAAAACAAAAACTCCCTAGACCCCTCCGCCCCCAACAACTACCGTCCATCACCACAGTACTATTCCTTATAAAAATCCTGGACAAAAAAGCTTTCACGCAGATCCAACACTTCCTGGAAACTAATGGCATCCTGGTTAAGCATCAATGAGGCTTCTGCCCAGGTCATGGAATGGAATCTGCCTTTCTAGATTTAAAAAATCAACTTTGCAGAATTATCGATTAAGTCCTACTACTCCTCGATTCATCTGCAGTGTTTGACCTAGTTGACCATAAGACCCTCTGCAAACACCTCACTACTGCAGCTCCCTTCTCACCTAAAGCCAACTCCTGGATCCCCTCCTTTCTAGAAGGGAGAACCATGAGAGTGTTCTCAGACCTGGCTTGTGCAGCTCCTACTACCATAGAGTGTGGAGTCCCACAGGGCTCATGCATCGCTCCTACCCTCTGCAATATTTTCACAAAGCCACTCTTTGACATCCTGGACGCGTTGAGCATAGCATACAAAAACTATGCCAACAACACTCAGGTCATCATCCTTCTCATCGGCATGTATGAAGCAGACTACAAAACACTTAATGTGGTTTACGCCACAATCCAGGCCTGGATATCGGATAACGGACTATTTCTAAACGGTGACAAAACCGAAATTCTTCTGGCGGGTCCTAAGGAAACTCTAAACAAACTCAACTCGCAATAAACCTATTTCACTGTCTACAACATAAAGATTCCAGTTTCAAAAGCATTCAAGACACTTGGCATCTAATTGGACTCCACACTCTCCATGTCATGGAAGGTAAATGCTATTGCATCCTAAGCAGCGTTCTCCATTAAGCTTTTCAATGTGGTCAAACCATTTCTTTTGACACAAAACTGTCTTGACATTGCTAGAGCCAAAATAGGATCAAAATTAGACTACTGTAATGTCCTCTTAGCGGGCACCTCAGCAATAAATGTCAACAGACTGCCAATTATTCAAAATAATGCTCTCCACGCTGCCCTCAATATACTCCTAAGTGGGAACACATTTCAGCTGCAAGACGCTCTGCACACCAGCTCCCTGTAAGTGAATGTGTCCTCTTCAAGAATCTTGCAATCACGCACACATGTCTAACACACACAGCCCCAGTATAGCTTTCAGAGAAGATATTCAGAGCAGTCTCAACCAGGCCTACCAGGTCTCACTACGCCAACCTGTTCTACACCCCTACAGTAAAGAGCACCAAGGCGGATGGTGCCAGCTTCCCTTCATTGCCTCCAAACAATAGAATGCCCTGCCACCCTCACTCAGGAATGAACTCTCTCACTATTCCTTCCACAAAGCCCTGAAAACGTGGTTATTCATCTAAAACACACTCTCACTCCTCAGCTCCAATCTGCCAACCCGATAACCCTGTTGCTTAACTCATGTAATGTCAACTATTTGTGACCAGGTTGGCTTGTAACTGTATGAACCTTTGATTTCTCTATGCTATACTCTCACGCCTTGGATGTTCTGTATGCACTTCTGTAACCAAGTAAGTTTGTCTGTAACAGTGCCACAATGCAAAAAGGCAGCTTGTGAGCTTTATAAATGTAAAAATAAAAAAATAAAAAAAATATTCAGAAATACTTTGTATCAGGGTGGTCGCCTACTTCAGAAGAGCACCATTCCAAAAGTCTCTGATCCTTTCATTGTCAATTACCAAACTGATGGGAATACTTTGTATCGGAGTGTTCGCATGTGTCAAGAAACACATTTTCAAAGGTCAGAGAATACTTGAGACAGAGAAGGACGATATGTCTGGGACAGAGGAGGAAAGTATGCTTGAGACAGAGGAGGAGAGTATGCCTGAGATAGAGAAGCAGAGCGTGCTTGAGACAGTAAGTATGAGTATGTGTAAAACTGAAAAGAAAAGTATGCTTTGGACAGTGGAGAAGAGTATGTTTTGGACAGTGAAGGTGAGTATGCTTGGGACAGTGAAGGAGAGTATGCTTTAGATAGAGGAGGAGAGCATGCTAGAGACCGAGAAGAAGAGTACGCTTGGGACAGTGAAGAAGAGTCCGTTTTGGACAGTGAAGGAGAGTATGCTTGCGGCAGTGAAGGAGAGTATGCTTGAGATAGAGGAGTAGAGAATGCTAGAGACAGAGAAGCAGAGTATGCTTGAGACAGAGGATGAGCTCATGTTAGAGACAGAGGAGAGAGTATACTTGAGACAGAGAAGGAGAACATGCTTGAGCCGGAGAATGAGAGTATGCTTGAGACAGATGAGGAGAACATGCTAAAGACAAAAAACATATACTAGAGACAGAGAAAGGGAACATGCTAGAGGCAGAGAAAGAGAACATGCTAGAGACAGAGAAAGATAACTTTCTAGAGATAGAGAAAGAGAGTTTGTTTGAGACAGAGAAGGGAAGCATGACAGTGAAAGAGAAGACAAGCATGCCAGGGTCAAGGAAGGAGTGTAGCAAAGAGACATAGACAGGGGCAGTGACTGAGAAGGTGAGCATGACACATAGAGCTAAGGAAAATGTGACTGAGTCAAACAAGCGGTGCCTGACAGAGATGGAAGAGCATAAACTTTAAGGGGAGAGGGCAGTGACACTGATGGAGGGCATTGCTGAGACACTCAAAAAGAGTATTTCGGGGACAGTGAAATAGCATGACAGAGAAGGAGTGCAGGGGCCAGGCAAGAAGAGCATAACTTAGAAAGCGAAGGCAAACATGCCAAGGACAGTGAAGGAGAGCCTAGAAGCAGGAGAGCAGCTCAGGCCAGTCAAAGTCACGCATTGACAGAGAGCGAAACAATGCCCTATGCAGAAAAAGACAATTTGCTAGGGAGGTGAAGGAGAGAATGATTGAAACAGAGAAGGAGAGTATGCTAGAGACAGAGAAGCAGTGTTTTATTGACACAGAGAAGGAGATTATATTTGAGACTGGGAAGGAGAGTATGCAGAGGACAGTGAACGAGAGTACGCTTGGGACAGCAAATGAGATTATGCGGGACACTGAAAAGGAGAGTATGCTAGAGACACAGGAGGAGAGTATGTTAGAGACAGAGAAGGAGAGTATGTTAGAGACATAGAAGGATAGTATATTAGAGACAGAGAAGGAGAGCAGGCTTCAAACTGAGAAAGAAGGGAAACAAGTATAAGGAGGGTACACAGGAGACTGAAGAGAAGAGCAACATGAGGCAGAAGCGACATTCATGCATGAGGCAAAGGAGGATAACTTCTAGTAGATATTGGAGGACAGTACTCGGGTGGCTGAATAAGGACATACAGGTGACAGAAGATGTGAGCACGCAGGTGACTGAAAATGCATGAGGCAGACAGATATTGCAATCATTGGAAGAGTTTCAGGAGGGCAGCACTCAAGAGACAGGGAAGAATAATTTGTGAGAGACAAGAACATGGAGCCAGGCATGCCAAAGACAGGGAAGGAAAGCTTTCCTTGGAGAGAGAAGGAAAACATTCCAAAGACTAGAAAGGAAAGCATGGCAAAGATAAATATGTCAGTAATAGGAGAGAAATCTGAGAAAGGAATAGTATGTATGCCTGAGACATCAGAGATCAGGACTGAAAGCAAGAAGAAATGCAAACCTCTAGACATTGGAAACATCTCAGAAGATGCCGGAGATAGTCAGTGAGTGAGAGAGAGAGAGAGAGAGAGGGACAGAGAGACAGAGAGAAAGAGAAAGAGAGAGAGATAGAATAGGAAAAATAAATCTGAAGATACAGCAAGCATGCCCTTAACTGTGAAGGACAGCTTCGTGAGACAGGCAAATCATGTATTAAGTATAGAATAGCTTCATAACGTAAACAGAAGATAACTGCATGCCTTTAACAGAGAAGGAGAGTGTGTGCTAGCCAAATGAGTACAGCAGGTTCAAGGTGTGGAAGGCAAAAAGTGCAGAGAATCAAAAGGCCACTAGGACAGTGACAGAGAAGGAAAGCAGAGCTGAGTCAGAGGTGCAGAACATGAGCAAGGCAGGAAAGGAGAGTAAGCCTGAACCACTCAAAGAGAATCCTAGACATAGGTGGAGACCAGGCCTCAGACTGAGAGGAGGGAAGAGGAGACACGGAAGGAGATCGCAAATCAGTGGTACAGTACAGCAAGTCCCAGACACACCAGGAGAGCTTGCCTGAGAGATAAAGAATGAATGCTCGAGACAGTAAGGGTAAGATGCCAAGGCAGTGAAGGAAGGAGGACCTGAGACACAGAAAGAGGGACCCCAACATCAATAGAATTAGAGTAACCCAACCGATTTACCCAGTGCAGAGAAAAACAGACAAACCTTGACTAACCCTACTAACAACTCTCACACACTCCACATACCCACCACCCAAAACTGAAGGAACAAGACACATACCTTACCACAAAAAACAAACACTGCAAAGTAAAAGCAATCTACCTACTCACCACAACAACCAAGACACACACAAAACCCCTGCATACAACTACCCACCAAACACCATACAAACGTCAATTAACCAAAAACATACCAGCACACAGGGACCGTTTATTGCAAACTGAAGCCACCAACAGCACATAAAAGCTCTCTTACACTTTTCCCTCTCAATCCCACTAACTAACCCATCCTAACCCCCTTCCTTTTCAGATCCGTCTCGGTGCTTGGAGACCATGACAATGGCAGTGGTGCGCAGTATAAATCACAATAACAAAACATAACAGGGAAGGAGAAAAGACCTGAAACAGATAAAGAAGGAACACCCAAGACAATGAAGGAGAGCAGTACTGAGAGAGGTGGAAAGGAATAGGACAGGAAAGAAGGAAAGGTCTGATACAGGGAAAGAGGGAAGGCCTGAGGCAGACAAAGAGGAAAGTCCCAAGACAGAAAGGGAGGAAAGGACCAAGTGATGGAAGGATGGAAGACCTCAGACAGAGAAAAAGGGAAGGCCGAAGATAGAGAAGGAGAGAATGTTGGGGACAGTGAAAGAGGGAATGCCCATCACAAGGAAAGAGCAAAAGCCCAAGAGAGGAAAGGAAGCAAGGTCTGAGACAGAGCAATAGGGAAGGGCTGAGACCTAGTAGGAGGGCAGTACTGAGACAGAAGGAAGGACTCAGGACAGGGAAGAAATAAGGGCCTGAGACAGAGTGGGAGGGAAGGACCAAGAGACGGAAGAAAAACAGTATTGAAGCAGGAGAAAGGGCTCAGGACAGAGCCCATGACAGGGAAGAAGGGAAAAGCCATGACAGAGAAAGATAGAAGGCCTGAGACAGAGATAACAAACTACCTGTCAGATGGTACAACATGATCTACTATCCTGAAAGGGCCTATGGTAACGAAAAGTCCCATACCTCCAACAGGGGAGCACGAAAGTCGGTCATGATATCATGAATAATGAGAAGGGGGATCCATCAAGGACGTTTCAAGGTGGAAAAGCTTTCTTGTAGGAAATATACTTCTGTGGGCTTTGTTTGAAGAACTTGAACCAACTTCAGAAAGCCTGTTCTTAAATCGCACACAAATGTTAGCCATTTTTGCTGAAATTTCAGAATTTAGTTTGATCGGTTGAAGAGGCATGAAAAGGTTCGAACTCCCAAGATGAGGGAGTCAAACTAATTGGGCTTTGATCGAATTCACATCGGCTGTTACAATCACATTGCAATATAAGATTTCAGTTGAGGGTGAACAAGCTTTGAAATGCATTCTTTCCGATTTTGTGCAACGAGGGGTGTATGACGAAATTGCAGGTAGTTTGTGCAATAGTCAAATTTTGCCCGTATACAAAAAAGGCGATAATGCAATTCCTTTTCGTTTCATAATTGATCTACGTGGCATCAATAATGTTGTTGCTCCACAATTTCCAATTGTGCCTGATGTGACGATGATATTAACTATGATTCCGGCTTCAGCTACTTACTTTAGTGTTGTGGATCTGAAGAATGCTTTCTTTAGTATTCCTATACACAAGGACAGTAGATACTTGTTCGCGTTCACCTTTGGGGGATGGTCGTTCACCTTCACCCGTGCACCGCAAGGTTACACGGAAAGTCCTAGCATCTATAGTAGGGCTTTGAAAGAACAGCTTGATACCCTTGAATTGCCCTCTACTTGTACATTGCTTCAGTATGTCGATGACTTGCTTTTGACTGCCGATTCTGAGAGCACTTGTAAGAAGGGCACTGTGTTATTACTTATACATTTGGCTGAACATGGACACAAAGCTTCGCCTAAAAGGTTTTAATATTGTTGTCAGGAGGTCGCCTATTTAGGCTATCTCCTGTCAAAGGAGGAAAGAAGATTGATACCTGAACGAATAAAACACATTTCTGGCATGTCTGTCCCAAATACGCAGAAAGAAGTTAGAGCCTTGATAGGAATGGTTTCCTACTGCAGGTTATGGATCCCAAACTTCTCACTAGTGATTAAGCCGATGTTGGCTTTGATGAAGAAGGGCATTTCTTCACCATTGCCATGGAACATGGAGCACCAGCAAGCATTTGATCTACTAAAGACCGCATTGTGCTCGGCACCGGTTTTGGGCACACCAAACTATGGAAAGGCATTTGTGTTGTTTGTGCATGAATGTGATGAATGTGCTTTGGCTGTATTAACGCAGGAAAATGGAGGGAAGAATAGTCAATGTGGTTACTTTTCTTCCGCCCTTGATCCTGCAGCATGCGCTTTGCCAAGATGTTTGTGAGCTGCTGCTGCTGCGTCTGTAAAGCAGAGTGAGGGAATGGTCCTGGGCCATGATCTAACTCTGATGGTGCCTCACTCTGTAGATGTTCTATTGAACAGAACTCAAATGCAATACCTCACTTCTGCACGGGTGACGAGATATGAATTGATCTTGTCTGCTCCCCACATACAAATCAAGAGGTGTTGTTTTCTTAATCCGGCTGAACTCTTACCTTTCCCACAAGGCACTGCTTGCAGTGACGAAGAGTCACATGACTGTCTGTACACTACCGAACAAGAGACAAAGGGTAGAATTGATCTAAAGGACACTCCTTTGAATAATCCACAATGGGAGCTGTTTTGCGATGGCTCCTGCTTCAAACTTTCGGATGGTACATCCACAGCTGCTTATGCAATCACTACATTAAGCACGGTTCTGGAAACCAAGAGAATCACGCATAACTCCGCGCAGGCCGAAGAGATTATAGAATTGACCCAAGCTTGTGAACTTTCCAAAGGGCTTATAGTAAACATATATACTGATAGTCAGTATGCCTTTGGTCAGAAAGAGGGTTCTTAACTTCATATGGTACAAAGATTCAGCATGGCTCCCTAATAGTACAACTGCTCTCAGCGCTTGCACTCCCTACTCAGTTAGCTGTTGTGAAATGTGCAGCACATCAAAAGATTATAGATGATATAGGAAAAGGGAAAGCTTTTGCTGATCAGATAGCTAAACAGACTGCCACCAATTTTTCCACAGAGATGCACATTTCAAGGGAGACCATAAATGCCTATGTAATGGATGAGGGTGTTGACTCTGTAAAGGACATTCCAAGCCGATGCCACACTAGAAGAATCTAAGAGATGGGCAGAAGGCTTGGGGAAACTTGATGATGATGGGTGTTGGGTGGACATAGTTGAAGGAAAATGGCTACTTCCTGATGCATACTTAATGATGATGGTCATCATGGCCCTACCCATATATGTGCCCGGAAGATTACACGAATGTTGGAGAAAGTTTGGGCAAATGACAAAATCTCTGAAATAGCTGAGCGTTATCTTCAGAATTACATGATCTGCTTACAGCATAATGTGGGAAAGGGAACATCAACTCCCAGGGGAAGTTTTGGTCCACCTTCTGTCGTCCCCTTTGAGGTTATACACTTTGATTATATCGAAATGGAACGATGTAATAACTTTAAATATGTGTTAGTTGTCATCTGTGCCTTCAGTAAATGGGTTGAGGCTTTTCCTGTTAAAGACGCTACAGCCATGACTACTGCAAAAACTATGTTAAAAGAGTATTTTCCTAGGTTTGGGCTACCAAGAGTCATCTGGTCGGGCAATGGTCCACACTTTGTCACTGCTGTAATTCTGCAGATATGTGCGGCATTGCAAATCGACAAACCGTTCCATTCGGCCAGACACGCTCAGAGTGCCGGATTAGTAGAAAGACACAACGGCATCATCAAGAACAAGCTCGCTAAGACGTGTGCCGGCACCAAACTAAAATGGCCGGACGCCTTACCGATCATGTTGCTAGCTATGAGTACAACCCCTCAAACTAACACTGGGCTCTCTACATTTGAGGTGGTAATGGGGAAACCTGTGAATATCTGGTACCTTCCGAAATGTTGGTCTTTGAAGAATGTTGAAAATGTACTTCTTTCAGATTACTGTAGCCAGTTGACTAAAAAGCTGTATTTGATTTATCACCAGGTGCGAGAGGCTTTACCGGTATGATACAAGGGCCCCAGTCATAGCATTCGGCCCGGAGACTGGGCACTGATGAAGGCATTTGAACGATCCTCTTGCCTTGCACCTCGGTGGCAGGGCCTTTTCAAGGTCCTGCTGGTCACACAGACTGTGGTGCATGTCACAGGCAGAAAAAATTGGATCCACGCGACGCATTTTAAGAGACTTCCACACCCGGTGCCACACGATACAGAAGAAACAGAACCCCTCACCAATACTGCAACCAACGATCCTGAAGCAGTAAACAACAACAAGAGTGCATTGGAGTCTCTCTCTGAGCCCGTGAGGCCTGGGGAATCAGCCATTTTGTCTCCACACTCTCCAAAAGTTTTGTTTCCGGAAACTGTTGTTCAGGATCTTGCATATTCACTTGCTCTTGATATGTCGCTTCCAATGGGAAGTGACGACACATTGTTCTCGGATCAATCAGTACCGGGGGCAAAGAGGTACAATTTGCATCCAAGGAAATAGACTTATGGCACGGTTCGGATGTGCATTCGAAGAAGAAAGGAAAATCATTGAGGGCTTGCTTTTTGCCCAAGTAATTGTTCGAAAAAGGGGGATTCTGTTGGCTCGGGTCGTGGAAGGACTAAGAAGTTGCTCGGCCAGGAGGTTGCCAGCAAAAAAAATTGAGTTTTTTCGTTTGAAGACTGCAATGCCTGCAACCGCTACCACTCGTAGAGGACTGATAAATGACCATGTGACCAGAAGTGAGAATGGACAAACTGTTTGGGCCCCAAAAACGTACTGCTGTCTTTTTATAATGTCAATTGGTTTTATAATAGTAACTGTGTTAAGCTTTTGGTATCTGGAAGAATTGCATCCATTCAAAACCTTGTTACCGACTGAAAATGTACCCACTGTCCCTACTCCTTTTGTGCATCTGCATACTTTATCTCCTAGAGACTCTCAGCATAGATAGAGATAATACAACAATACATTGTTACTTATCATGAATGCTACACATGTAATTTTTAATAAATCCAACTGTTGGGTCTGTTCGCATTTACCGCAACACGGGGATATGGGACTAGGTTGGTATATTCATCCTTTACCTTTGACACCTGCTTGTTATGCCTCTCTTAGAGCACTATTCTTTGGCCGATGGAATGATAGCATCTCGGGAAACTTTGATGGTACTAATTTGAATAGTTTTTAGAAACGTGTTCTTATGCCCTTGGGATGCTCACTTTTCGCAAATAGGAGCAAGCTCAATGTTGCTTCTATTAGGCCTTCTGATAGACTGTCTCGTCCTTTTCAGTCTTTGATTTCTTTTAAGATGGCTCCTATAGGCAATAAGGATGTGATGCCTCCTTCTTACACTGTTAACCATAGCCCCGATTCAGTTTCTTTCTGCATACAAAGGAATGGTACTCAGTCAAAGGGAAATTTTAATGGTTGCACCAACGTTGCAAATTTGACTGGGGAAGACAGACCTTTGTATGTAGGAGAACCTGTCTACTTTGTTTGCGGTAATGTAGCATTTCCATGGTTACCCAGGGATTGGCAGGGAACTTGATATTTAGGAATCCTGTTACCCGGGGAATTCATAGCCAGTACTGTAGAGGTTTGAAAGGCTCGTCCATGACGGGACAAGAATGGTGACACTCCAGCACAGGTTCTGGGAGACGTAGCGAAATCCTTCATGCCATTTTGGGGACAAATAGCAAACTCTGAAGACATCAGGAGACTAGCGAGAGTACTGGAGAGAACCATCAACCGGACCACGGACATACTCTATAATATGACATTAGAACAGAAAGCAATAAGATTAGTAGCACTTCAGAACCGAATGGCATTAGATGTCATTATGGCTGAACGTGGTGGAGTGTGTAAATTGGTGGGGTCCGCTTGCTGTGATTTTGTGCCAGATTCCTCCCCAACTATCTTCAAGGCAATACAGAACCTGCACGTCCTTAGTTCAGAAGTGCATGTTCCCGAGGGAAACTGGGATCTTCTCGCTTGGTTCTGGGACTTCTTGCGATCTTGGGGTTGGAAGGTGCTTTTGGTCTTGCTAATCATTTTGGGAATTCTGTTGTTTCTTTGTTGCTGTATACAGTGTTTACCTAGTATAAGTTCGATGCCTGGGGAATGTTGCGCACCGGCGATAGGTACAATAGGACACAAGGTATACGCCCCAGATAAGAGTTCCAAACAGTATGTGCTGGAAGAGATTTTGATAGACGATCTAATGGCAATAGATATTTCTGACAGTGATTCAGGGTGTATGGATGTTGAGACGTGGAGTTGTTTGTAAAGTGACCAGAAGTAGTTTAGTGCTTGGCATAGGCCAAAAAGAGGGTTTGTCGAACGGGAAATCATATCGTGCCTCCTATACTGTATGAATATATGTATATTGGCCTAGCCAAGCTGCTTATAAGCCACTTGTGAGGAAATCCGCGTTGCAAGGTCTTGACCTTAGATCAGTGTAAGCCGCCATTTTAGGTCTATCCGCCATTTTAGGTTCTCCCTCTAAAAGTCAACCTGTGTTCTAAGATGGAGGACAATGTCATCCTGAATTTAATGTGGCCACCTTGACCTCTGTGTATAAACTAATGTATAACTTGCCTGCAGGCTTCACGTTGGGGTCATGAACTGAGACCTTGTCCTTCGCTGACCTGTGTGTAGAGGATTAAATGCGCCGACAAAGCTAATCCACAAGCATATGTTAAACACAATGTATTCAAATACCGAAATGTGAGCACTTGTTTGACTACATTGTATAGAACTGTTTGAGAAGGTTTCACATGAAATCCTAAGATATACTGTTGCCTTTGAGGCTTGTTAGTCAATATATTAAAGGTAAACCCTAAATGTACAGATGGACGAACTCGGCACGAACCCTCGATCCGTAATGTATAAACTTATATTAACTTGGAAGTGGGTTGAACATCATGATTTCGAGGGTATAAAGAGTGCGACTATTCTAATGTACAGTCCCACTCACTGAGCACACCGAACCGAGCTGGAGTTTGCTGTGTTGTACTGAGGGCCGATAGCTATCTGTTGCTTTGTCCTTTGAAACTGTTCAGTATAAAATAAAGATCTTTTTTATGTTCCTTTGTAACCCGCGTTTGGTGTATTTCCTTTTGGGGTACTCAGCCTTGATATCTTCTTTTTGTTTTCACAACACCTCTCACCATACCAACCCATACCTTAATAACCCAGCCTTATGGCTACAACACTTTGCCTCCAGAGCCACTCCAAACCAACCTTGCCCTCTCACCATGAGAAACTCCAGACTCGGCTCACGACTCACTCATGCCTCTCACCACCATGTGCGACATAATAAACACCCTCAGACTACCGTCACGACCACACCCCTGCCACTTTCACCCACATCCCAATCCAACCTCGCTGATACCAGCATCATCAAGGGAGCGTTAATAAATGTCAGATCCCTCACTGCACACACACTAGAAGTGTCTGACCTCATCCAAACCCACGACCTTGACTTCTTGGCCATCACTGAAACCTGGCTTCATTCAGCCTCTGGGCCATTGCTCTCTCTTGCCATCCCTGCAGGTTACAACATTATCAGACATGATCGCAACACAAATCAGTCCAACGGCGGTGGCATTGCTATCATCCATAAAAACTCTCTAAACTTCCACCTCTCCTCTGTGCACCAAATCTCCTCTATGGAAGCACTAACAGCCAAACTAGCACTCACCCCTAACCACACCATCACATTTCATCTACTCTACCGGCCACCAGAGCCACTATCCACTTTCGCTGAGGACCTCTCCAACATTCTCACACATAACACTTAAACTAACTCCCAAATCATGGTACTAGGTGTCTTTAACCTTGGCCTTTCCGACCCCAATGACACTGCTGCCCTGACTATCGACAACATGCTCACGAATGCAGGCTTTACACAGCACATTAACAGACCTACACACTCCAAGGGCAGAATCCTTGGAGATTGCATCTCTCCAAATCAAAATTAATAATAGACAAACTAGCCTACAATCTAACCTGCAACCTAGTCCTCTTCCAATTATAAACAACTCCATCCCAGACTCTCTGACTCCGTTCAGCTTCACTCCACATTCCATTACTGAAGTGGAAAAGATCATCAGCAGCTTTAAACCTTCCAATTTCCAAGGTGATCTCTGCCCGGTGCCTATCATTAAGGAAGCAGCTCATGACCTAATTACATTCATCACCACGCTCATTAATTCCTCCTTCAGCTCTGGGATCGTACCTGACAACCTGAAGGATGCTTGGGTCATCCTTCTCTTGAAAAAAACAACATTGGACGCCAGCATACTCACCAATTACAGGCCTATCACCACGATCCTGTTTCTACTAGAAATTCTTGACCAAGCCACATACCTACAAATTCAAGATTACCTTGAATCTAACAAACTCTTGGGATTTAGGCAATCTGGGTTTCGGCGGTGCCACAGCACTGAAACTACCCTTATCGATCTTAAAACACAGATCGAAGACCTAAAAGACAAGGGCAAACTTGCTCTTCTACTCCTCCTTGACCTCTCTGCGGCCTTTGATCTCGTTAATCACCAAATACTATGTCATCACCTCAAATCAGTTGCACACTTCTCCGACAAAGCCACATTAGCTCTTTCTTGGACAATAGATCAATGCATGTATTTTCTCCACTAGCAGCTGCCCAGCCTTCACCTGTCACCTGCGGTGTGCCGCAAGGATCTTGTGTAACATGTTCACAAAACCTCTCTTCAATATCTTGGACCATCTGGGTGTCACCTACGCCAATTATGCTGATGACACCCAGACACTAATCCCAATCTCAGGCGACTACTCAGCCGACTCCCTCTCCGTTAATGCCATCTACCAAGTCATCCAAGCTTGGATGGCGCAACAGCTTCTCACAGATAGCCGCCCTTTTCTCTCCTCATCCAATTGCGTTACTCTGGCCAGGACCCTTGTGCTGTCCAAAATTGATTATTGTAATGCACTCTACCTGGGCACCAACCGCTGTAACTTAAATAAGTTACAAATTGTCCAAATTAATGCTATTAGAGCATATCTTAATATCTCCAGGCTCCAACACATTTCTGACATCAGACGCAACATACGCTGGCTCTCAGTCCCACACTGTATCTCTCTTAAAACTCTTGCCCTTACTCACAAATGCCTTTACAACCAAGCACCTTGCTATTTGCCCAATGGATTTGCCCTTCACAACTCCATCAGACCCCGTAGAATAGCTCAGACCAACTGCCTTGTTATTCCACGTTTCAACCTTCAAAGATCAGGTGGAACCAGCTTCCCTGCAATGGCAGCTAAATTATGGAACACGCTCCCGATTGCGCTAAGAGCAGAGCCTTCTTTCCTTAGATTCAAACACTTAACTAAAGCGTAGCTGTCAGCCCAAGACCTCTAGCTATGATGTTCACTGTGTAACTGCCTTGTATACATCTGTCACCTTTGTAAATAATAATTTGCTCTGTCTGCCTACTGTTATTATATATCTGTAACTTCTGTAATTATTGCTCTATCTGCCTTATCATGTTGTAAATAAGCGATACGCCCGGTTGCCCCTGGGCGTGGTGCACTATACAAATACAATAAATACTAAATACTAATGACTAAGAACTTAATTAAAAGAAATGGATTGATTAATTCCTACACAAAACATCTTCAGATAAGAAAACTAGCTATAGGAACTGGCATAAACAACATAGGCCCAGTATACAAAATTAAATTTGGATATTATTGTTTAAATGGTCACGGACACATGACAGTAAATCCTTCTGGGCCCAATTTCATACTTACAAGAAAGATATATCACCGACTGAACTGAATCAGAATTGTGACGTAAAATAGCTGTAGTGTATAGCAGAACTGAACAGTACTGTAGAGGAAAAAAAACAATAATAATGGAGGATACAAACTTATTCTGTATGTCACATTTTGAAATTGACAAAGAAGGCATACATAAAATCATAATTAATTTAAAGAGTTACAGGGCGCCGGGTCCCAATGGGATATCAAACATAGTTATGAAGGTGCAACCGGAATTATGGGCACATATATTAGCACTAATGTTTAAAGAAATTGAGAACACCAGGACTTTGCCAAAACATTGGCAAAAAGCAATATTGGTGGCGATCTGTAAAAAAGAAAATAGGGAAGACCTTCAAAATTATAGGCTAATAGCACTTATGGACACCACTAGTTAAAACATCTTTGCTAGTATTCTCCTGAGGAAATTGACGAAATGAGCTGAAGAGAATGATATCCTTAGCCGTTTCCAAACAGGATTCAGGAAGAATCACAATATTCTAACAAATATAACAATGGTGCAATATTTGAAGGCTGAGGCAAAGAACATAAATACCCCTTATTTGTATGTCTACTGTGTCAATTTTTCAAAGGCATTTTATTTGGTGCCACGCACTATTTGAAAAAGAATATCCGACTGGGGAATAGACAGAAATGTGTTATATTACATTCAATTTCTCTACACAAACACAAGTATTGCAATCCGGTTAAATCTAGTAGGTCATTGTACAAAATATCAAGAAACAAATACAGGATTGAAACAGGGTTGTGTGCTTGGGCCAACATTATATATCCTATTTACTGGAGATATGGAAAAAATATTCGTAGAGGCAAAAACAATTCCACCTAGAGTAAATGGCATTGAGATCCCAACATTGGCTTACGCTGATGATATTATAATATTTGATCGTACCCAGATAGGGTTATAGAGATCATTAAATGTTCTAGAACAATACACTAAAGATAACACAATGGTGATTAACATAGAGAAAACAAAAACAGTGCGTCTAAGTAAAAAGAATATTGGTAACAAGAAATAATTAATCTGGCATATTAATGATGCTGCATTAGCAAATATATTGGAGTACAATTATTTGGGATTCTGCATAACAGCAAATACCTCCGGAAAATGTAAAAGTGAGTGATAAAGTTTGGAAGAAGTGGCTAGTGATAAAGCATTATGTAAGCCACTGTGGGGGAAACAACATGGAGGGTATATTAGAAATATATAGAGTTAGCATAATTCCCACTATAATGTACGGACTGTCCGTACTGGACACTGATCAGATAAATTGGCTGGAGCAATTAGAAGGTAAAATTGTGCGATCCATTATAAATGTTACTAGATCGGTATTAATGGAAGCTTTACGTCTTGAGTATGGGTTGAAGTCATTACGATCTACTTGGCAAGTGCAAAGAACATTGTTACATGTAAAATTTAAATGCAGCAATGACGGGTCAAATTACTTGTGTAGGCTGCTGGGATAAACCTCAGACAACCACTGTAAAAATAGTTTTTTGACATCACTTAAAGAATCTGCAGAATGGTTCATATCCCAGCTGAACCTTGACCTGGAAACATTATTACAGGACCCAGATGAGAGTAAAATAAAAACGTAAGCAAAAGACTGGCACATGGCTAATAATGTGGATATTTTACATAAAAAGATACAAAATCAGGATTTAGCCCAAAAGGGATGGCAAAGATACAGTCACTATATTTGACAAAGATAACCAGTATTGAAGTCAAGCGCTTTATATTGCACCTGTGCATGAACCTTTTGCATACAAGGGAATTTACAGGCGTATGGTTGGACATTCCCTATGCAGAACGATTATGCAGATGTTGTAACGAAGAAGTAGAAACTAGTCGCCATATTTTGTCTCAATATAAAGACTTGATTATAATGTACACAAAAGGGTATGGAAAATGTTTGAGTAATCCATAGGACAGTACAGGTGACCAATTTTGGTCATTTATGTATGGGGCAATATCTGTGGTAGCAAGTACAGCAGTATAGGATATATGGAAGCAGATTCAGAAAAAAGGGGATGAACTCCCAAATTGTACACCCGAGAGATTATGTACCTAGTTTGAATTCTCTATATGCCAGAAAAGCTCTTAATTATGTTTATTTTGATGCAACTAAGAGACATTTTAGATGTGAAGGAAATGTCAGAATGAGGTGTTTGTTGATAATTTTGATATGTATTTGGAGATGAAATGTGCTTAAAGTTTTAACGAATGAAACTAATTGCACAATAACATTTTTTTTTAAAAGAGTGAAGGAGTGCCCCTCACCCTCCCCTTGCAGAATGCGACATGAAAGGCTGGTTGTTGAAAGGTTTCTCTGTGACTCCCTGTTCCACTTCCACCCACTTATTTCTATAGGAGTGGGGCCAGTCGAACATCATGCTAATTTGAGCTGTTATCAGGTATCTTCTAGTTGAGGGTACCCCAAACCCCCTTATCATGGTGAACACAATAGCTTTTTTCTTTATGTCCCATATAAATACTGATATTTTACCCTGTACCCACTCTAAATCTATGATAGGGACCTTTCATGGGAGAGCATGGAAGGCATGTAGATCTTTTAGGATTAGTGACATTGTTATGGCTTTAATCCTGCCCAGCCATTGCTGGTCCCACCTCTCTAGATCTTCTTCGCACTCTCTAAATAGGGATGTGAAGTTGGCCTTGTAGAGGGTGTCATAGGTCGGTGTTAAGAACGCCCCCAGATATTCTAGTTTATCGTTGTTCCACATGATTAGGACGGCTGATTGAATTGTCCTCAACATATAACCAGATTCACTAATGTTCATCCCTACTGATTTATTGTAATTCATTGAGAGTCCTGATAAATCCCCAAAGTTTTCTTTTACTGAGATGGCTCTTGGCATGGATTCCTTGGCATTACCCAATAACAGGAACATTTTACCTGATATAGGGCGATCTTATGGTGTCCCTGGATAATATGTCTGTGATGGGATAATCATTCCTAATCCTATGTGCCAGGGATTCCAGCGCTAGAGCAAATTTAAGCGGGGACAACGGTCAGCCCTGACAAGTACCTCTTTCAATTCTAATCAGTTTAGTGACATTTTGATTGACCTTGATTTTTGTGATTGGGAATTGGAAACTAGAGAGAGAACCCACCTCGTACATTTTGGACCATTTTGATAGCACTTTCACTATATAGGTCCAGTTCATACTATCAAATGCTTTGTTTGCGTAAAGTGACAAAAGGATTGTTTTCTACTGTGAGCAGGCGCTCCACTCGATTAGGTTAATTTTATGCTGAATGTTGTCAAATGTAGATGCCCCTAGATGAAGCCTGTTTGGTCAGCACTTATTAAATTAGCGATAATATCCATCAACAGTTGGCAAGGATTTTAGTGAATATTTTAGCATCACAGTTTATGAGTGAATGGGCCTATAAGAATTGCACTTTTGTCAGTCTTTCCCAAGCTTTATTAAGAGCATGGTCCTCTATTCTGCCATGGATTCCGAAATCACCCTGGATTTCAGAAACAAATTAAATACTTTTGTCATGTGGGTTTTAAATTCGGAGCAAAATGCTTTATAGAACGAGGCAGGGAGCCCATTGGGTCCCGGTGCCTTCTTGTGTGGAAGTGATCGGATGATGCTGTCAACCTCCTAGGCATAATTCGACCCTTGAGGCATTCCCTACAGGTGTCTGAGAGTTGTGGGATGTGTGTGGGGATAAGGAAATCACTAGGTTTTACCCAAGTCTACCCTGCCCCTTTCCGAAGTGCACTGTAGAAGGTTTCTATGATTTGGATTTTCTCCTCTTCTCTGTGTTTAATTGTTCCCGTCGAGTCTCAAATCACTCCAATGCAATTGCGTGATTTTGATGCTTCAGTTTGGCCACCAGAATCCCATTCTTATTATCCTCTTTCAAATAATAGAATTGGCAAGAGTGCAGGACTGCTTCAAGTGATTGGCCCATATGTAGTGCATCCAATTTTAATAGAGTCATTTGTCAGTACTCAGAGTGTTTTCAATGTATTTTTTGATTTGTGATCTTTCATCTTACCCGTTACTTCCTGCTGAAGTTCTTTGCACATCTGGCCTTTATCTATCATTAGTACAGCAGTCCTCCCAATCAACTCACCTTTTACTTAACTGCTTACTTGCATCCCAGGTGAGACCAAGGTACTCCAACGATCCGTGATCATTGTCCTCTGCTATATGTTGCCTAGTCACCTGATCTCTCAATGCTATACCATTCCTTAGCCATTGTGCACCCTCCAGGGGTAGAGGCACTAGATCCACTATAGTCAGTGTAATTGGTGCGTGATCTGAAATCGCCAAATGCTCTATATCTATCGCAGAGGTCTTAGGGATCAGTGAAGAAGTCATTAAGAGCATATCTAGTCTTGAGTAGCTTTTGTGGAGTACTAAGAAAACATTGTATTCTCTCTCTCCCTCATGGTGAAACCGCCATGTTTCTATCAGGTCTAATTCCCTCAGTAACCTTGTGATTCCTCTGAAATTTTAGTAATCTACTGTTACTGCCGGTGAGGTTTTATCCATATATGGGTCTGCCACACAGGTAAAGTCCCCCAAAAAACGAGTTTTCCTTCCATGAAGGTGAGTATCAATGGGGTTAGGTGCAGTAAAAACCTGCTCTGATTTGCGTTTGGGCTATATATCACATATATTGGACAGCCACATAACCATCCCTTAATGGCTAGATACCTGCCCTGATAATCTACTAGTCTATTCTTGATTTTGAACTGTATATTGTGAGCTATAAGGATGGCCACCCCTCTATTTCCCCCCCTGATGAGGCAAAGAGACCCTGTGGATATTCCCTATCCTTCAATAAAGTTTCATCTTGGGGCAGTGCATCTCCTGAAGGAACCCAATTCCCCACCTGAGCTCTCTCATTCTTCTGAGAACTGATTTTCACTTTACAGGAGAGTTGAGGCCACAGACATTCCATGACCCACTCTCAGATCCTCCATAGGATATGTATATGATCTCGTTTCCTGCACAGGGCCCATCATGGTCCTGGTGACAGCGGGGCTTCTGGATGACAAGGGACTACCACTGGCAAATGGTGATGTAAGAAATATCAACTTGAACTCAAACAGTAACAAATGAATTAACTTTCCCAGCATTTGGACTCTAGACTTCGTAACTTGGTTGATGTCATCGGACACTTAGCATTAAGACAGAGTCCTGTGCACTAAGGCTAACCTGGGCCCCCACTCTCCTGTCTTCCCCCTTATCCGCTCTCACCAACCTTTAACTCTGAGTAACCTTCATGGCTTTGCCTCTATTTCCCCACCCAACCTGATTTCTAACAAGTTACCCCGTAAATCCACCCTTTCCCTATGGCGGCCAAACTATACTCAAACTGTCATTACCGCCAGTCTGGGTCTTCGTGTGAGCAATGAAGGGATATCCTCACTCAGCAGAGCCGCTGTAGCAGTGAAGTTCCTCCATAGCGGTTTTGCTTTTGTGAACGGTCCCTGATCGGCCAAGACTTGCCGCTGTGTGACAGGCATCTTTATCTGCCACATTATCTGGAAGTCTCCTCTGGATCTTGTCGATACTCATCGCTGTCTTTTCCGGCAGCCGAATCTCCCGTCTCCCATAGGGAAGACCCTTCTTCTTTGGAGATCTTATACTTCTTCCCACCAACCTCAAATAACAGCCAGCATGAAAAGCCCCCTCTGTATATGATCTTTCTTTCCCAAAACTACGATGCGACCACGTTAAGGTGCCTTCACTTGGCCAACGTGGATTGCAAGAGATCCTGGAACAAAATTAGCTTAATCTTCTTGTACACAATGCTATTCTGCTTTCTGGCTTCTCGCATTATAATCTCCTTCTGGTGATTGAAGTGCACCGTGGTTAAGACATCTGGGGTTAGCTTGTTTTTTTATTTGAAACGACTTGTACACCTTATCAGTATGGTCCACGGTGATTTCATGCCCTGTGGGAAGCTACAGGGTTTGTCAAGGCAAACCCTCCACAAAGTCCACCAGTTCCTGGTCAGGTGCATGCAGAGGGATTGCCTGAATTATGTTAATATCTCGCCAGCGATCGTTTTTGGCAACTTTCTGCATCGCCATCAGGATTTTCATCTGTTGCTCCATGCGGTCCATTCTCTTCATGAGAAGGGCTTGTCCGTGGACTTGCTCCTCTACCTCGTTCTCTTCTTCCTCCAAATGGGTTTTCGGCAGCCTTTATATTTGAATTGAGTTCTGCAATGGAACCCTCAAACTTGCCTGTGCTGCCCTGAATTTCTTGCTTCAGCTCAAGGAGCATGGCCCTCAGGTTCGCGCTGATTGATGGACACAATTAATTTGATGTTTGGGGTGATGCGGCTGTGTCAACTGACTTGAATGGGTTTTTTCTTCCTCATTTGTTTGCAGTTCCCACGATTGCAGTAGCTGCTTAATGTTGTTGGTCTGGTGCTGACTTTATTGCCTTCTACACAGGTGGATCCTCAGTAGCTACTCAGGGTCTTGGGGCACTCTGCCGTTGTCTCCCCCGCCATGCCCCCATGGTTGATACCTGATGCACCATAGAAGTGTGTATACATCCTGGGCACTCGCTCTTCTCTAAGATCACACACCAGCGTGTTGCGAGGCTTCCGTTGTCTCAATGTGGCTCCTCTTGGAAGAACATCTTACCAGGCACACTGGAGGGACCCAGCTGTTACTGAAAGGGGTCCTGTCACAGGCCAAGCCTGACAGTCTGTTGTTAACTGTTTACTGAAGCCGGTACTCCGGGGGTTGCATCTCCTCTTGCCCAACCCTCCACCTCGCTGCCACTGCTAGGCTCACTCTAGGGTCTCCAGATCACAGTCCAACTCCAATGTGCACACCTGAGCCTGCAGAGTGGATTCACCAATTGGATCTCTGTGCCCGTCCGCCCCCCCACTCACTCATCTCCTCAGCATCAGACCCTCCATTCCCCACAGCAGTAGCACCCCTAGGCAGTTACCGCTTGGTATAGCCCGCTTCTCTCTGCAGCCATCAGGAGCCCCCAAGGAGTGGGGAGGAGGTCCCACGTCTCTGCTGTCTTCAGCACTCTGACGACCAGCACCCGACTGCCATCTTGGAATATCACGCTGTTCTTCGCCCTGCTCTATGAGGATCCAAATTAGCCTGGGAGACCTCAGATTGCCTCAGGAACCATTACGCTACCTATGAATCCGAGGAAAGCAAGGACATGTTCAACGGGAGGACTCCAGCAGCCTCTATAATACAGAGGCTCACAGATGTGCCTGCATGGCTTTCCGCTTGGCCACACCCCACAAATAGTGACGTTTAATGACCATTGTGGGTCAATAATACTGGTAAAAACTACAAGCTGTTAAATGCATTAACTCAACAAAATTAGCCCACTTTGTCATAGAAAAGTCCTAGAAAGGTGTTTGAGATTTTCCCATAAAAGTGGTCTACACTTGCCAAATGGGCCAGCCATCACGGCATTGCCTATTGCCCCTTAGGCCAGCCTAAGCCTGCCCATGTGATAGTCCTGAAAGGCAAAAATGTATTGCTCATTAGGTTGTGTCAAAGGCTGGTGGAGGGGGACATTACACTCACCCCTTACTCGTGAAAAATCACTCAATCTTTCCTTCTGTGCCCATTTTTCAAAAGCACCTCCGGTGTTAGGAAACGGATGCTTCACTTCACCCACTGGTTCCTCTCTGATTGGCTTTGCTGAACAAGAGATCACATTACCTGCTGAGAAGTAGTGTTATCAAGGCTGCATATTTAATTAAAACATCCTACCTATGTCAGAAATCATTGCACATGCTTTCCCAGTAAGCATCACCGTGTGGGCAGAAGGTCCGTTTGAAGGTGGCATTTTCTGAAGGGTACATGCAGATCAATACAGTGAGATGGTGGAAACATTTCCCTTATCGATGGTGTTGGGCTTCAGACTGGATAATCTGCCACCCATAGATATGAGCCCAGGCCTTGCTCTCCACTTACCACTGTGGAAAGGATTTGCAGGCTGTGGACATTTTGGTAAAACTGCTGTCTAGAATCAGCCAGTTGGGAATAATCCTGATCCGGGCAGCTCCAGTCCAGCTTTAAATATTCCTCATGTCAAAGGGGACCCTTGTGTGGCTCCAGGTCTTGAAGCCAGAGTCCTTTGTCCTCTTAGCTAGAGTGCTCACTGGCCCTGGATCCCATGCAACACTATAGGCCTGTAGAATGCAGTGCTAGGGGCTACAGCGGTTTAATACCCCATCAGATGGACGCAATGTGAGTTTTCAGAGGTCCCAGGTCACACCTCTTACAAAATAAAGTGCCCGGGTGCTGCAGCACATAAGGACATCCACAATGACGATGACGATGTTGGCGCTTATTGGCATTGGGAATTGGGTTGGCAGTGTTCTTGGGGCAAGACATTCCACACTGATGGTTACCTTGTGTGATAGTCCTTCAAAGCTTACAGCCTTGTTTCTAAAGAGCAGATGCTACATTGTGGCCATTTCACTGAGTGTCCAGCCACCTCAGAAGACTTTCTTGAAAATAAAACGCGGCAAAAGAAAAGGTTCTTAAAGGGAAGCCGTCACCCAGGAAGTTCATCTGACTCATAACTTGACTTAAAGTGAAGTTAGCCCTTTGCCATTGTGAGCTGCAACTAAAGCTTCTTAGTTGGCATCACCTGGGGAAGACTTTCAGCTCACACTTTGCCCCTATATCTGTTACCATGCTCTTTTTGCCAGCAGGGCCCCTCAGTATTGCAGGATTCCTATTTTTGAAAAAAACAGATGTTGCAGCCAATGTCGGCTTGAGTTCCTATCTAGAGCGAAGCCTTTGTGCCTCTCTGGTTCCTTTCTCAGATGGCCAAGGGTCTGCACCAGGGGTGCCTGTATTGTGGCTGCAGCAATATATGTAAAATTCAGAGAAATAAAGTTGGTACCGTTTAGTGCGCTCCTTGGGAAGAATTACTCAATCACTTGGTTATGTTAATTCCAATTTGTTTATTCAGTATAGGTTCTGGATACTCCATACACTTAAAGTTTCAATAAACAAACTTTGTCTCGCAAATTGTCTCCCAACACGTGTTTCCCCATGACTTTAGCCACGGTTCCTCAGGGGAGATTCCTTGTCATGTTTCTCATAATTCTGATTCAGTATTGATTGGTATTCAATTTTCTCTCTCATCGGCTCTCTATTTGTCTTCCTTTTGTTCTTTTTCCCTTTTTTCTTTTTTCTTTTTTTTCCCCTTGTGTGTAGATTCTTGTGGATTCAAAGATGTTCCTTTCTCTCGGTACGACTGCCTCTGTGCATCACTAAAGGGTACCAACTTTATTTCTCGGAATTGCAGGATTCCTGTTGCAGGTGTATACAAGTGTATATATCTAAGCCATTAGATCTGATCCATCCCATTCCTCATTCCGCAGAAAACACAAAACTTTTCCTCTCTCGCTTAGCGGTGTCAGCCCCCATTGGCGCCCCCCCTTGTTGTGTGAGGGGGGCTATCCCAGCCCTAAAGCACCATGGTTCATGACCATCCATACCACAAAAACTACTAGGCCCCAAAAAGTGGGGCAAAACTTCTGACTGTTCTGGTGTCCCCTTGCCGCTTCCATGCATGTCGCAAGGCACCGGACATTTGCGGCAGATTGGTGCACAGAGTGCTTCTCCCTCGGGCCACTGCACATGAAGGTGAGGAGTCTACAGTGTCCATAGGGATCCAATGCCCATCTTCCGACTTTGGCTCGGTACGGCCATCGGGAAAACCACCCACGGTTCAAGCCATGGCGAACCCCTCCCCTGCTAGGACTGCCCCTAACTCTGCCTGTGACAAAAGGAACAATTAGTACAAAATAAAGAAAGGAATTTCACACAATTCCCTTCACCCACTTACACCTCGATCTCCGCCGAAAACATAAAAATGAATGCACATTGCAGCCTGCAAACATTTTTTAAACCTTTTCCCCGACACACATCCCTGTCTATGCTAAAAATTGGAACAACTATACACCCTTCTACCAGAACTTTAAAAAACACTGTCCTTTGCACCCCCTTACACCTTGACGTCCGCTGAAAAATGAAAATTAGAATACAAATTGAAGTCTGCAGGTCTTTTAAACCTTTTCGCTATTCACACCCTACACTCTGCTGAAGGATTGAAATTTGTACTGTGTGAAGCAAACAATTTAACCCACTTTCCTTTGAACTACTTACACCTCGCTGCACTCCGAAAATGTATTAAAACTGTTTAAAGTAAGAAATCATTTGAAACCATTTTCCTTTACCCCCGTTGACACTGCGCTGTCTGGTTAAAAATGAATCAACTAATACCCCACAAATAAAGTCAACCCTTAAAACTGCTTACAACACTGCCACTTACACCTTGATCCTCCATCCAACCTAATTCCTACCTCCCTCTCTTTACATACCTATATCCTCACACCCTAGTTCCATCTAATTGTGCTCCCTAACCTACCATTGGGTGCGGGTGGGTGGGTAATTCGATGGAGGAGGACTGCAAAGAGGCCGTTCTTGCAGTCCTCCCCCGTATTTGTAGGCCGTCCCCAGGGCTGGCCGGAAATGCCCGCCATGGGGACGCCCGCCTCCACTCGTGATAGAGTGGAAGGGGTGGGAACCTCCATAGTGGGGAGGGGGGCTGCCAGAGGGGTGTCCACGCTATGTGGGACGTCCCCTGAACACCCCCGGCAGGGGCTGGTACATCCCCTAGCAGTGGCAGGCCACATTGGCACCCCCCCACTTGTCGTGTGAGGATGACATACCTTGGGAAACAAAACCTGAGCAGTCAGTGAATAATAGTCTGACAACATTTTACATTTTTTGGAAACACAGATCACAGTTTATTGGAGCATACATACAAAAGGGGGGGGCAGTCCCAGCCCTAAGGCACCATGGTTCATGACCATCTATACCACAAAAACGCCTAGCCCCCAAAAACTTCTGATTGTTCCGGTGTCCCCTTGCCTCCTCCATGCATGTCGCAAGGCACCGGACATTTGCGGCAGATTGGTGCACAGAGTGCTTCTCCCTCGGGGCAATGCACATGAAGGTGAGGAGTCTCCAGTGTCCATAGGGATTGAATGCCCGTCATCCAACTTTGGCTCGGGTACCGCCATCGGGAAACCGGCCACGGTTCAAGCCATGGCAAACTCCACCCCGGCTAGGACTGCCCCTAACTCTGGCACACTTTAGGGGTGCCCCCCCCCCACTGCCACCAATGCCCCCATGCTTCAATAAAGCTTATTCCTGCTCTAGCCATTAAACGACCTTCAACTTCCCTTAAACCACAATTCCCACATATCACAGGGTTTTCCCCATCGAGTTTTCTCGTGTGAATCCAGTGTGTAAGGCCCCACTTCTTACCAAACCTTTCCAGTATACAGATTTTCCTTGTCGATCCACATTTATCCACAGTTATGCTGTGACACTTATTTTGAGGTGGTGTCCCACAGCTTGCCCAATTTCACAGGTTCACCTTGCCATGTTACTGGACCGACTTTTCAGTTGTATGTAATCACCCTTAAAACTTACAATGCGTGTCCGCCATCACCGGTCCTCACACCTGCATGCCCAGTGTGTAAGACATTTTACCATTTACCAATTGTATCGAGGGTAGTCATGTGCGTTTCAGCAAGACCCTTCCAAACATAATGCAAAATTATGTACACCTTTTGTATATCTTTCACATCCCCCAGTCTTACCACTGGCCTGTCCTTGTGTGAGGCCCCCCAGTTTACCAACCCCTTCAAGGATGTGAACCGTGTTACTGGACCCCTACTTTATACCTGGGTCTAAAGTAGAACTCAGCGTGCCTTTATGCCACCTCTGCTCTTAACACCGCAATGTCATTGTGGGGTGCCCACATCTTACCAGACCTTTCGTGATTGTTACGACGTGTTCCTGGTCACTTCACTGGGACTAAACTTTTATTATAGGGACCAAATATTAGTCACATATCCTATAACACATAAGCACGCATCTGTTACTTGCATCATACATCGCAGAACAGTGTCCGCCAGTTGGCCCATCCAACAACCGTATGTTCTCCTTGGCCCCAACAGCTGCTGGTGCTGTCCTCAATTTCTTGGTCACTCATGTTTGCCTACAGCCCTGCTTTCTTTTCTAAACGCACAAACCCCAATGGTGCTCCCACAGTAATACACCTTCTTGCAACGTTAGCCGACTGTTAACTGTGCTGCTTGACCGCCTTTTGGCAGTGCAGCGACCTTCCACGTGGAAAAACCTGTAAACCCTGTTGTCACCATACCTAGTCCCCCCGCAGAGCAGTGCGGCTGGTGGACACCTTACCGTTGAGTAGGCTCCCTTCTCCGTACCTTGGCTCCTTCCAATAAAAGTACTCTTTCCAAATTACCTAAACCTGTGCATGGTAAAACACATATGTTACTTCCACAATTCAATTCCCTCAATTTATCTGGTCCTACCTGTATTTAATCCATCATTTATTTTTCATACATGCGCTGTTAAAGTCACGCATTAGGCGTCCCCATCGGGCCCTTTTGACCAATGTGGGCTAGTTTGATGAGTTACTTCACCATGGGATGCTTCAGCATGGGGTACCCCAACCTACACTGGGCCTCGTTACGACCCGGGCGGTAAGGAATTACCGGTACCGGTAAGGGCACCGGTACCAGTAATCCCCTACCGTGCAATTCCGAGGTCCCTTTGCGGGTCTTCCCACCCGCAAAGGGACTTTTGAGGTAATTACGGTACCGAAATTTGCGGGACCGTAATTACTGCCTTCCCCATTCCCATTGAGCCCTATGTGGGCTCAAATGGGAATGGGGAAGGGCCATGGTGGATGGGGAATTACTGCCCCCTCAAACCTTAGAATGGGGCGGTAATTCCGCCATTCACCATGGCGGAATCGGTAGTTTACCGGTGGCAACCATGGTGCAAACAGCATCATGGTTACCGCCCGGGTGGTAATGAGGCCCACTGTATTTGTTCATGGAAACATGCCCGTAAGCAGCATGCCGTTCAATTGGCCCATGCAAATCATTAGCGCGACTATATCCTTGTGTCATTTTGACCAATTGACGTATCCAACCGCAGACGGGTGCACCCTATACTTCCAATTACCCCCACGTTCACGAAACAACCTACTGTGGTGCTCACTTAGCTCCCCCCCAACGGAAAATATAATTAACGTTTGTATAAATGGCACGCAATCCGCACCCCTGATGCATATCTAAAAACCCCCCGCTGGCTACCTCCCGTGATTCCAAAAGACTCCAAAGCGTGTGACCACCAGCGCCCGTATGCTGCACACCCTTCAACATTTACTCAAGCTACGTTGCTCATCCATCCTGACCTCGTTCAGCATTACCTTGCTTTAAAACATGCAGTGTTACCAGCACAGCCACGGCAGCCAGGAACTATTTGCAAAACAGGGTTATACTATGGGTGCCCTTGACTGACGTCCTGTTAAAACGAGCATGACAAAGCCCTGCCTGTTGTTGCTGGTACAATCCCGCTCGTACTGTTGCGCCATTGAGGCCTACCACAGTTTTGGCATGTGTGCATGACGCCCTTGCCAGGCACTGCTATTATGTTATTGTTGGAGCGACTGTACCTCCGTTGCCACGCAGATCTTGGACCCGCCAACCTGACCGGTAAGTTTTTGGGTCATGTTCAGCCCTTCAACACCGACACCCGTTCCAACACTGGCAACACTTTCCTGTGAAATTAAAACCTGTTCTGGTACATAAATCACACAATTATACATTAACAGTGGGGGCCTGCAACTCATTCAATATCCTATGACACGTTACTTGCCTCATACATCTGCGGGACAGTGTCCCAAAAGTTGGCCCATCCATCAACTCTATGTTCCCCTGGCCAAACCCAGCTGCTGGTGCGGACCTCAATTTCCTGGTCATTCATGTCTGCCTACAGCCCTTCCCTTTCTAAGCACCATGGGTGCACTTGACTGGAGTCCTGTTCAAAACAGACATTGACAAAGCCAAACGTTTTTTTGGCCGGCGTACATTACTTCTTGCCAGGCCTGCTGTTATATGCCTGATACTTAATACGAGCTTGGATTGCCACAAGCAACCGTCTAGCGCTGCAGGGAACAACAGAGAAAGAAAACCGCAGCCCCAGTTCACTTTACCAGGTTTTGGCCCTCCTACCCCGTAGCAAGGCGGCCTGTGACGGAACATACAGCAATGCCCTACACATTGACTGCCACGGTATACATTTTAAAACCTGCAGCCATTGCCTCATCAATGCAAAAAGCCTTGACCTCCCGCAAGCGAAACAATGCATTCTACACAGTACTTCCAGGTTTCTAACAGTCAGGAATCGCAGAACCAAAGGAAACATTACACTCCCTTGCGGCACGGTGATCCCAGAAAGCAAAGCCTGCACCAGTACGTCCTTAAATGTATCTTGCCACGTGGCGTGGCTATCTTTTTTGGAAAACCGCCATGTACCATCATTGCAAACCTCCCTGCCCCCCATTCACCCAGAAAGCTGGTGCCCGATAGCCCATACCTTCGGGCCTACCTTTTCCAGAAAACCCTGCGGCGTGGCGAGCTCCCTAAATACCAATATAAACATTACATTATGTAGAAATGGCCGGCGAGTTGACCTCGCTCGCTACCCATTCCTTTAAATGGCCTCTCGGTCGGCGGCTTTGTGTGACAACGCTGAAGCTAAAATAAAAACTACCCCAGAAACAGATTGCAACAGCCGATAAAATACTAAATGCACGTACAAAACATCCGGGAACAAGAGAAACCTTTCTTAACCGCAACACACTTGGTATAATCAAATAACAGTTAAAGAAAAACACTTCGTGAAATTGGAACATCCGCTTGTTATAAAATCCGGTGAAACATCTTAATTAATGTGGTGTACTACTGCTGCGGTATCAAGCATGCCTTCAGCCTCAACAGTTAAACATAACATTGCCCTGCAGCACAGCGTCCGCCCCTGGGACCAGCGATTCGGTGGGACACCTTGTGCAGAGGCGCCATATAGATAACGGATCCCATTCACTTCAAAACGATCTCCTATTTACTTCCCCACCAAATGGCTTGGATGGATCATGCGCCGTGAAGGCGTGACGAAACAAGCATCAGTACCGTAGACGAACATCATTTGATCCCCATTAATGAACATGTTTTAACCCAACCTTGCACACAAGCATTAAAATCAGTCATTTACGTTTTTACAAAAGCACGAACACGATGCAATATTACGATCTTGAGCACACATTTTAAATCAGCCAGCGCACAAAGGCTGCTCTCCTTGTCCTCCCTCCCGAAAACACATAAACCCATGCGGTGCGACAGAGGCTTCTCAGCCAACAAATACCCAGCGTGTCGTGATGAGCCCCAAGTGATTGTGTTCTCATACTAGCCCCGAAAATGTATGAGCTTTTCAAAGCTCAATGGCATTATCTTGTGTTGCGTGGCACCCCTCCTGGGAGCATGGTAGCTCCCATGATAGTGTGATGGGTCACGCGGCAGTGGCCACGTGACGTGACCAACCTAATAAAAGCTACGAGCCGCTTCCGGCTCGGCAGTCACACTCCACCTGGCTCCGGCGTTGTTCTTTCTTTGCACCTGCCTGACGCACCACTGTGTGGTGTAGGCCCAGGGACAGGGCCCTCCTACGCCGACCTCCAATACTGGCTGGCCATGTGAAGATGGCTGTGGTGGCGACCCCGGCTTGGGTGCCCCCAGAGCCGGGGCCGTTGTGTGCTGGGTGCTCCCATCCACGTGAGGGTCTCCAGTGACCTGCAGCGTGTGGCGTGAACCCCACGGCATCATCTGCGGCGTGAGCGCCGCACAAAGGAACCCCGTCGGTGGCTCCCGACATGAGTATGGGGCCTGCCCGGTGACCCGGAGCAGGCCCCCAACAATGGCGACGAGGGGTGAACCGTGTGGGTGGCCCAGGGCCCCGTATCCTGGTGGTGCGGGCCGCCTGGTGCCCACATGATGGTGCGCGGCGCTGGCCGAGAAGGAGTGAATGGGGGCCGCCGAACAGCTGAGGAGGCCCGAACCATGAGCGGCGTCAGCTGCAGCACTTACACCGTGCTTGGGCCGCCAGACACTGAGGCGGCCTCCGGGAGGGTGAATCTGCGCCCCGACGGCCACAGAGCAGGCGGCAGGAGCTGCAGCAATGAGAGCCGCAAGGCGGTGCCATCCACCCCTACCCCTCCCCGCGGGAGCATGGACAGGGTGGCGGATGCGCTTCAACGAGAAGGCACTGCCCGCCCCCACTGTCCCCCAGTCACAACAAAGGACCGTGGGCCCTCGCCCGCAAGGGGAAGATGGCCCCAGGAAGTAATGCTGATGGCCGGAGCTGCCGCAAGATGCCCAGTGACCTCCAGCAGCAACAAGGGGGAGCGGCCCTTTTTTTCCCCCTCCCACCAAAGCAGCCTGACACACGGCATCTGCCGCAGAGTGGTGAGTTGCCCTCTTTTCCTGAAGATAACGGCTTTGGTTCGGAGCGTTCAAAAAAAAAAAAAACAAACAGAAAAATGGAAAGCCTGCGTAGCCCATTAAGAACAGGCCTGCTGTGGCGGTGGAACAACAAAGAGGACAGTGAGGCCTGCGGTGGCCCATGGGAAACAACAACACTGGCCGCTTCTTTGCCAGCCGCATGGGCCATACCCCACCAGCATCCATCAGGTGAGCTAGGGGTGCGCTAGCCACAAAGCAAGGAAAGTTGGACAAAAGATTCCTGAAAGCCAGCGGACCCTGTTTTCCCCATAACAGGAAGGGGCAGATGTGGGGGCCTGCACCCAGTGAGTGGCCCACGAAACACTATCCTGTTCCACCATCCGCCCCAGTGATCAAGAATGAGGTGCAGGGTGAGAAGGATAACCCCGTCAAACCCATCAAGAGGGACGAGCATGAGGGGCCCCCATGCGCAAGAGGCAGAGAGGGATGCATTCATCGCCCATCCACAGGGTAGCGGCTCCATCAGGAGTGCTCGTGCGCCCTCAGTGTCACCGAACTTACTGAAACAAGCCAGGTGTCGAACCCATCATAGACACCATCACTTGTGTCCCCTTGTCAGTGTCCCCTGGCGTTTCCAGGTGCCATGGTGTCGGCCCCGGAGCAGTGCAACCACCTGGCCACCGCTACCACCCTAACACGAGGTTTGCCCTCCAGAATGTGGACTTGGCCGATGTGGCCCCTGGTGTGGTTTTGCCGGCCTTCTTTGACTCTGGTGAATGTTAGTGAGGACATAGACTCCTTTCCTGCAACCCCACAGGTGTGGAAGATGGACATCATCCTCGACACCCCCTTCAAGACTGGGGCCTGCAGACATGGACTTGCTTAAAATGGCCCAGTTGGTGGGCAATGTGATGTTGTGCACAACCACACATGCAGAATGCTTCATGTGGTGCCAATGGCTCGCACTGATGTTTTTGTGTGATAGTTAAACCACTCACCCAGGTTAATAAAGGGTCTGAAAACGAGTAGAGTGGCACTAGTAGTACTACTGTGTGGGGTGTGTTGGGAGTTTGGGTTCAGTTTGTTTTGTTGTTATGGAAAAGGAGGAGTGTTGCGTGGCACCCCTCCTGGGAGCATAGTAGCTCCCATGATAGTGTGGTAGGTCACATGGCAGTGGCCACGTGACCAACCTAATAAAAGCTATGAGCCACTTCCGGCTCGGCAGTCACACTCCAACTGGCTCTGGTGTTGTTCTTTGCGCCTGCCTGGTGCACCACCGCGTGGTGTAGGCCCAGGGACAGGGTCCTCCACGAGGCCGGTGCCCCTGCTGGGCAACGCCGACCTCCAATACTGGCTGGCCATGTGAACATGGCTCTGGTGGCGACCCCGGCCTGGGTGCCCCCAGAGCCAGGGCCGTCGTGTGCTGGGTGCCCCCAGCCACGTGAGGGCCTCCAGTGAGCTGGAGCGCGTGGGGTGATCCCCACGGCATCATCTGCGGCGTGAGCGCCGCACAAAGGAACGCTGTCGGGTGCTCCCGACATGAGTATGGGGCCTGCCCGGTGACTCGGAGTAGGCCCCCAACATCTTGCATGCACCCGTAAGGGTTGTATTTATGCAAAGGCTCTTACCGCCTTTCGAGTTCTACTATGCGCATCGCCCCAAAAGACATGCGAACGAGTCACAGCAAACCTCAATCAGCACCCTTTAACATTCCCCAGGCAGGTACATGAAAACCAAACCATTGAAACATTGCATTTTTCCCCGGCGGCACAGTGACCAACCTGGCAAAGTCGCGGCCCCTTTGTCCCCCGCGAATGGCGCCAAACTGCCCTCCGAAACATAAGCCCTTAATTTCTACCTCACCTGCAACCTCTAGCCCAGCGGCATTCAAACTGTGGGGTGCGACCGCCCAGGGGTCCGTGGGTGCATCCCTGGGGGGCCCTGAGAGCTCAACATGAAATTAAAAAATATATATATATATTCTTTTTTTTTAGATTGGAAGAAATGGGCAGGGGTGGCTCACATGGTCGGGCTGAAGCATGAAACTGTCTCAGGCAACTCTGGTGGCAGCTGTGACTGTTTTACCGTCACAGCTACCGCCAGGGTTGTAATCAGGCCCACGGTTTCAATAGTACCCAAGGGGCTGCTTTGTGTTAAAATGTAAATTGTGATATATTCAGCAACAATGGTCAAAATTACTAACTGCATAGTTAAGTAACTCATCAATCTGGTCCACATTGGCCAAAATGGTGGCCCATTTTGACTGGCCCACACTAGCATTTAACATTTTTGGTACAGGCATTGCCCTATAGGCCAGTACGAGCCTGGCGGCTCATCCATTATGGCGAGGGGGCGCCCACCCAGTGGCCCCTCTCACATTATGGAGGAGCTAAGGAGCCAGCCCAGTGAAACAGTGAGCACTCCCTTAGCTGCTTTTTCCAACGGATGGAGTGCTCCTGGGATGGCTGAACTGTCAAAGGGAAACACTGTTTCCCTTTGAAAGTTTAGTTCCCCAGCCGCACATGCTCACTGAGCCATGCAAGTGCTGGGGCGGTTTGCTTCGCCAGCGTTGCATAGCTCATTGGAAATGCTGGCTGGGGCACTGCATGTCTGTATGTCCGAGGGAGAGCTCCTGTGCCTCCTCGCACATACGGACAGAGCAGCCTGAGCAGGGCGTTTCAGCACCCACAGGCAGGCCAATGCAGAAGGTACGTTTATGCTTATGTTATGAGTGAGCGTATGGTGATGGATGCTCGTGTGAATGATAGAGTGATTGCTGTATGAATGTGCAGCACCTTGCATGCACACATAATCATGTTGATTGTGTTAGGCCCAGTGGGGCCCAGGGGACAGGGATGGTATCCTTTTACTGGACATCTATCAAAGATGTCCAGTAAAAAAGTCATGCCTGCCCCCTGGGCCCGCCAGCACCAATTGCAAACTGTTTGGCTATTTACCCATTTTTTTGTTGAAAGTATGCTCTACAATGCAACATTTTAACCCATTATTTAAAAAAATTCACAGGGGGAAACCCCCGAACCCTCCTTCATTGGTTCGGGCTCCCTCACTATGCTCGGTCGCTATGGCATTTCTGGGGGAAATAGTTATGCCCCTCCACTTAAAAAAATCACCAGCTGCCACTGGCCCTCAGACTGTGTTGGGAACGGGATGGGGGAAATCCAGGGACTATGGTGGGAGCACAATGGGCGGGAACCATGGGATAGTGGTGGGAGCAGAGTGGGGAGAGTGGGGAGAGCCCAGGGTGTGTGATGGGGTGGGGAGAGATCAGGGACTGGGTAGGAGTGGGATGAGGGAGCCCAGCGACTGTGGTGGGAGCAGGTGATGGCGCGCAATACATACTGTCCATTTTGTATTTCTGAGGAGTCCCGACCTGCCCAAATTTTGCTCAAGGGGGCCGCGGCCAAAAAAGTTTGAAGACCACTGCTCTAGCCGGTGCATGCACACAACAGGGCCCGCCAGCATGGGCAGCGAAATGAAACCCTTGTGGCATGAACATGCGACACGGCCGCAAACAAACTTCGAATTGACAGACCAATGGAGTCCCTAGTGCCAACGAGCATCCCTCGGCATGTGAAAAACGAATGTGCTGCTGCATTACATAACAAAAAACACTAAAAGTGAGCCTGTCCCTGTGCGTACACAAACAATGTGCTGCACCAACCAATATGAAACCCATAAAATAGTCAGCCACCACGTGGCGCATCCTCCAACAGACAAAGCCAGCCTTTCCCAATTCCAAACACCTTCCGTTAAAACGCCAATCCAGGCCATGCCACCAGCGACCGCCCCTGTGCGTATGCGTGCACTGTTCCACCCCAAACAATAAGCAACCTCAAAGCAAGCACCTGTAAACTCCTGAATCATACCGTACAAATCGCACAATCGCTATGGCATGAGAGCAAACGCATGGCGTGGAGGCCAATGGCCCCTGAAACCTCACCCACACGAAGTCCGAAAGGCCGACCACGATCTCGGAACCTCAAACACCCTCCCAATCAATACTCACGCGCTCTCCCCCAAGAGCATCACCAAACTGGAAAAACAGGACATTAGTTGTCCATAATTCGACGGAGGACTGCAAAGAGGCCGTTCTTGCAGTCCTCCTCCTCTGTATTTGTAGGCCGTCCCGGGGCTGGCCAGAAATGCCCGCCCTGGGGACGCCTGCTCCCACTCGTGATAGAGCGGAAGGGGTAGGAACCTGCATAGCGGGGAGGGGCGGCTGCCAGAGGGGCGCCCACGCTATGTGGGACGTCCCTCGAGTGCCCCCTGCAGGAGTGGTACATCCCCTGAATAAGTAACATTCCCACCTCTGCTGCAACCACCTCATTGCAACCTATATACTTATCCTGCTAAACTGTACCCTCATATTGTAAATTGCATATTCAACCTGTATATAGTGTAAATTCTGTAAAGCTGCACTTGTAAATTGTAAATTGAATAACTGTATTGCATGTTGCCTGTGGTAACAATTGTAAATGTTTTTTACCCTGTATTTCCGGCGCCTTAATACCTGTGGGTTAGGTGTGCTCCACAAATGCTAAATAAATAAATACAAATACATCACAAGCTCCTCTCCTCCCCTACTGCCATAAACACCCACACCAGATCCACCACAGTTCTACCAACCCCCCCTTATCAATAACCCACCCCAGAATCTTTTCTCCCCCTGAACATAGAGAATCCCCACCCCCACACAGGTAACAGGTGGTCCGACCTACACCCTGTGCTCTGCACATGCCTTTCCCACTATCCCAATTACTGCCCCAAGCCTGTCTATTAAACGGTACCACTCCCATCAATGCCAAAAGTATGGGCAGGAAGGCGATTTAAACAACCATGTTACCTTATCTTACCTTGCTGACGGGAAAGAGGAAGGGTTCATCCCACAAGTGCACAGGAAGGGAACTTCTCTTAGATTGGTAGGAGAAACACTCCCAACTCCATCTCCTACTGTGGTTGGGAATGCTGCTTGAGTGGTTCCTCTATGATAAGCTCATAACTGTGGGATATGGAACCAACCCCACCGCCTTCTCCATGGAATGTGACATTCCCACCCCTGACTCCCTCCTCAGAGCATTCAGAATTGGGATCAGGGAGTCATTTCGTGTTCACTTTGAGGGACTCTGAGTGTGGCTTCTGCAATGGGCACGTACAGAGGGGACTCCCGCTTGCAGAACAGTTCCCTACAGATGGTCTCAGCCATCTCCATGACCTCTCCAAGCCACCTCTTTAGGGTGCACACATCCTCCCCTAGAAAGAACTCTGAGTCTTACTTTATGTGTTTGATTTACAATGAGCCCAGTCCTGATTTTACTTTGAGGGCCTTCTTCACACTCACTGTCTGGAGTGAAGATACCTGCGCAGACCCAGCGGCTATGAGAATGTTTCTCCTGGCGGGTTGCTAAACGAATCACCTCTGAGACTGTTGGATGCCAGTCCATTTTTGAGCACTAGCCAGATGTATTTGCCTACAGATTGGAGGGCTGAACATAGGGTTGTGCACAGGGTTGTTTCTTGCAGGTAGACTATATATGTACCCAACCAACAAAGTCTAAGCAACATAAGCATGACCTGTTACACCACGAGGAGCACTCTAAGAAAATCACCCTACGTAAGGGAGCACAAATGGATATTTGACTCCACACTGATCATGACAAACAGGGCTCTATCATTGTACTGGCTGGACATGCAGTTACACACCAGGTTTGATAATAATGTGAGAAGGTCTGGTAAATCACTCCACACTTTTTTCAAGGTCTGCCTGTTTAGCAGTTGTAGACAGGTTCAATCTCCAAGATCCAGCTAAAGAGATTGGTAGAGGGTTCACTAAGGGGACAATGAGCCAACCTTTCTGCCAGCCACTTATGCATGAGTGAGGTGGAACCTTGGTCTGTGATTTAGATGCCAATATCACTAGCTTTCTATGCCACTCCAAAAGGATGATAATAGCCATCTGAGGATACTAAGGGATTCTTAGGTGAATAAGCAGCGCTAAGACTGAAACAGTAGTGACCTTACAGAATCACAATCTCATGACCAGCCCCGGTGCGGTGCCGTAATGTTAGTCCAGTGCCCCATCTTTCCAGAGATCTAGAACAGGCCAGGAGCATAACAGATGGAAGGACTGACATGTATAGCAAGTGGGATCATTGATGGCCCTCTTGAAGCCAGCCTCTCTCCCCCACTATTATGCAAAAAGAGAGGAGATCTATGGGGCTCTTCACACTGAGGATTTAAGGTGAGGAGCCATGGAAGGTATGTATGTATTTATTTAATTATTTATTTGAAGTGTCATATATTTCCTTTAGCCAAAGTGTCTTACAATTGAAAATAAAGCTGTACAATATTAATGAATAACTCAAACAGCAGTAACAAAAAAAGTATAACCAAATATACCGACAACTAGGACAGCAAATATATTCCTGAACATAGCATAAGACAACAAATTCCAGTTTCCAGCAAACAACAAAAGATCTGTTAGGCTTTTCTAAAAGAGTGATAATGTAAGTGAACTGCGAACCGTAAGGGCCCGGGCACTCCACATGATTTAAACTAAGAATTGGAAAGAACAACCTCCAGTGGAAACATGTGGGAGGACTGTGAGAGCAAAGAAGAAACTGAGAAGCAGAAGGAAGAGACGAGAAGGATGATAAACGGAGAGAAAACCACAGAAGTGGAAAGATGCCAAAGGATAAATGTGCATAAAACAATGAGTGAAAAATGAAGGGAAAAAAACGAGCTGGACTAAGAAGTCATTGGAGCTGGCTCAAGTAAGGAGACATAGGAGAAGAGAAACTAAGAGAAGAACATTAATCACAGAACGTAAAATGGAAGAGAGGCATCATTCATAGCGACGAAAGCCACCATAACAAGAACAGCAACACTGAAGCCGAGAAAGGACTAGCTATTGAAGTTCGACTTTCAGTTACATGTAAAAGTAACGAGATGGTGAATTTTCTGATGTTTTTTTTATATTGACATACCTATGTTAGTGCTACAACTTGATCATGACAAGAAAAAGAATAATCAAAACAAAACCTATATTACGAGCCGTTTTTCATATCGCAATTACTAATGGAGAGAAGGCAACAGACTAAGGAGAGGGTGGGGAATCAGAGGCTGGAATATATGGAACGCCTATTCTTTTTTATTCCAACTAAGAAAGTGAAAGGACATGCATGAAGTGGTAGTACTAGGGCGGTCCAGTAAGTGCTGATGAGGCTTGGAAGCAAAACTAGGAAACACAGAGAGCCTGTCTATCATCAGCAGAGAAATGGACTGGGAACCCCAAATCAGAAATGAAGGCAACTACTAGAATTGGCTGCACAGAGTACAAATAGAGCAGTTAGAAAGGCTAGCTGGGAAGCAGCAGGTGTCGTCCTGGAACAGGGAATTCTGAAGTCACGGAGCCATGAAACACATTTAGAATTTAACCAAACCACTGTGGGTAGGCAGCTGCCCCCCATGATCCTCCATTCAGTAGATTAACTGCACTGTGTAATTGCATGTGTTGTTTGCAGCTAAAGCACTGTTGTGGGATGTAGCATCCTACTAATGCTCGAGAGATTGCTTGGAAAGGAAGCGATTCCAGATGTATGTGTTATTTGCTTTGCTGCTGCCATGTCTGCTGTGATCAAAATGAGCAGACTCGTCACATCAGGGAATGGGAAGGACTGTCATTAGATCCTACTGTAACTACTAACCCTGTGTTTATGGTTCGGGGATTGCCCGTCCTTCCCTGGCTCAGGTGGATGTCACTGAAGGATCTCAAACACTCTTCACGTGGTGAGAATTACCACTCAGCTTCTAGAGAGGATTTTATTTATTTATTTATTTATTTATTTATTTATTTATTTATTGTGCACATCGACAGAGCCCATAGGCACCATAGCGCAAGGACACACATATAAAACAATACAGGTTAGGATGAGAAGGCAGGGGTTGTGTTGTGTGGGCAGGGGTATCTAGCAGAAAAGCAGTGTCTCGAGTACCTGTTTGAAAATCACATTATAGTCACACACATTCTCGTAGACCTGTTACTGTGCACCCACTGGCTCAACAAAGAGACATTTACGCCCAGCCTATACCAAAGATCTCTGCCAATGCTTACATTAATGTATATTCATAACCCACTGCAAGACATGTTCACTCTTGTACATACCACCCTTGGCCCAACAGTTCACTCTGGCAGAGAGACCACCCACCCGGGGATGACAATCTCAAGCAGCAGCTTAAATATATCTCATGAACCTTAAGCAATCAACATGCAGGACCTTATTATCAAACAGCCACAGGAAATATTTATCGCCTGACCACTGATTTTGCTACCTTCTCAACACCTGTCACCTACACTACACTACACAAAGAAACGGCATAAACAGCACAACACAAACTTCAACCAGACCAATAATACTCCATGGCTCTTATTTAAACTCAGCACCAACCTAGTAAACAGGGGTACAACAGGAAGAAAAGGAATGCATCATTTTTAAAGGACCAACCCACACAGCAGGACTCACACTGGGTGCTATTTACTTGAAGGAAGAACTAAAAACAACATCCCAATCCATACTCATACCATGGTGTGGCAAACTTACCATACATTTTGTATTCAGCATGCAAGCTCACACTCTCCCAGCACACAAAAAAGCACCAATGAACTTGCAAATTGGAAGAAAATGAAGGCAACTGAAAGGTATGTATACGCCTTGCAAATAGGATGGTCCTCAGGAGGAAAACGCTGGCATACTATGCACGCCCCATACTGAAAAATACCCAAACCAGTCAGACACCTTAAACCAAAAAGGGACGATCCCTGAATTCAATCACAGACCCAGCACCTGCCCACCCTATACATGAAGAGGGCCTTGGAGGTCCACCCCTCTGCAAGTCAAAATCGCCTAGGAACCCAATCTGCAGAACAATATCAAAACCCAAAAGAAACCTTTAAGTACCGCTCAACCAAGTGCTTACATGGTGGCATTCATTCTCATGCACCACCCCCGGAATATTAGACAAAGAGACCCACAAAAGAGATACACGTTGACCCAAGAACAACAGAAGCTCAGAACCAGACGCCAGAGCTAAAAGAGGGACACGTCGAAGCAGCACACTCAATGCACGAAGACAGACATGACATCCATGAGCAGGGAGGAAGGGGCGGGCCAAGGAAACGGAAGAGAGTTGCTGAAAGTGGGGGAATAAAGAAGGTAGTCCACAGCAGGGGCTCAGCGTGGTTATTGGTGGCCCGTGAGGCTCGGCCTCAAAACAGGCAGCAGCAACTTTGTTTTCATGACAGAACAATGCTTCTTCCTAGTACATTGTGGAATTACACGTAGCCCAAAACGTATCCACGCCAAGCAGGAAACATTTCCCAGACTGTAAATCTCGCCAGGTCACCCTCGACCCAGTGCCAAATTTGTGGGACCGTTTGCCAAGGCTGAGCCTTGGCACATCTCTGACGCCTGCATTAATTGTCTCAAAAACAATTTCATAATAGGTTGGTTATTGGCAACTTAATTATTTAAACGGTCAGTCGTTGGGTGCAGAGACTGCGTGCCTCTGCACCCGAGGCCTGCGTGTTGTTCTTAGAGCTCGTGAACCCGATGAGCCACGCCATTGCTACTGCTTCACTCATCTATTTTCGTGAATATCAATGAGGCAGAAAGTGACAGTGCGGGCGTTCATGGTGTCCACAGCTGCCAACTGCTACAGCCAGCTTGCAGGCCATTGGTGCCACTCCCCTACTGCAATAAGCGCCCAAGCTGCCCCAGAAGGGTGGATGGCTTGGGATGTGTTATATGGTCAGTAGCCAAGGTATTCTGGGCAGCTAACTACCAAAACAACAACACGTCCACTTGATACTCCATCAAAGATATCAAGTACATTTATTTGCGACTTATGTCTCTGCAAGATTGCTTCCATTATACAAAAATAGAGAAATACACTGACATGTTTCCCAGCACTGTTGCATCACACTAAATCACACCTATTTTGAAATGTCTTTTTTCACCATATAGTCCTAACATCAATGAATTCCTCAAATACTCACATTCACGCTCATATCACAAAGCTACCCCTTCATACTCTTCCACAAAGTGCTGAAGTGCTCATACATGTAAAGCATGTTAATAAACACCATATTTCATATCAGGTTCAGCAGTAGTGGGATATTTTGCCTGCCCAACATGTTTCGTTCTGATACGCAAGTGAATTCAATTGTCAGATCTTCTTCAGGGTTTTATTTTCCAATGCTAGGAAACTGTACTCTAACTGTACAATGCTATTCCAGGAGTGTACACAGTAGTAGAATGAACATTCCTAATCGTTAATTTCTATAGTTCCACCCATTGAAATTGCAATAGATTGGTCAGGCGCAAACTCGATAATCAAACTGTGATGTGTCGTCCAAAATTCCAATCAGGCAGCTACCATCAATGAGCTGTTCCAAATTCTCTTAACATGTTCGATTTCTGAAAGCAACCCATAGAAAAGACCTACAGTGAGCCGACTAACCCACACCTATTCCGCTCGTGGCGGGTGTGCCCCAATGCATGTCTGGTATAAGGGAGAATTTGCTAGTAGTTTGTAATTCCCCTCGTTGATGCCTCTATCATGTAAGGTGTTGCAACAGTTTGTGTTTAATATTGACTAATGGCTATGCTGCACATTAAAACACTAATGGTTTTAAATGGGTTGCTGTCAGAAATCGAACAACATTGATAGTCCCATTCTAAAATCAGGATTATATGTCCAAGTGGTCAGAGTAGAAAACAGGACTGGAAACTGCAGAGAATGGAGTTCATTGAGATGGCTGGCCTGTGGCACCATGTTCAGCTGAGCACTGCCCCTTTCTCTCCTTGTATGCATCCAGCATGGAGTGTGTCAATGCGCAGGCATGTGCAAGGCCACTAACTCTTAATCTTAATCACACGTGCTTGCATATGACATGTATTGGTGCTGCAAAGTACCATTGCTGGGTCAGAGGAGCACCGTGCACACATAGTACAACACCAGGACAATCGCACATCCACCACCAGCAACCACACTGACAGTCACCCACCATCAGCACCACCACACTGGCAGTCACTCACCCACCATCAGCACCACCACACTGGCATTCACTCACCCACCATCAGTGCCACCACATTGGCAGTCACTCAACCCACCACCAGCGCCACCACACTGGCAGTCACTCACCCACCATCAGCACCACCACACTGGCAGTCACTCACTCACCCACGTTCAGCACCACCACACTGGCAGTCATTCACCCACCATCAGCACCACCACACTGACAGTCACTCACCCACCTTTGTTAGAACTGATATAATATTGTTTCGCCCTCATTGTATATGTTGGCCTATGCCCAGTCGCTTTGCGAGGAAATCCGTATTGCAAGTTCGTGACCTTAAGTTAATCAAGCCTCCATTTTAGGTTAAAGCCGCCATTTTAGTTTATCGTACAAAGTCACCCAGTGGCCTAAAATGGCCGTCTTGTGTTCTTTTTTTTCTTGCTTTAACCTCTTCAACCTCTGTAGGAGAGTTAATGTCCAACCTGCCTTCAGGCTACATGTTAGGGTCATGTAGACCTTGTCCTTTGTTGGCCTCGGGATCAGGGGATTACTTGAATCGGCAATGTTAACCTACAAGTATACAAGAACAATAACGCTATCTAAACACGATATGTGAAACATCTGTATGATCTGTATTAAAGCAATGTGTAAAGAGTGTAAAGTTAAACCTAGAGAATAACAGTGTAAATTAGGAACGAACCTGGTGTGAACCTAGCCCAGTACATGATTAACTTGTAAGAGGCTGGACATCGTTATAACGAAACTGTATAAATACGCTGATGTCCAGCTAGCAAATCCTGTTCACTGCTCACAATGAACCCTGCTGGTGGTCTCTGTGATGTATTGACGGCCAAATAGCTATTTGTGTACTTTGTTTTGTAACCTGTACAGAATTGCAATAAAGATTCTGGGAATCTTTACTAGCCCATGTCGGTGTATTTCTCTTTGCATGGTGTAAAAGCCTTAATATTGTATTTTCTGATTCCACAGATGGCGCCTGAATAGGGACCCTCAAGATCGAATTCGTCTCGTTGAAGGTTGGCTCGGCTATCGGACCGGGATCGGACGGTGCCAACAGAAACGGCCCCTCTGGACGAGAAGTGAATTCCTCGACAGAACAGCACGATCCAATCCCTGAACGGTGAGCTGTAGCCCGAGACGACATCTTGACGAGGGTCCATATATCGAGGTGGGTAAATTTGCCGAAATCACCAGACACGTGGGTCCTTAGCATTGTCCTTAGTAACCCGATCGGGCCTCCCAGTCCTTTGGTCAGGTGAATCGTGACCCGATTCTTAATTTAACACTGACAATTTGAATTTGGCGCATTGTACTCGCGAGCACAATTATTTGACCAGGCAACACCAGAACTTTGAAATGCCTGGGAAATTGTCTGCCTGCTTTAGGGCATTATTCCACAGCGACAGACAATCTTTGAAAGATAGCCGTCCCGCACCACAGGAGGGGTCGCCGGCATGTACTATGTACTGTAAGAAAGGCTTTGGTAGTATAGCATTTAATGACATTTGACATAGACAGACCAGACATAACTCTAATCTTCGGTGGCCAACCAATGGTAGCTTTGAAATCCCTCGTATAGTATATCGAGAGTCTGTATTGGTAAAGAAAAAGGCTAGACCTGCAGCATTTGACGCATTACACAGTTGGAAAACAGAAGCTTTGCAGCAACAAAAGAGTAGAGAGAAACATATGCGTCGACATATGACAAGTGTCGAAAAGGCACGGTTATATGATCAAAATAAACAATTGGAGTCAGTTAGGAACACGGACCGAGCGTTTCAATTAGGCATTCAAAAAATGTACCCTTCAAAAGATTTTCATACGTCAGATGAATTGATTAATAAACTTTTGCATGAACGAAGGCCCGATGCCTCCGCGCCACCCCCGTACGTCCCTCCTCCTGGCGCTTTGCCCCTTCCCGTTGTTATTCCTCCTCCTATAGTTCCTCCGGTCCTCCCTGGTGTTCTTCCTGGTGTTCTTCCAGCCGTCGCTCCTTTGCCTGCCCCCTTGCCTCCACCTGTTGATATTCTGAATGTGCCTACTCTTCCTCTTCCAAGTGATTCTGCATTGCTTGTAGTAGACCAGGGAGCGGGATCAAGGGTTGTGACTCGTAATACTGTGTTCCCAGATAAAAATAATGAATTGATTGCTTGGGCTAAACATTGCATGGAGAAGGGTGAACAAGCTGATGTTTTTTCCACACTCGAACATTTAAAAGGTTTTCCTGAGGAAAATGTCTTGATTGAAGGATTAGGGATTCATTTGAGTATAATGTGGAATAGATTAAACAATGTAGATCTCCCACAAGGGTTACGTTATTTGAACGCCTTAGCGTTGTCCAGAGATACTGCATTGAAAGTATATGAGCATGTTGAGAAGATTTTTGTGTATAGGAAGGAGTTGGAAGGGTTACAGAATGAGGAAGCAGATGGTGATAGTTTAGGTATTATGTTCTTACAGAAACGGTTTTCTTCTCACCGGGAATTAAAAGGTGAGGAAGCGCAAATTTGTACAAAGGATGTGATAAGATGGATTTCGGATATGTCGATAACTCCAGATGAAGTATATGACACATATAGTCAGTATACGTTAGAAATGCAAAAGAAAGTGATACAGGTTATGGTAGAATACCTGCAGAATGAGTGTGTAAAAAGAAAGATGTGTTGTCCCGCAGAATTGTTGAGTGTTTATGAGAGAGTCTTTTCGATTGATACTTCTTCGACTGCCTTAGCGCTTGATTTGGCTCTGTTGCTTAGTAAGCGTTCGGAGCTACCTACTTCTCAGTTGCCTATGAGAGAGGACCCTCCGACATTTGTCCCAAAAGTTGAGATTGCGGCCAATGCTGCACGAGGAATACTCGTGGGGGAAATTCCTGCACATTACGTATCACAGTTTGTTCACGTCCCGTTTTCAAGACAGGAAGTGAACACCATAAAGCAATCTATTCCCAATGTAAGAAAGAATCCTACCGGGTTCAATAAAGAAATAGAGTCGGTGAAACAATCATCGGTATTCACCTTAAGTGATATTGATTTATTATTTCCCGTACTTCTGCCAGTTGATTTGTGGAAACAGATTAGGACTGTAGATGATGTACCTGGGTTAGGAGATACATGGGATAACATGATTAGGCTCAACAGAGAAAGACCAGCTGGCGAGCGACCGCCTCAAGTGATATTAACTTTGCCTGATAGGATTATTGTAAAATAAAAAACTATAGTTCCTGAAAAAAGAATCATTTGGGACAAGCTTACGGCCTGTGTCCAAGGAAAGTCTGAGGGTGCTACGGATTTCTTCAATCGGTTTGAGCAGGTCTTTTGAGATTTCAGTGGACAAGACTTAGGCACAGAGTCAGGGAAAAGGCTGTTTGTCGACAAATGTGTACGTGGATTGCTGCCTGACATCCAGTTACAGATTATGTCTTCCGAAAGCGCTTGGCAGGCGGAGTCTCAATCAGAAGTACTGCACATGGCTCAGTACTATGAAAATCAAGTGAATAATGAAAAGGAAAAACTTGAGAAAAAAAAGTGTGACCTGAAAACAAAAGTCCTATTACAACAGATTGTTAGAAACCCTAGAGGGGTAATCAATTTAGAGGTCAGTACGTTGCACATGGAAGTACGCCCATGGCTCCGGTAACCATTAACCAGTGTGCCTATTGTCGACAGGAATGCCACTGGCGCACACAATGTCCGACCTTGCAGCAAAGGTCATTTGGGAACATGGGTAGATGATCCAGAGGTCGCCCAGGTGCAGGGGGCCCTGGCAGAGGTCAGTTTGCACCAGAATCACAGCAACCTCCTTCACAGGTTAAGCAAGTTTCGAATGTGGATAATAGAAACATTTTTGATCACCCTTCTGCCGCGTACCTCTCTGAAGAGCTTCCTTTTGATGATATTCTGTTTCGCTAGGATTGCCCAAAGAAGGATTTGGAACCAACGCCTATTGCCGTTCATCAGAAAGGCCCCTATGTTGAGATGGCGGTGGGAAATAGGAAGCATCTATTTTTAGTGGCTACGGGAGCACCGAAATGTTCCATTGACCATTCGCGGGTTCCAAATATTCCCCTGTCAGGGCAGTCCAACATTTCTGTAGGGTTTTCAGGCACACCTGTAGTTTGTCCGGTTTCTTTGCCGGTACCGATAACACTGGGTCCCTTCACGGAGCAGTGTCCATTTCTACTTACCACAAACTGTGGGGAGAATTTGCTGGGGTTAAATTTGTTGAAGGAATTGCATGCAGTAATACATTGCTCTCCGGACGGAGTTCGGTTAACAATTTCACCTCAGCAATCACTCGCCTCTCAGTTTTTGACTCGACCTTTACCGCCAGAATTCAGCAATATTCCGGAATGCTTATGGGCAATTGATGATAATGATGTGGGCATTCTGCAAATTGAACTTGTTAGAATTATTCTGAAACATGGAGTTAAATTGCCTCGCATCCCACAATATAAGATCTCAGTTGAAGGCGAACAGGCTTTGAAATGTATAGTCTATGATGTTGTACATCGTGGAGTAATTGAGGAAATTACAGGTAGCTTGTGTAACAGCCCAATTTTGCCAGTATACAAAAAAGGTGATAATGCGAATCCCTTTCGGTTTATAATTGATTTACATGCTATTAACAAAATTGTGGCTCCTCAATTCCCTATTGTACCTGATGTTACAAAGATACTAACCATGATTCCGGCTTCTGCCACTCACTTTAGCGTTGTTGACCTCAAAAACGCGTTTTTCAGTATTCCCATACACCAGGATAGTAGGTATTTGTTCGCGTTTACCCTAGGTGGACGCTCGTTCACATTCACTCGTGCACCACAAGGGTACACTGAGAGTCCAAGTATTTATAGTAGGGCATTAAAAGAGCAGCTCGATACTCTCGAGTTGCCTACTACTTGCACGTTACTGCAGTATTTAGATGATCTCCTCTTGGCTGCTGATTCTGAGAGTGCCTGTAAAGAAGGCACCATGGGCCTCATTACAAGTGCTCCAGTCTGGAATTAACGCAGCCGGTATAACGATACCGGCACCGTTTCTGCGTCCGCCTAATCATGACCTGCGAACCCGGAAATAGCACCACCTCCAACCGCCACCGCGGAGTTAAAGCTCCCGTAAACTCCACCTGCACGGAAACTCCTCAGTTGCTGCCAATACGAAACACCGCGAGCATAACAACTAGCGCGGACATAGAAACACCAAGAACAAAATGGCGGTAAAACCGCGATCACGGTGGCGGTACCACCGCCACAGCGAACATGACGTTAAACTGTGCCTGGTGTCCTGAATCAGGCCACAGGTGCACCAAATCAGCCCAGCTGGACCCAGCAGGCCACTGGGTGCGTACAAAAGGGCCACACCCAGCCCAACTCAAAACAGAACCAGACAGGCAGCAGCTCTAGTAGCATTGGGACTGGGCCTACTCAACCAACAGGCAGCACTGCACATGATGGCAGTAATGTTGCAGAGGAGGAGGAGGAGGCGGAGGCGTAGGAGGCGCAGGCGGCAACCAGCTAACCCTGTACCCATGGCAAACCCCATTGTCCAGCCGCCAGCACCCCGCAGGCAGCCTGCAATACCACGCATCAGGGCATCACCCTGGAACCTCACCCCAGGACAGATCCACACATTATACCAGCTGGACCGTCCAACAATCCTGTACATCACTGGCCTGATAGAGGATGACATCAGCAGCCACATAGACACCCCCACCGCCATCCCCCCCTCCTGAAGGCCATGTCTGTACTGCACTTTCTTGGCACCGGTACCTATCATCACACAGTTGGTGAGCTGCACGGCCTATCACAACCCTGTTTCTCAATAATCCTGGTTCAGGTACTGGATGCCCTGTTGCACCATTTGTCTGAACATATTGCCCTACCCTGTACGCTCCCCCAGGTGATTGCCACCAAGTTGGCCATCCATGCCATAGCAGGCATGCCGAACTGCATAGGTGCAGTCGACTGCACGCACATTGAGCTGACAGTACCACGTGCAATTGAAATGGTGTTCCGCAATAGGAAACAGTACCACTCACTGAATGTACAGATGGTATGTGAAGCAACGCAAGTGATTACACATTGCTTCGCATGTTTCCAGGGCTCAACCCATGACTCAATGGGACTGCGGAATTCAACATTGCCACGGTACATGGAACGCTATGCTGGACAAAGCACATGGCTATTGGGTGAGTACAGCTGCCAATGCTCCGGACCTGTATAAGTGGGGTGAGTGTGTGTGACCAGGGCAATGAGCTACGTGAGTGGGCTGCTGCGACTGCACATGCATCCCCCCGCCCATCCACTGAATAGACAGCAGAACCCAAACTTCACAAAGCAACACATGACAGGTAGCCACAGTGTGGCAGTACACACCCTGCCACCTGACATACACAGCTTGAACTTCCGCTGGCACACACACCTGGAGCCACAGCAAACCCCCCCCATAATATGCAACACAGCACTCACAATTCACATGATGGCTGTACATGAGACGTCCTGCATCTACTATATCATCACTGTGGAGTGACCCTGCCATGTGTGTACATCACTGCACAATGCCATACTCACAAGCCACATGCACACCAATGCATTGGTTAATGTCCAGCTGCCAAACCCCACTATGATGGCCATAGAAGATTAACACCCATCTGTGAAAACACTGCATGAATGACCAATGACACAAGATTGCACTGCATCTGATGAAGACATGATACTACCAACACTGACATGTCTCCCACATCTACATCCCATGTAAGAGATTCCGGATATGCACTCACGCCATGGCTGATGACGCCTGTACGGAGGTCAAGGAACAGGCATGAGAATTTGTACAACAGGGTATATGTCGGCACACGTGGCATGATTGAGAGGACATTTGGACTACTGAAGGCCCGGTTCTGCTGTTTAAGCATATCTGGCGGATCACTGCTAACAGCCCAGTGAAGACGGGTAAAATCACGCTCGTTTGTGCTATGCTGCACAATCTGTGCCAGAGCAGGAACATTCCAATGCCCCCAGACGGAGATGATGAAGATGGGGATGGTGACGGAGACGGGGACGGGGATGGGATTGCACAACCACCTCCTGGGGGTCCACTAGATTGACAACGAGCACGGGATGCACTGATTCTCATTTACTTTTGAGAGACAGCACATCCACAGCATTTCAGGGATATGGTGATGCCACTAAATGAATAAAGGGTATTTCCGTGACCAAATTGTAATTGGCCCTACGGGTGAGACATCTGTTTTCAGGCATGGATCTGTCGTTCGTAGAAAATTTTCATTTGGACCTTACCCGACTTTTCAGCCACCAAACAAACTATAAATCAGGCTGCTGTGCGCCGACATTATGTGATAATCCTATCACTTGCCCCATAGCCCTGGCTGACCTGCTTTTGCGGCACTAAATCATATCCCCCGCCCCTGAGCCTGACATCATCAAAGCATTCTTATTCCCCGCCTCTCTCCTTGACGTTACTGGGCTGCGTAGGCAAACGCGCCCAGTCGACTTCTACGCGACTTCACACAGAACCCGTAAAACAACACAGAACATCTCACAACACAGCGCGGCACGATTTGGAATATGAAACTGTGGTTTCAACACAAACAGAAAGATTGTACAAGTGGTAAAGTACATTTATTTGAGGTCAAATGTTTAGAGAATATTCAGCGATTTGCATTTGTCTTTGCTCTCGATCCACAAAAGTTCATCTTGAGTCACGCGCTGTTCCTTTGCGGTACACAGGGTGTTGTTTTACGATAAAAGAAGCACTATGGTCGCACTGATAATCGCAAGGCTGTTCCAACAACGAGGCACTACACCACCGTAACGGTTGGGATGTTGCTTCTAGCCGCTAGTACCGCGTAAGGGCATATTGGTCCTTGCCGATCGTCCCATAAAATGGTCAGGGAGGTGAAGTTGTTGACATGGAGCTGCACCTGGCAGCTGAAGAACCCGTCGGCCGGGGTCTGGAAATGATGGTATTGGGAGAATGGAAGGATGTACCTGTATTAAAAACATAAATTAGTCTCTCCAGCCGATCTTCATTAAAATTATTCATTTTATTTATTGGGCCTGAAACTATTTGCTAGCGAGGAGAGTGCAACGGAGTATGTTACGTTATTCCCACTAACCCACCCCCTCTCCTCTGCCTTTTTCATAGCCGCCATAGCCGCAAAGGGGAGCCCTTTGGCGTTGATACTGCGCGGTACAAAATGCCACACTGAACGAACAAGTACAACTTAACCGGCCTTTAACGCTACGCTATTGTTAATATATTCCGGTATAAAATCTTCTAAAGGGTTACTTACATTAGATTTGCATTTTCCATTGTCTCGGCGTAATGCAGTCCCTAAATACCACTCCGTCTGTGCCAACGATCTTTCTTTTAGTGAACAAACATGAAAATCGGTCTCGTTTCTGAAATTTCATCCTTATCATCTCTTACGTTATTGCACCCCTCCTTCAAAAGAAGTCTTTAGGCACGGTGCCTGTCTGTCAAGGTAAAAAAACAATAGAACCTTATACTGCGAGTGTGGGCCACTCCGGCCCGCGAGCAATAAATCGAAGCAGCTGACCTTCACTGTGAACGTGCATACATTCTTACTTTGCAACATTCTGTGTAAAGCCATCCCTGAGAACTTGAATTTTACACTCCGTCTTTGTATATTGTCTGCGTGCTTTGCAGCCCTAGAGAACCATAAATATGGAGATAATTGTCTATTTATGTAAAAGTGAGATTTATCGTTTGTTTAGTGGACGAAAGGTCGGGTAGGGTCCATAGCAGATTTTACTACGATCGACCGATTAATGTTTAAAAACACATGGCCGACCCGTAGGGACAATAAAAAGTTAGGACCGGAAATACCATTTAATTGTACTAAATATGAAATGAGAGATGTCCACTCATTATGGTACTTTTCAAAGGTGTTGTATTTTCGATAAACCAGGTAAGAAAGTGAATTGGGTAGGTAAGCTGTACACCCGTGCCTACCCACCACCCAAACGTACACACCCCCAACTAGGCCCCAAACAACTAACCCCCTAATGGACCTCCCGCACCACCCAAACGTACCCAACCCTCTACACCCATGGTGTCCACAAATGTCATGTTGACTGGCATCCCCACATGGCACTATTTGCGGGGGCGCTTATGCGGTGCCGTGTCCTTGCTGGTGGCTCCAGTCACCCGACTAGAACGCCTCCGTGTCCTGGCAGTGGCAGAGCTGGATGGGGTGGTGCTGGCTGAGGTGACTGTCGGTGTGACTGTGGGCAAGCGCCCTTGAAACGCCTGCTGGGCTACCAACATTGACTGAGCAATGCTGGATTGCACACTGTTCCCTTCCCTGACATGGCGTGCCAGGGTGACAATGGTGGCTGCAAATCGTCCAATCAACCTGGAGAGCCGCTGCACTGACGTAGCATTGCTCTCACGCTGCAGCCTAGCCTCCTCCCACTGATGCACGACCTCCTCACGCTGCAGCCTGGCCTCCTCCAGCTGACTTTCCACCAGCTTCATCAGGGTGGCCTGTTGTTGCTCAAAGTGCTGAAAGCGTGTACTGAGCTCAGCCATGGAGGGAGTTGGGGAGCGCATGGGGCTGTGCAGTTCTTGGGGGCTGAACTGTAGGCCATGGATGGGTGACACCTCATCCATATTGTCCCCCTCACCCTGTTGTACTGCTTCGGCCTGCATGGCCGGGGCACTTCCATCACTTGATGCATCCTCCTCAGCTGTGCAGATGGGCTGCGAATCATCATCCAGTGCTAGGGTGGGTGCCGGCATGGGGATGGTGGCGTATGCTGGTGTGCCTGATGTAGCCGGTGTGGCTGATGTAGCCGGTGTGCCTGATGTAGCCGGTGTGGCTGATGTAGCCGGTGTGGCTGATGTAGCTGGTGTGCCTGATGCAGCCGGTGCTTGTGTGCTGGAGCAGCTAGCATCATCCTCCTGGGCAGAAGTGCTGAGTTGGGCACGTGCAGGTGGCCGCTACGTTGCCCCTTGGCCGTCACTGTCACTTGTCTCGACTGTGGGGATACAGAGGGCATGCTGTTAGTTGTGTGATGTTACTAGATGTGTCCATCACATGCATCCAACATGATAATCCATTACCACTTGCATGTACACACTTGTGACTATTGATGCACTCAGGTGTGTGTGTGTCTGCTTCCAAGCAGGCACACACTGTGTGCATTTCCAGGGTTCATGCTTTGGGGATGTGTTACTTGTCATCTGGCCAGTCAGTGGGTCCATTGGGTCACTCCTGCCCTGTTGGGGGGGGGGGCATTGTGAGTGGGTCAATTGGGTCACTCCTGCCGTGTTGGGGGGGGCATTGTGAGTGGGTCCATTAGGTCACTCCTGCCCTGTTGGGGGGGCATTCTGAGTGGGTCCATTGGGTCACTCCTGCTCTGTTGGGGGGCAGTGTGAGTGGGTCCTTTGGGTCACTCCCATTCACGCTTATGGCTTTGTACTATGTGTACTTACCAGCATGTGCAGGTGGGCTCACTCCTGCCTCTGCCTCTCCTATGCCGTGGATGCCTTCGAGGTGCATGACACTGCTGCAGCGCGCCTCCTACAGTTGCAACTTGAGAGGAGATGCAGGGCCTCCACCAGTGCCAGTGCTGTGTTGGCGGTGTGCAGTCATGAGGTTGCGCACCCGGAGCCTGAGGCCATCGCACCTCTTATGGCAGTCCTTCACAGAGCCTGTGGTCACACCGACCGCTGTGCACTTGCGTGCTGCCCTCGCCCACACCTCCTTGCGCCGTTGCTGAGTAGCGCGCCACTGATCTGCACTAAAGAGCATTTTATCATGCTCAACAATGTGGTCCACCAGAACTGTGAGCTCAGCCTCAGTAAAGCGCAGCTTTCGCTGTCTGCGTGCTGGTATCCTGGATGCCATTCGATGAGTTGTCAGTCTCAGGGAGGTAATCTGACCTGTGGTGTCTGAAGATGGCAGTGGATTGTGCTTTATATAATGGCCGACTCTCTATTTCTGTTTTTTTCCCGCGGTCATGCTGTTTCCGCTTCCGATGTTGGTGTTTCCACTTCCGGTGTTTCTGTGTCGGCGGGGCGGACAAGGGTTTAGCACCGTTTTCTGTGGCGTAAAGTCCATGTGCGTGGGTGTTTACATGACGGTGGTGACTCTGTTTCCACCTCGGTGTGTTACGCGCGACCCAAGTGCCGTAATCGGCCCTTCTTTCCGCAACCTTGCGGTCGAGGAAGTGGAGTAACCATCGTCACGGAATCACCGGATTCCGGCACGGCCGACTCGTAATGAGGCCCCATGTTGTTGCTTTGTCATCTAGCAAAACATGGCCACAAATCTTCACTCAAAAAATTCCAATATTGTTGTCAGGAGGTCAGCTATTTGGGCTATCTCCTGTCAAAGGAGGGAGGACGGTTGACACCTGAACGAAAAAAAACTATTTCTGGCATGTCTGTCCGAAATACGCAGAAGGAAGTTAGAGCCCTGATAGGTATGGCTTCTTACTGTAGATTGTGGATCCCTAACTTTTCGTTAATGATTAAACCAATGTTGGCTTTGACAATGAAGGGCATTTCTTTGCCATTGCCATGGACTTTGGAACACCAGACAGCATTTGACTTGCTCAGGTTTTAGGAACTCCAAATTATGAAAAGGCCTTTGTGTTGTATGTGCATGAACGTGATGGATGTGCTTTGGCTGTGTTAACGCAGGAACATGGAGGGAAGAATAGGCCGTGCGGCTATTTCTTATCCGCCCTTGATCCTGCTGCATGCGCTTTGCCGAGATGTTTGAGAGCTGTCGCTGCTGCGTCTGTAAAACAGAGTGAGGGAATGGTCCTGGGTCATGCGTTAACCCTAATGGTACCTCACTCTGTAGATACTTTATTGAATAGAACTCAAACGCAACACCTCACTACCGCACGATTGACAAGATATGAATTGATCTTGTTTGCACCCCACATTCAAATTCAGAGGTGTTGTGTATTAAATCCGGCTGAACTTTTACCTGTCCCGCAAGATACTGTTGATGGTAACGAAATGTCACACGATTGCCTTTATGTGACAGAACAAGAGACTAAAGGTAGAATCAATCTGAAAGACATGCCTTTGAATAGCCCACCAGGAGAGCTATTTTGTGATGGCTCTTGTTGTAAACTTCTGAATGGTACATCCACGGCTGCTTATGCCGTCACTACTTTAAGCACGATTGTGGAAATCAAAAGAATTATGCATAATTCCATGCAGGCCGCAGAAATTGTAGCGTTAACTCGAGCTTGTGAAATTTCTGAAGGGCTTACAGTAAATATATATACCGACAGTCAGTATGCCTTTGGGGTGGTTCACAACTTCGGTAGACTTTGAAAAGAACGCGGTTTCTTGACCTCACATGGCACGAAAATCCAGCGTGGCACTTTAATAGTGCGATTACTTTCAGCACTCGCACTCCCTGTTCAGTTAGCTATTATAAAATGTGCAGCACATCAAAAGGTTACAGATGATATAGGAAAAGGGAATGCTTTCGCTGATCAGATAGCTAAGCAAACTGCCACTGATTTTAGTTCAGAAATGTATGCTGTAAGAGAAACTGTAAATATTTGCACTTTTGGTGAAAGTATCAATTCCGTAAAAGACATTCAAGCAGATACTACTATAGAGGAAACCAAGAAATGGGTTGAAGGTGCAGGAAGATTGGATGATGATGGGTGTTGGGTGGACAATGTTGAAGGAAAATGGTTACTCCCTGACGCCTACATTACAATGATGGTTATTATGATTCGTGGTGCGACACATGTCTGCGCGCGTAAATTGACTAAAATGCTACACAGTGTATGGGCCAATGATAAGATTTTCAAAATTGCAGAGCGCTTTGTCCAAGGGTGCATGGTCTGCTTGCAGCATAACGTGGGTAAAGGTACCTCGACTCCTAGAGGAAGTTTCGCTCCACCTTCTGTTCCGTTTGAGGTTATTCACTTTGATTTTATTGAAATGGAACATTGCAACAATCTTAAATATGTGTTGGTTGTCATTTGTGCCTTTAGTAAGTGGGTTGAGGCCTTCCCTGTTAGAGATGCAATGGCCATAACCACTGCAAAAACTCTGTTGAAAAAGTTTTTTCCTAGGTTCGGGCTGACGAGAGTCATCTGGTCGGATAATGGGCCACACTTTATCACTGCTGTAATCCTGCAAATATGCAAAGGATTACAGATTGGAAAACGGTTCCATTCGCCAAGACATGCCCAAAGTGCCGGATTAGTGGAAAGGCATAACGGCATTATAAAGAACAAGCTCGCTAAAACGTGTGCTGGCACCAAGTTAGAATGGCCGGACGCCTTACTGATCGTGTTGCTGTCGATGAGAACAACCCCTCAAACTAAGACTGGGGTCTCTCCCTTTGAGGTGGTGATGGGGAGGCCTGCTAATATTTGGGGTATGCCAAAAAAGTCGCTCATTGCGGGATATAGAGAATGTGCTTCTTTCAGATTACTGTAACCAGTTGACTAAAAATCTGTTTTCAATTTATCACCAGGTGCGAGAGGCATTACCTGTACATTACGAGGGTCCTGGTCACAGTCTACGACCGGGGGACTGGATCCTCACGAAAGTTTTCGAGAGGTTGTCTTGCCTTGCACCTCGGTGGAGGGGTCCCTACCAGGTCCTGCTAGTCACCCAGACTGCTGTGCGGGTAGCAGGTCGTAAGAACTGGATCCACGCGATGCACATCAAACGGATCCCGCAGCCCGTGCCATGCGATACAGAAGACACAGAATCCCTTTCCACTGCTGTAACCAACGTGCCCGAAACAGCAACAACCGACACGAGAGTATCGGAGACCGTTCCAGAGTTTGCAAGGCCAGACAAAACGGCCATCTTGTCTCTGCACTCTCCAACAGTGGTACTTCCGGATCAATCATTTTCTGATCCCATTTCCATTCACTCGCCACCTCCAGTGGGAAGTGACGACATATTGTTATCCGATCCTTTGGCTCCAGAAATAGTGAAATATAATTTTTGTCCAAGGAAATAGACGTACAGCACGGTTTGACTGTGCAATTGAGGAAATCATTTGAGGGCTTGCCTTTTGGCCCGACTGTACGAAAGGATTCTGTTGGCTAAGGGTTGTGGGAAAGACATTAAGAAGACGCGCGACTGGAGTCGCCAGCAAACGAACAATTGGTGTTTTTTCAATTGAAGACTACGATGACTGAACCCGCTACCGCTAGTACCGAACTTTTAGATAAATATGTGACTAGCAGAGACAATGATCAAGCATGTAATGTGACCCCCAAAGTGTATTGTTGCCTTTTTGTAATAATAACTGGGATTTTAGTAACTATTGGTTTTGGGTTATGGTATCTGGAGGAAGCATATCCGGTAGAGGACTTTTTACCTGTTGAAAATGTATCTGTTTTCCCCACTCCTTCCATGCAATTGCATACCTTATCGCCTAGAGATTCTTCGCATAGACGGAACTATCAGAATAATACCCTTTTGTTAATAATGAATGCCACTCATGCAATTTTAAATAGGACCAATTGCTGGATCTGCTCACATCTACCGCAACATGGGGATAAGTGGCTAGGTTGGTATATTCATCCTTTACCTTTGACAACTTCTTGTTATGTTTCTCTTAGAGCACTATTCTTTGGCCGATGGAATGACAGCATCTCAGGGAACTTTGATGGTACAAATTTAAATAGTTTTGAAAAACATGTTTTGATGCCCCTGGGATGCTCACTTTTTGCAAATAGGAGTAAGCCAAACGTTGCTTCTGTTAGGCCCTCTGATAGATTGTCTCGTCCTTTTCAGTCTTTGATCTCTTTTAAAATGGCTCCTATAGGCAATTAGGATGCCACGCCTCCATCTTATTCTGTTAACCATAGCCCCGATTCAGTATCCTTCTGCATACAGAGGAATGGAACACGGTCAATGGGCAATTTTAGGAAATGCGCCAACGTTGTGAATTTGACTAGTGAGAACAGACCTCTGTACGTAGGTGAACCTGTCTATTTTGTTTGCAGTAATGTGGCATTTCCATGGTTGCCCAGGGATTGGCAAGCAACCTGCTATTTAGGGATTCTATTACCTGGGGTATTTATTGCCAGTACTACAGAAATTTCGAAGACTCGTCCACGACGAGGTGTGAAAGGGGATACTCCAGCGCAAACTCTAGGAGACATCATGAAATCGTGGCATTTCTTGGGCAAATTGCGAATTCAGAAGATATCAGGGGACTAGCGAGAGTATTGGAGAGAACCATCAACCGGACCACTGACATACTCTATAATATGACGTTAGAACAGAAAGCGATAAGATTAGTGGCTCTTCAGAACCGGATGGCATTAGATGTCATTCTGGCTGAGCGTGGAGGAGTATGTAAATTAGTGGGGTCCGCTTGCTGCATTTACGTACCAGACTCCTCTCCAATGATCTTTAGGGCTATCCAAAATCTACATATTCTTAGTTCAGAAGTGCATGTTCCTGAGGGAAACTGGGAACTTAGTGCATGGTTTTGGGACCTCCTACAGTTGTGGGGATGGAAGGTGTTTTCGCCCTGCTGATTATCTTGGGAAGTTTTCTGTTCCTTTGTTGTTGTATACAGTGTCTCCCTGGTATATGTTCAGTATTAGGGGGGTGTTGCGCACAAGCAACAAGTGTATTAGGGCATAAAATATACGCCCCAGATAAGGTTTCCAAGGAGTATGTGTTGAAAGAAACTCTAGTGTCTGATTTAATGGCAATAGATATGTCCGACAATGATTCGGGGTGTATAGACGTTGAAATGTGGAGTTAGTCGCAAAGTGATTGAAGGTAGTTAAGCACTTGGCATAGGCCAAAAGGAGAGTTTGTTAGAACTGATATAATATTTTTTCATCCTCGTTGTATATGTTAGCCTATGCCCAGTCCCTTTGCGAGGAAATCTGTATTGCAAGGTCGTGACCTTAAGTGAATCAAGCCTCCATTTTAGGTTAAAGCCGCCATTTTAGTTTATCGTACAAAGTCACCCTGTGGCCTAAAATGGCCGTCTTGTGTTCTCTTGTTCTTGCTTTAACCTCTTCAACCTCTGTAGGAGAGTTAATGTCCAACCTGCCTTCAGGCTACATGTTAGGGTCATGTAGACCCTGTCCTTTGTTGACCTTGGGATCAGGGGATTACTTGAATCGGCGATGTTAACCTACAAGTATACAAGAACAATAACGCTATCTAAACACGATAGGTGAAACATCTGTATGATCTGTATTAAAGCAATGTGTAAAGAGTGTAAAGTTAAACCTAGAGAATAATAGTGTTTGTTAGCAAATGTATTAAAAAGTAAACCGCATGCATGAGATATGTTAATTAGGAACGAACCTGGCGTGACCCTAGCCCAGTACATGATTAACTTGTAAGAGGCTGGACATCGTTATAACGAAACTGTATAAATACGCTGATGTCCAGCTAGCAAATCCTGTTCACTGCTCACATTGAACCTTGCTGGTGGTCTCTGTGATGTATTGACGGCCAAATAGCTATTTGTGTACTTTGTTTTGTCAACTGTACAGAATTGCAATAAAGATTCTGGGAATCTTTACAAGCCTGTGTCGGTGTATTTCTCTTTGCATGGTGTAAAAGCCTTAATATTGTATTTTCTGATTCCACACCATCAGCACCACCACTCTGGCAGTCACTCACTCACCACCAGCGCCGCCACACTGGCAGTCACTCACTCACCCACCATCAGCACCACCACACTGGCAGTCATTCACCCACCATCAGCGCCACCATACTGTAAATCACTCACTCACATTCAGCACCACCACACTGGCAGTCACTCACCCACCACCAGCACTACCACACTGGCAAAGCCGGGGAAAAGTTACTAATGTGGCAGGAATGCTGTGTAGAATGGTGGCCTACAGTTTCACTCTGTTTTGTATGAATATACGGCCAAGGGAGCCTGCATGCCTCTGCGATTGAGTTGGTGACCTATGGCCCAGTAACAGAGGTGAGTGTGCAAATGACTCATTGAATGGGTTGGAGACCGTATAGGTTCAGTGACTTGGCTAAAGTGATGAGCAGGTCACTGGTTGGTAATGAGAGACACCTCATGCCAAGGCTGGAGAGACACAGAAACTATAGGACTAGGCATGGGCCTGTGGTCTGGGTAGGCTGGGAGGGGATATTCCCTAAACTACCCAATATGAGATGATATGATATGATATTATATGATATGGCATTTGTAACGCACCTATACACAAGTGTTTCAAGGCACAAAGAGGCACGGAACGGGGAAAAGAGGCACGGAACGGGGAAAAGAGGGAGGACAGAGACAACGATCTACTAGGCCAAGTGACATTTAGATCGCACAGGTGCAGGGGAAGCAGGAGGGAAAATGGGAGGGGCAGTTTTGCACATGAAATCAAAACAATAAAAAGAATTGCGGCCAGCAGGTGGCATGGGCAAGGGTAACTGCAGACAGCAGGTGTCCAAAAGTGCAGGTAGGGGGACTGTAGGGTTACAGATGCAGACCCAAGTTCAAGGATTGCCAGGAGGCAGTGCGGGTGCGTATCTCGGCGGGTCGGGCCCTGGGCCCGAAATCAAAGGTTAGCCAGGTGACCAGTGCAGTGGAGTATCAAATGGTATCCTTATTCGATGGTTAAACACAAGGGATTACAAGAACACCTGGTTTAAGATTGTTAATGAAAGTGAACACTCAGGCTGCACTTTGGAGTAGGTAGATGGGTGGTTTAGGATTAGGGCACAGCAAATACACACGATTTGAATTAATATTTATTGCCTTTGGAGTTTATAATAAAACTATAGGCTTCTTTTTAAGGACACATTTCAGATTAATGTAAAAGTAGCTTTAATATACGACATTAAAAAGTAGTTAAAATAGGTTTGGACTTTAGAAGTACAAGACTGCCAGGCTCCTACATTCCACTCAAACAATAGCCAATGAGAATATCTCCACCAGAATACTCTTGGCAAAACACAGTCTCCTACTAGTGTCTAGCAGAGCTGAAGACTAACGATATTTACGTTAGTCCAGGATTCGTAGCGGGTCCTCCCTCAGCGATCAGGCTCAGTATAGTATCAAGGCATTTTGAGTTTGCATTCAAGAGGTTTAGCGTCTACAATACAAGACAGTCAGCAGAAAAACTAGGCATACAACATGTCAGGGACGTCTTAGGACGTTACCTGGACTCTGCGTCTCATTACTCAAAGGGTCTAAAATGATGTACCCAAGATTGTATGTGTCTCCCAAGATTGTATGTGTCTCACTAGGATGGGTACAGTTCCCAAGATGAAAAACCTAATGGTTTAAGCCAAATGGTGTTCACTGCAGCTTTTCAGTAATCTGAGGGATACTAAACAAAAGTGTGGCCTCTACATGCAGAAGGCATCGAGTATTCACTTGCTCGTCAGTTTTCAGGCAACAGGAATGCCTTCACCACACAGAAAGCATCCACCATAACTTGGTATTTTAAGAGCATGATTTGGGAAACTGCCGGGGGGAGAGAATTGGTGCTAAAGGCCCTACAAAGAGAGAGCCAGTTTCCATAATGTGCAAAGATGGGCTCTCATCTGAGAATCCCTTCGCACGGAACAGAGCTTTGCAAATGTACAAATCTTCGAGATGCTCCAAGAGGGCAATTCTTCAAGGTTAAGGCACGAGATGATAGCTATAGGCTAAAACAGATGCTAAGATTGTTCCAGATGAGAAGGCCTTTAGGGGCAACGCAGTATCCATTGATAGGGTAGCCGGATCTACACAAGCAAACAAACAGTGGGGTTGCCTCAAGAGCAGGTGACTATTCATACTTTTGTGTTAGGCCACTGTTGACCACAACTGTAGAGGTCTGCCTTCCTGTGCTTAGATGAAATGGTGGTGACGATCTCCTGATATGTAATTACTCATCCCCTTTATAATGGACTTTACTTGTGGTGGAAGGACAGCCTTCAAAAAGGAAGACATCCAATCAGCTCAAAGCAATTCTAACAGAACACAGTCTGGGCTTCTCCCAAAAATGGAAATCCCAGTACAGTGAAGCTGCATTCATTAAACTTTACTCTAATATTAACTGGCAGGTATGGGAACTTTGTTGCAGCTGAGGGAACCTCTCGGATAAACACTGCCAAAGTGCTTTAAACATTTATTTTCACCAAGCACCAGAATACAAGTTAGATGTGACACCCCTTGTAAGTTCAGTTAGGGAGTTTATTAAGATTCTTCTTAATGCATGAAATGGTCACTTGGCTTCTGGGATTCTCCTGGTACTTTCCTTCCTTTCATGTATTCAATTTAGGCCCAGAGTGATCATAATATATGCCAGGTTGGAGCCCAGGGTGGGTGCAGTATAGGGGTATAAAACCCTGAAGACACCAGTAGGGACCAAAGAGGAGACCAATTGAACACCCCAAGACCCGACTGTGATCACAAGTCCTATGGCCCAGGAAATAGCCAAGAAAGAAGACTGAGAGGTAAAAGACTACAATTCCCAGAATGCACAGTGGCTGGTGATGTTGCTGGGTGCTCTAGAAAAGTCGTACCTCACCCATGCAGTAGTGTCTGTAATTGATGTTCCGGGCATGAGCGTGCACTACAAACATCAGCAACGGTTCACAGTGCTTTCTCCTGTGCTTTCTTCCTCGTACAATTACAGTGCAGTGCGGTCCAGCACAGACGGCGCCACCTCACACACATCCGGTGAGCCTGATTTCTGATGACCTTTCTACGCAGGCCCACGAGTTCAGGCACACATTCAGCAGTGATTGTTAAATGCCATGAGATGTTTGTAATGTAATGTACTTGGCAATATATATATATTATATATAAAGCTGCATAAAACCCTCGGACTGTAACGTACAGAGCTCGTCTCGCAATAGCAAGATTGCCATTCTGCAAATATCGTGTGATGAAATGATACAGACTATTTAGTTTACGGAACAGAAGGTGTGTGGGCGCCACGTGTTAGTCAGATTGTTTATGTTTCCCTTTCCAGGATAGTCACAGCATGCGCACGCCTTGGCACCTGATGACTAATGATCAACATGACAACATTCTGCTTCACCAAGCGATTCATGGGGGACTTTCCGCGGCTAACATTGCTGTGTATCAGATTGAGAGAGTTAGTGCACGGATTATGAGGTCAGTGTGACAGTGAGGAGACTTGAATAGTAAATCATTGTGTGTAATAATTGCCTGCTAATCATTAACATAAGCTGAACCATGCGCTTCACCTTCCCAGGAAAACCTCATTCCTATCCATAAGTGCTTCCTAACCTCTTGATGGTGTTGCTAATTTACTGCATCTATCCAAAACAATACATTAACTCCCTTTGTATGTTCTCTGCCATGTGATGTTCCCATTCAAGAATCTTGTGCCAACCGAGGTGAGACCCTCGTGTTCAAAGTCGTTGAGGGTGTGGCAGAACATTAACCCAGTACTGCAATGAGGATTCAGTCAAATCGCTGATTTCATTTTGATAAAACATATACCACAATACATATCTGTTCTTTTTTATTCGACCACCACAAGCCCACTGCAGAGGTTGCACAAAATAAGGATTTACACTACCAGCAACCGAGATTTGAACTACAGCATCGAAAGGTCACATGACAAATCAAGCATAATCAGAAACACATATGTAGGCATTGTACAGACTCTCTAGAACCACTGTAGCAAAAGTTAAACAAGGCAACAGAGAAGACAATTTGGGCTTAATCCAGCCTCACATCATTCATTCCATTGGCCAGTCATGACCGTCCCAAACAGTGATACAACGAGCTGGTGGTGAAATCCCAAGGTCCTTTGAGGTTATACCACACATAGAGAATAGACTAAGCCGTGCTAGCTAGACCTAACACCACCTGCAAAAATACATCAATCGTTCATAATGACCAAATAGAATATGTGAGTCACAGGCAGCAGATTGCTCTGAACGCAATAAGCCACTGGACAGTGTTGCATTAGTCGACTACCAGTGATCATTGAAAATACACACTCTGGGCTGGATGTGACGAGTCAACTTCTGAAGCACGAGTGGTACAGGAATGAATACCGGTTTCTAAACCATAAATCAATCACACATCTCTAGTACACCAGAAGGAATCCAAAGAGATTGTGATACAAGTGAATTATAAGACCTCCTTATCCAATTTTGGTATCATGGAAGGAATGGCAGGCTTATCTCCACAAGATCATGGATAGTTGGTTAGTTACCACACTGCGAAAATACAATTATTACCCAATGATAAAAGGCACTGTCCAGTCAAGGTTGTATAAAAATATCTACTTTATTATTACTACAACAGACAGTTCTAGCACACTACAACTACAACCCACACTGTATAGGAACACAGAGGACAGACAGTTTCACAAAGGAAAGGGATGCACTCTGGAAACTGACGGGAGGGTGGTTGGTAAAGTAATCAGCCTTACAGTTCACAGTTATTTGGTTTCAGCACCAAAGGGGCAAAGGGTAGTTATTGTCTCTAGTGGCCTTTAGAGAGGGACCAGGTGGGCAGAAGCACAATGTACCTGGTGCTGTAGAAGTTCTTGGTGCTCGACAGCATTGAGGTGGTTCCAAAGCTGGCCATGAAACAGAGTTAGTGGCGGGAGACAGCTGTGCATACAAGGCAGCAGACAGTTCGGCAAGCGAGGCTGGACAGATGTCTTCAGGCTGTCCGGCGCAGTGGCTTGGGGCCAAGAAACATTGGCCCTCATTACAAGTCAGGCGGTGGACCATGGTGCTATTAGCACCATGGTCCATGCCGGATTCCGCCATGGTGGATGGCGGAATTACCGCCCCATTCCAAGGTGAGTGGGGCGGTAATTCCCCATTCACCATTTGCCCTTCCCCATTCCCATTTTTGCCCCATAGGGCATAATGGGATGGGGAAGGCGCTAATTACGGCACCGTAAATTACGGTGCCGTAATTAGCACCAAGGTCGCTTAGCGCCTTGGACTTTAACGCCTACAAAAAGCAGGCGTAAAAGTGTGAATCAGGCGTTAAGGGTTTAACGGCGCCGACGCTCTTTACGGCGCCGTTAACCCCTTAACGCCTGACTTGTAATGAGGGCCATTGTCTCTTTCCGGGTTGGAGGATCTGGAATGCTGGTCGAGGCATCTCAGACAGTTCTGGCGTCTGCAGCATGAACAACAGTCAGCAGTGCAGCTGGATGTGGTTCGAGGCCTCAACTGCCTCGAAATTGTCCTTAAAAAGATGGACGCTGGAAGATGCTTGTGTCGCAAGGCTTGTGTCCTTTCAAGGCAGACAGCCCAAAGCTTAGGAGGGTGTTAGCAGGCAATAGCCTTGTCCTTTGTCCAGAAACTCTCTGCCACTTCCCACCTAGGAAGCTTGCTGTCAGGCCCTAACAGGGTATGCTGTTTGCTGGCTGGGTACCTGTTCTGGAGCTGCTGGATGGTTCTTCTAAGTCCGGTATCTCCCTCCGTTCCCTGGGAGATGGTTAGGGGAGGGATCTTGCTTCCCTCTTGGAACTCCTGTGTCTTTCTTCACTGGCGGAAGATGTAAGGTAGACTGCACTTTCAGCTGTGGTCCAAATTTGTCCTTCTTCTTACTCCTTGTGAAGTCTTCAGATGATCTGATCAGTGAGGGGCTCAGCCCTCTTTCAAAGCCAAACAGAGCCCAGGGGTTTGTGTAGGCCAAGCCTAACGTAAGTGAGCCAATCCTGGGTCTCCATTAACAATTTTCAGTGATGCTTCAGGTCAGTACCAGGGTGCTTGGCAACAGACAGACGAAGGATAACAACATATACTTCTAAGTCCCACCCATCTTCCTGTCTGCTGTACATCAAAGTGTCTCCCTAATTAACTGAGCCTTAAAGGGTGCTTCATCACAACATGGGCCTCCTTTGAAGTAGGGGGTTGCAGGCAGACGTTTCTCAGCTACAATTCACATACTTCTCTGCTCTGAAAGGAGTGGTTCCTGACAGGACATTCACTGCCCTTTCATAGCAAGGAGGAGTGTTAGTACCATGTTGACACATTGCATTACAAAGAGGTGTTGGTGTCTGGTCTCCATTGTCACTTCCCTGAGGCCTGATAATTAACATTCTTCAGTAATTGCCACCACCAGCAAGGTATGACAATGGAGATGCAAATCCATGGGGCCTTGACATTCTAATCAGGCTACTCATGGCCAAAGACTTTTGATGTACCCACGGCTCTCAGGTGTCAGCTACACATGACAGGGGAGGGCGGCGCATGCCCACTGATCTCCCCATGGGGCTCAGCAAGCCCCTATCCAGCCCTATCATTTAATCACATGTGCAGTGTCAAATGTAAATAACAAATGGCTGCTCCAAACACACAATTTCTTATGTAAACATCAACCTTCATGGCGTGTCCTCCAGATCTGTGTGGCAACAGCCATGCAATAAGGTTCATTATGTGCATGGCCACATTACTTTTTCATCTGTTTGAAGCTGACCAGGCCACCCCTCTAATTAGTTGACTCAACTGTTCCTTTCCTCTCCAGAAGGTATACTGTCACCCTCCCATGGTCACAGCCTGCCAAGAAGGTCATTCATAAACCTAGCCCTAACAGTTTCTGGGAAGTCACTTAATTAAAACATATATACCATCCTGTCATGCACAGGGATACCTAGTCCAAGCAGCCACAGATCCTTCTACACCAATGCCAAACGAAAGTGTCAGATGAGTCCCTGTTTGCACCCTGCATGCTCGTCTTTGCAGTTGATATGTATGTATGAACTATGTTAGCCTTCAAGGACTAGTCCATGTCCCCGATCATCCTTCCTCCTAAAGGTCAGCTTTAGAAAATGACGTATTATGTCTAAAATACCTGAAACACCTCATAGCATTTTACACTTTTTTTGGCTAGAGATGCATGCATCATGCAAACGCTACGTGGTCTGTCCTTGATACTGGGGACTTTCTGCCCTGATTCTCAGGTGTCTTCAGTTAATCTCGAGAAGCCCTGGGCTGAAGCCAAGTAGACTTCCATTACAGCATGCAAGGTTGGAGGCAGACAAAGGATGCATTGTTCACCAGCCTACAAGTCAACATTTTGGGTCCCTCTCTTATTGACCAGATCAACGCCTGCGGTTCAAGGTTGGAGATGCAGGGACAGCACAGGTGGCTTGGGATCATGCTCTGTTTAGGAGAGGGAAAGGGATGGATTGTGTGGGGATCCCCAAAACTTTTTTTTAAAATAGATGTGTTTTTACATTGTCGTTTTGTCATTAAAAACTACTGCAAAAGTAATCATGTTGGCAAAGGGGCATAAGATCCTCTGGCAGTTTTCGGACTGAGTAATTAGTCCGATCAATTTACATCAAGGCTTGGGGTTGGGTTTGCTGGGAAAAGCAATGATGTTGGCAATGAACACAAGAAAGTTAGAAAAACGTAGAGTTCTTAAAGGTTGGCATTTCTTGATTTGAATTAGCTAAAGGTGGGTTAAGTAACATCCCCGACATGCAACACATACCACCATTCCCTGCCAGGACTCAGACGATGAGGAGTTGCATGAAGACACATGGAGGTTCACGGATTGAGATAGCTTTAGCACGCCGACATATATGAAGATCTGGTGTGCTTGGACGGCTGGGGAGTGAAGTGGAGGAAGTGTGCGGTTCTTTTTCGAAATTCAGATGCTACTGGCTGAAAATGCATACTGTGCTATATACTAAACAGACATAATGGCGGACACGTTTTTAAAGTACTTCTCTCAATGAAACATGACATGCCCTGAAGAAGGCTGGGCTGAGAGACTATATATGCCCGTGTAGCCGAAACTCGAGTTGGCATACAATTGCACCCACCAATTCAAGTTTGATTTATGTGTATTTAGTGCACAATCTTCATGTTTCAAAACAGTACGACACATGATGGAATTATATGTGTCAGGACTACATTAAGATGAAATTGTAATGGGGTATTTATAATGAGCTTAATACGCAAAGGTTTCTAAGCGCGACACAAGGATCGAACCTGTGTTGCTCTTCCTTGTCTTGCATTCAAGACGAGCACGTTGCTCCTGAGCTATCCTCCCAAGACGGTACGTAGCTCAACTTGCATTATTGAAATTGTGGGATGAGTGTCTGTGTATGTTAAAAAATGTATGTTGTGTGTTTGTGTATAGATTTTCTTTTGGTCTTTTGTGCTTGTTTTAGGGAGGGAGACCTTCACAAAGGATACACTTGGTGAACTTGGTGTTGCATTCAAAATATGCGTATGATTTTCTATGTTTTTATGACATAGTTTATTGTTTATATGACATTGTGTCACATGTTTTCATGCCAAAAGAAAGTTGACCGAATTTGAACTATGGCAAAATAAAATGTTTTTTAACTTAATGAAAAACCACATATTTCCAAAGTGCCTGGCAGGAATGAAAGCGACCCGTGTCTGACTTCTGTTTTGAACTTGCAAGTAGGCTGGGTCTTTTTTTTAAATTGTTGTTAGGGTGAAGCAGACGATTTTAATATAAAGTAGGATGTGAATGGAATCTTGTGTAGATGTTTCAGGGAGTGTGGGTTTGTGAGCGTGTGTGTTGTAATGAAGCAAAAGAGGGAGTTTTTTTTTAATGTGAATATATTCCCATATAAAAGGACCATGTAAAATCGAGCCCACTCATGGCAGATCATACCCAGACCCTGTATTTGGGCCAAGGGCATAAGCTAGAGGACAGAGACCAAAAGACCGTCCCCAAGCCCTCCCAAATGCTAGCTAAAATGTTGCCACTTGGCCACATCTGGAGACCACTGGCCACATTGACCATAATGGTGGTCCATAGGCCACTAGTAGCCCACTTACCAATGGTCAACGGGCCCCTCCGCACCCTGCCAAAACGTAAATGGGCCCGCGTGTGGCTGTTTTAAGATGGCAATGACACAGATGCTTTAGGAAGTATAATTGACATGTTTTCTTACGCTGCAACCCCAGCATCCTGTTAAGAATGTTTTTTCACTGAATTGCATTGTTTTTATTGTTATTTATTTGGTACGCTTAACTATAATATCCCTTTAAACCAAATGCTTTCACCAAATATCAACGTTACTTTAATGATATACACTGTCGCAGCTAGTGTATTCTGCATTCATGTGAGTGGGCACTTTGACAGGAAGAGGACCTTTGACTGTGCTTCAGATACCCCGCAATCGACTGTGGCAGGGTCTTTGTTCCTCCTGCAGGAACACCGGACCACAGAGTAGACATGGTCCGCAGCCATGCCACATGGCTACTTTGCCTTGGGCTGGGCCTTCGTTCCTGCCCTGGCAACCACCAATGCTCCCAATGGGCCCACTGATGCCCTGTGGCTAATGTCACTGCCCAGCCCAGACATTCTCATGCCACACGATGGGGCCAATAGGCATGTTATGTGGCCAAGACCAGTAGCTACTTTGACCAGGCAAGGCCTTTGGCAGTGCCCCGACCCCCCTCATCACACAGACTTCATACTGGTCCACTATTTTGCCAGGTGCCAGGGACATGTTCTTTGGCCATTAATTGCCCCCGATAATAATTTGAGCATGTAGCCAGTGGCACGGTCCTTTCCATGCCACACTGGTCCTAATGGTGGTTCGTGGCTCAAACAGTGGATTCCAGGGACCACAATTGGCCCAGGATCCACTTCGGATCCAACAGATCACCACATGAATGCTGTTTAACATGAACAACTTGGGGGAGAGAGAGCATTGTGCCCTTCAAGGCTCTTCTGGGGTCGTGACAACGCCCACAGGGATAAAAATTCCTATTTTCTTTTCGCAGTGCTGGGTCCAGGAATCCCAGGATCGCACAAAAAGTCAGCAACCCATCATTGCAACTCGGTCAAAAATGCCCCACCCCCTCTGGCCACCTTACAAGGTCCCTCGAGACAGTTCTCGCCCCTTAAAAAGAGACTCCACAGATATAGGTCAATCAGATACTTTTGATCACTTTTAAAAGAAACCACTGGACAGATTTGCACCAAAACTGCCCACGAAACAAATAGCGACATCAAACTGGTAACTACTAGAAAGAAAAAACATTGAAATATAACAACAAACCTACCTCAAACTTTTCTCAAGTAGAGCAGCTCGCCTCTACTTTTTGAAAATTCGTCTAAATCTCCTAGAGACAAACGAAATTCTGGCAATTAGAGGATTATCGAACACAAACCGATGCCGCCAATGCAAATCTCCTACAGAAAAAGAAACGATTCGCCATCTTTTGCTGAACTGCCCTATGACACGAGAAATCCATCATACCTATTTGAAGAACATCATCTCCGACTTCTCATCGTTAGATGAGGAAAATTGTTGGAATAAGCTGATTGCAGGCGACAAGCCAGGCTGGGCCCTAGCCACGGTAAACATTATGCAATACACCATCAACTTGACGCGTCCCTTAGAGGCTTAGTAGGCCGTTGATCTTCTGTCGACTTCTTCGACAAAGGACAGCCACATGCCAGGCTTCTTTACACCTGGCTCTCTTGCTGGCCTGGAACAGCTCGCCAGTATGCCGTACGCCTCAACAGCAGTTGTTTGTTTTACTTTGGCAAAGGTTGGTCGACTTCCTCATTTCCTTGCCCATAACGGGAACCTTTACCTACTTGAATTAGACACTGAATTTGAAATGATTTAGTTGGATCTTCAGTCCTTTTTGTTTTTGTAAAAAAATCCGAAGTGATTAAACACAAAAAAAAAAAAAAAAAACAACACATTTCAGTTACCCTTTGCTACAGGCCTGCCGTCACATGTATTAGGCACTATAGACTTTCTGTCTAAAATTAAAACGCTGTTGGAGTTTGCTACTTATCAGCTGCTCATGGTGCCATTTCACTCTATACATTTATCAACCAACATCAATCGTGTGACCCTTTTCTACAGATGAAAATGCTCAGCTGTAATGATTTGGAATGACTTACATCCTTCCATATGTGTGGTAGTTGATATCCAATAGTTTTGGAAAATGTTGGAAACTTGGTTATGGAATTCTGCATTTAAGTCGTTTTAATTGTTTTAAAAAGCCAAGCTGTTATTGTGCCTTTTAATGTCTGATTAGTTGCCAAATTGTGTTTGTGAATATGTATTTCTTTGTACAGGGCTCTGATACACTTTTATATTTTGTTCGTGCAAACGAAAATGTGGAAATAAATAAAACTACCTTGGACATTCAAAAATGATGATAGAATTGTATGGTCTGTGTGTTTCATCTATGATAGTGTCTTCGGGGGCATTTCCCTCTACCTAGGACAGCCTGCTAATGGCCTGCGGGAGAGAAAATATGCTGGGCCCATCAGGAGTACCTGTAAAATGACTGGTAGAGTATTAGATGGAACGATCCGAAAGAGATTTCCGCCATCTTGTGAGTAAACTAAAAAACAAAATGTCCATTGCAGGTTATAGAAAGCACCTTTAAGAAATGTGATGGGCAATGGTGAATTTTTTAACTGTGAAAAATTAATAACAAGGCACTCTGATGGCTCGTAAGTCTCTTGAATCTTCTACACCTAGTGGAAAGGGACATAGGAAAATCCATCTGCCACAACCTCCTTCCAACAAATCATTCACCCCTCAGGACCCTGCTCTGCCATTGCAGGAGACAACAGACAGGACCCGGCCTACCTTAGGGGATGATTGATGGAACAGGGTGTGGAGCTAGGCAAAGGCAGATGGCAAAAGAAGCCACCTGGTTCCCTGTTATCCAGGCTCACCCACCTCGCCCATTATCTGATTCTCCTTCAAGGTGGCACCTGGCTTCATTTCCTACGAGCAATATTATTATTATTATTATTACTATTATTATTATTATTATTAGGATATTCATTGAGCGTGGACCTCCTTTCGGGAAGCAACATAGTGCTTTACAATCACAGGGGTAGAAGGACATGTTGAGGGAAGCAGAGTAAAGAGGAAGTGGGGAGCTATCAACAGGTGAGGAGAGGGTGGGCAATTTGTCAGAAATGAATTTACAAGCCACCAGAGGACACAGTGAGGATCAGATCTCCCAGTCTCATGTATGGTGGCAAATTGACCTAGGCGTTAGAGAGGAGCCATTCCTTGAAGAGGAGGGTCTTGTGTTTTATCCTGAACTGTTGAAGTGAGGAGCAAGTTTGATGTTGACAAGGAGGAGGCTCCAGATTTGTGTGGCATAGACAGAGAAGTTTGGCCCTCCAGTTCTTTGCTGCCTGTCCTGGTGGAGTTTAAGTCTGCAAATGTTCTTACTTCTGGTGGATCGCAGGCCTTCAGAGATGTTGAATCTTTCAGTAAGTTAGCAGGTGACACACTCACTGAGCAGGAAGATTAAATAGTCAGTGCCAATACGTCTAGGCACCCGTTTCCCACTAAAATGCCTCCCATGTTACCTCTGGACTGGTGCTTGGCTCCTTATCCCCCTCAGACCCTCTCCCACCTACATCTGAGTTACTTGTATGCTTTGCCCTTCGGTACCCATGCTCCTTTACCTTGCCTGGTCCTGGGCTTCCCTTTTTCCTTAGTCACCTTCCTCTACTACCACTGGACTGGTTCTGGAATCCTTCTTCCTTCTCACTCCACTCCTGCCCACCCCTGCTCTTTCCGTTCCTAACACAGTGCTGGTTCTAGACTCCATTTTCCCCATCACTCTTTTTATGTCTGTGTGTCACTACGCGATACTGCTCCCTCCCATGCAATAATGTTCACCTTACTCCCATCAAGTATGTCTATGGAATTCAAAAGTACCCAGCAAAAGGGATAGCTGGAAGCATTCTTTGTCTTAGGTCCATTTTTTTTGTTTGTTGCCAAAAAACCTTCTTCCATCGTCAATAAATAAATAAATAAGAACATTCACGTCATAATGACAGTCATGTGCAGTTCAGAAGATCATGAAAACATTTGCAAATGCTTATAGCGGACGGTGACGTCAGGTTGATGTCAACATCACACATGTAAAACTTCTTTTGAAATATATAATCCGCTCTACCCTTGTTATAAAATGTATGTAGAGAGCCCTGCAAGCTCTTTAAAGGTGTAGGTTCTACAGCATATAATTACCAGAAAAAAAAACAAAGACTGCCATTCCTTGCTTGCTTGGTATTAGGATTGCACACATGAAGGTCACAGGGAAGTGTTTCGGCTTTTTGGTGTTGATCATGTCCTCACCAAGGACAGGGAGGGGGAAGGAACATGGACTCCCAGATAACTTGAAGCTAGGCACATTATAGATTTGGGCACTGCAGTCCCATGTGGGCATATCCTGGACAATAACTCCCCTTGTGAGTTTGTGTTTCATTCTGCTCACTGTAATTTGCAGAATGTGTGTACCATAGGCATGTTTGCGAACTCTACTGTCTCTTATTTACTGTAATACACTCCAGACACACAAGGATTGTCTGTCTGGCAAAGGCATAATGATTAGTGTATTGGTTTGGTTAATTGTGTTGCTAAGTACACCAAAAAATCACACACAGACTATCCTCATCAGACCCATCAATTAAATGGCTGTCCTGTATTATATGGCATTATTGGAAGCTATCCTTTCTAGTGTACAGATCTTTTAATCGTTCAGGTATATTAACATGAGTTATCTTCTATGTTGGGAACCCACCTTTGAGTTTTCATATGACTGGGACTGTCACAATCCATTATTGGAAACCACGCATCCTCTGCTTTTAGTTAGCTTGCATGGCGTTGGTACAGGGATGCCACTCCACATTTTTCCTATAGTACATTTATCCATCTTCACATGTTGTATTATTTGAGTGGCTTTGTCCTACCTTTTCCTTTGATACCATTAGACTGTGGTTATCTAGGGCATGTTCCTGGGCCATTACCATCCCTTGTTATCAAAGCCTAACCATAATCACACTCATGGACAAACCATGATCATCCATGGATTTTGTCCTTGGTTGGCCATTTTTTTAAAACCATGGAGACCCAGGGTGTCCATTAAATTAAAAGCAGGGATGTCTGCTGCCCATATGACTAGATGTCCTACTTCTGGGGAAGATGTCTTAACTGGGAATCCCACACTCTGCAATATACAACAACTCCTTCTACTCCCCCTCTGAGATACCCTACACCACTAACTACCATGCATATTGGTGAGCACCCAGTCCCCTTCTCATTCTCTTGCACACCTGCACCCTGGTGCCTAGCTTTGCAAAATGAAAAAAAAGCAGTAAACACCGAAACTATTGTTTGACTTTGAGGAACCTTTTTGTACAGATATCCTATGCTCGTACCTTCGCGACCTGTTCTTATTTGTTCCTTGTGGTTTTAATTCTTTCCTTGTGTGTTATAATATTTCTGTTTTTTTTTCTGGAACCCGATGCTTGGAGCAGGAGAAACTGAATTTGCAGGTGGGATTGAACCCAGGAACTGAAAAGGCAATAATAGAACAAGAAATGTATTTACCAGTGGGTGAACTGCAACCTTATATAAAAAGGCCCGGATTTGAGAAAGGCGCAGCATAGACGCCGAAACACGTGTCATCCAAGAGGGGCTAAACCTTTAATGAATGAACAAATAAATCAAAAATTATCTACATCAGAAATAACGGCTGTTTGGAATCTGTTATTTCGTTATCTTGGCGCAAAGAAGTGCAGGCACGGGTGTGCTTTTTTCTCACCAAAACTATTGCCTTTACCAATGCTTGTGTACGAATAGTGACAGGTAGGTCATTCCACGGGCACGAAGCAGCTATGGGAAATCTGAGATCACCCCTGCATTTAAAGTAGGATTTAGTGAGCCCTAACAAAAAATTGATTATCAGAGAAAGAGAAGGTCTGTAAAGGTGCACCTCACCCTCCAAATGATAAGTAGCAAGGGCGCGTGAGCACTCGACACCAGACATTAAACCTTGAAAGCAATGATACATGTAACTGGTAACCAATGTAACAATGTACACAGTGCTGCCAGTGAGTGAAATTGAGGCAGATTAACCCAGGTGAACCGCTGTGTTCAAGTTCATAGTCTGGAATTGCAATAGTCCAATTTGCGTTAATAGGAGATCTTTAGTTGAATGGAGTAATACTTGTTACCCATGCACGGCAGAATCTTTCGGAACAGATGTACTTGTTAAGATGAAGACATGCAGGGACACACCTTGACTTATCCCTCTGCCCCATTTTCCAGCACTGACAAGGCAGAGGGGGGTGGTGGTGGGGAACGGGGGGGGGACCGCAGAAATAAGATCACCGCTGTCCTGACCTCTCTCATTGGTGCATTTCATTTCACACATGCATGAGGTTTTCATGCAGGCATAGAACGGATGGATTCCTAAAAAATCGGCCTCGGTTTTACGCGCGCTCCAGACGATGTGCAACCCTTAGGAGTTCATTAATAAATGCTCCCTGCAAAACGTTATTTGCAGGTGCTGTTTATTTCTTCACAAGGTAAAGAGTAAAATAGAGTTTTCCTCCATTTACTTCCTTTCACTCTTCACCTTGTGAATGTTTAAAATGGCATCCAGGGAGCCCAACAGCGCATAAGGTCAAACGTTGCTGCTCCCTTGAATGCAATTACCTTTTCTAATGAAAAAAGGTTCTTAGTTAAATTGTTAATCTGATAGCTAATGTCTAGATGTGTTTGTCAATGAAATTGCAATTTTTTTTATCGCAGTATCAAAGTTACGGCATAGACATAACGAAGAAAGCGGGGGAAGGGATCGGATTGTGAGGAGCTCTGAGGTCTATTCTTAGGGCCCAAGAGGATGACCTCTGTTTTGTGGTTTTATGTGATATGGCTGCTGCAAAACTCCTGCGGCAAGAAAGACAGGTTTTTAAAAATAAATGTGTGCTTTATATGAGGGGGAGAACCCCCACTACCCGCCACAGCCCTCCCCATGCTCTCCATACATTTACCCTAACCTGCCCCCCACATATACATGCGTAAAAAGTGCAAAAATAAAAACAACAATGAAATCTGCCTGTTTGGTTGCAGGATTTTTTGGGGCACCCGTATCCCTGGATACATGTTTTGTTGGGTTGAATTGAAGGACGTTTTCCATCTATGGAGGTAATTGAAATCCCAAAATCAGGATCCTGCCCATTCACTTCAAGATACACCTGGGTATCATCTGCATATGATTGGAACCTGAGCCCCAATTTAGCACAGATGTCACAATGGTCTGATGTAGATGTTAAAAAGCAGTGGTGACGATAGGAATCCATGAGGGACCCCGCACTTCACAGTTGTTATCCCAAAGGTTATCTGAGTTCACCCTTATGCCTCCTGTCAAACTGTGCAACTATGACATAGGGAGACGTTGGAAAGGTGTCGTGTCTGCGCGCTTGAGTACCAGCCTCGGAGCTGTATTCACAGCAGGGAACCTAATACTGAAGTTAATCTTTACATTAGAATCCCTTTAAGGTCTCACAGTTTTCTCCACTGTAGAATTGCCCATTGGTGGTCATGCAGGTTTGATGGCCGCAGGGCCCATCAGCACCGGCTTTTTGGTGCACTTGTGCTTACTCTGTTTTGCTGGATATTTAATGACCCCCTTCCTGCCACTCACCCTCAGTGCTATGCGATGGCATTGCTATGGTGGAGAGCCCTATACAAGCAGTACAGCTCAATAAAATACCTGTGTTTCAACAGGGAGCTCCCTAGAGCACTTTCCTTCTCACCCTATCAACCAACCTACAGTACTCAATAGCCAGGTGACTCCTTCCTCTGGATCACCTCATGGCCTTCAGGAAATTCCTATACATATGGTAATTCAGTGGGCCTCAAGAATCCAAACACTGCTGATTTGGTCAGTCCTGAGTCTGGGCCCAAGTAAAATGGATTTTCCCATATTCCTTTAACAAGACCGGGTACAATAGCCCTCAAACTCTACAGAGGACAATCGACATAATTTAACTGACAACCAGCATTAATCAGCCAGGTACCTAAATCCTTCTGGCCATTCCACCAGCCCTGACAACCAGACTCTCCTCCTCTCTCCCTCTGTCTCTTTCTCTATCGCTCTCTCTCTCTCTCTCTCTCTCTCTCACTCTCTCACACACACCAATAGCCAGGGACCAAGGACAACTAGAATGCGACCACAAATTCACCATTCATCTATCCACCGCACACTATTCACACCGGCTTGCCACACACATTGCAGCAGAACCGCGGTTAGAATCCTTCACCCTGACCACGCTAATGCCAGCCAAACAGAGCCGAATGTTGAACTCTACATAGGTTTGCATCAATGCAAGTATTCCAGCAGATCCAGTCCCCCAGGATCCCCTAGCCCCCGCCCCACAATTCCCCCGACACATCCAGGCTTTCTGAACAAGCCTCGAGGATAGTGACTCGAGCAGTACTCTTGGCCTGGGACTCCACTCGGGATGCACATACCCGCAATATCCCCACCAGCAATCAGCTGAGGACATCCGGCCACGCATAGAGTGGGTTCCTTTGATCTGCTCTCGCCAATACTCCAGGTTTTGCATCATCTTGCCTTTTCCTCTCTGCCGACAACCTTCCTGCCCCATGTTCATTCTGAATGTAGAGCCAAAAAGGCAACCAAAAGGACACAAGTTGCTTTTATTTGTGCTCCCTCCCCTTATCTTTTTACTCATCCACTCCCCCCTTAATCATCACAAACTGTTCTGCAAACTGTGGCTGGCACCATATAAATATACAATAAGTAAAATCAAATTGAAAAAAATTCAACACCACTTGGATAACAATAATTTGGGAGATTGATCCAATGCGGTAATCAGTTCCAGCGGATGTTTGTAATCGAGAATTGTAGTACTTGTCTTATTTATGGTAATGCTTTTGGAGGAGAAAGGGTGCATTTTCCTCATTATAATAACCAGTTATTTTGTAAGTACCATTTTGCAGGTTTTGAAAGTGTTCTGAAGGTAATTCAGCATCTATGTGTCCTCTATGTGTTGCCCATGTTCTTTCTATCTATGCTTGCGTGCGTGCGTGCCAGTCCATTTCTAGATATTCCTTGTGAAAGCCTGGTTTTTGTTGGGGTTCATGACAAATCCAACGTTAAAGACTTTTCATGAACCTCTTTTTAAATCTGTTTAACAGGGCATCACCAGAAAGTGTTGCATGCACGTCGGACGAGGCCAAACAGGGTTTTGGTCAATGTCCCTGAACTTTGATGGACGAGGTCACACGTTCCATACAAGGTTACTGGAACTCTGGTGCTGGAAGGCACTATAATGGCACTTCTGTTTTCTGTGTGTATATATATGTATTCCACCATCCATCTGTATGCAAAGCCTCTCGGCCCACCCAGATAGTTCAGCCCTTCGGCACTGGACGGAGAGGCAGCCAGCATCCCGAACGTTGACGCTCTCTTCCAAAGATCAATTATTTTAATGACCTTGTCTGAACGGACCTGCCAGGCACAGATCGTGAAATGATGTATGGGGCAGGCCGCTTGCAACGGGCACTTTATAAAAAACAGTGAATGAAGCATCTTTCCCCTGGGAAATGACACAGCAGCTTCATGGTGAGGTCAGCAAGAGAGGAGCGAGGAGGAGAAACTGCCCCTACATCTCGAAGGAGAGCTGCTGCCAGGCCATGGGCACCGGTGCCAGGAACCCAGAAAGGTATGCACTCTGACTGGACCGAAGGAAAAGGACCGGCTCAGTGAGTGGTCCTTTCCTCTGGCCAGAGTGCATAATCGCTCCATTAAACCATGTACAGATGCAGAACACAGATGAGTTCAATGAAGAACACGCAGCCAAACACTTGTAATATCAAGTGCCTTTGGACGTATTTCTAAGAGCCTTATTGCAAACATGAAACGTGTTAATTTTAGGGCGTCTATCAACGTGCTGGAAAATTGGGCATCATTTCCAACGCGTTTTCCAATGGGATTTTCCCCATTGAAAAACGCGTTTGTAAATCAGACCCATTGTGTTAAACTTACTCCGTACTTTCCTAACGGCACCTCCTAAATAAGCACAGATCGCCTGGTAACATGTATGTTTACTTGAACATGTTAGTGCCCCCAGCCCGCCCCCATATTTGTGCCGCCTGGTCTACCCCCACTCATTTTACATGTCTGGGCATGCCACTGTGCGTGCAGCTTTCATTTAGGTGCTCAAGCCGCAGCAGAACACACAGGGCCCACGTCCGTCTTCATTCGTCCCAGTACTCGTCTTTTAGGGCAGTCCTCTCTTTCTGCCCGTATCTCATCTTTTCGCCATTCCACCCCCTCTCTGCATGGAGTACATAAGTAAGGCACTTATGTCAGCACTTCCTGTTTTGTTTTTCTGTCGTTCAAGTTATCAAAAGAAATACCTGTCCCCCGACCCTTGCTGGGCTATGATCATGGTGGGTGCTGCACCTACAATGCCATGGGAGATCTTTGGTCACGGTTGGGGGCTCCGAACCGACCGGTCGGGCATTTGGTTGGGAAACATTGGAGGCAAAAGCGGGCAACCCCAGCCACCAGTAACTGTTTCCAGATTACAAGGAGCAGTTGGGGAGTTTGACCCGCTGGCCTCACTCACTACCCGCGTGGGATAACATACAGATGTACAGTGAACAAATATGGAGACAAGATCCATCTGACACTAACAAAAATAACCTTAGCAAACTAGCTACGCTTTACAAAAAAGAAATTGTTCTTTCCAAACAATCTTCCAGTTAACTCACAAGTCAATTTATAAGCCAGCGGGTGGCAGAGAGAAGAGAGTGTAGGGTTGCAGATACAGACCCGGAAATGCTGGGGAGCCCCAGTGCAATGCGAGGGCCCCTAGACACGCAAGAGACTGGGCCTGAGTTCAGAGGGTGACCAGGTGACCAGTGCACAGAGCAGTCAGGTGCATCATCAGGGGAGGGGAAGAGAGAACGAGGAAGCGAAAAGGAAGGTCTTGAGTTGCTTCTGGAACCGGAGATGGTTCTGCTCAAGTTTGAGAGAGGCAGGGAGGCTGTTCCAGAGGGAGGCCTCCGCTGAGGAGATAGATCTGCCCCCAACTCTCTGCTTGCAGAAGCGTCTGACCTCGGAGAGCTCGAGGTGGATGAGCAGAGCTTTGGTTTACTAATTAAATATTTCACAGACAATGTGCAATTCAACAAAAAATGCAATAGTTCCATAAAAGTATCTATGTTGTAAAATGCAATCTTAAATTATCTTAATACATAAAATAGATTATGAACATTGATAAACCTGATCAAATACTGATTGGTAAAGTAAATACTGCAAAGCTTTTCACCTAATAGTTCAAGTAGTTTAAGAACAAGTTCAACCACAGCAATAATGAGTGAAATTTCAGTATTTTGGAAGATTCTTCAGCAGAAGGCCCAGAAGTATTGCAATGAGGGTTGTACACAAATCGCCCAAAGCTTTCCAATCTAATGTTCGCTGTCTCACTACAGTGAAGCGTGAGCTGCATCTAACACCCCATCTGGACTTCTGTTTTACAGAGATGACACACTCAAACTCTGCTCAAATTTCACCTGTGACCGATAACTTCCAGAAAAAGAGATGCAAATGAAACTCAAGAAGAGATACCTATGTTTGGAGCACAGATATGTAAGTACATCTGAAGGTCAAGAACCCTGTTTCAATATAAATTTAGCATATTGCTCTATGGTAGTATATTTAAGTAACAGGAATGTGTTATTGCAATGGTCTAGTTCACATAGATTTTTTGTTTTTAAAATTGCAAATACGGTGAGGGCTATTCCCAGTGCAAGATGAACCTCCGATATGGCAGCCTCACCCTGCTGAATGAGCGCCACCGCGGGAGGCGAGCTAGTTTTGATGTAGACCGGTAAAGATTGTCAAATAATGCATTGAAAGCGGCATTCATGAACTTAAGATAAAGGGATGATTCTGTCCATAATATAAGCGAGGGATTGACAAGATCAAACATAACGAGGATCTAGTTCAGTGGTATTCAAACTGTGGGTCGCGACCCCCTAGGGGTCCGCGGGTGCATCCCAGGGGGGCCCTGAGAGCTCAGCATGAAAAAAGATTTATTTTTTTTTTTTTTTTTTTAGATTGGAAGAAATGGGCAGGGGTGGCCCACATGGGCGGGCTGAAGCATGAAACTGTCTCAGGCAACAATGAAAAAGTGGCCCACAGTTGTAAATGGATATTCATTCCTTTAGTCACAGACTGGGCCTCATTACTACTATGGCGGACCAGTAACAACGGTGCTGGTAAGCTACCGGCACCGTTGCTACCGTTCCGCCATAGTAAGAGTTGTGCTCGTGGGTGCTTGACAGCCCCCGCCAGGTCTGACCTCAGCTCGTCGGATGCACCGGCACCGTTATTAACGGTGCCGGTGCATCCGAGCTCCCCCTTCCCATTTGAGCCATATGGGGCTCAAATGGGAATGGGGATCTACCGGCACCTTCGAAAGGGCAATTATCATGTCCGCCTAACTCGGCATGACCTAGTAATTGCCCATTCGCGGGTGCCAGACCCGGATGCAACTCCAGTGGCAGCCGTGCCGGTTTTACCGGCACAGCTACCGCCAGAGTAGTTATGAAGCCCACTGTTTCAATAGTACCTTTGTGTTAAAATGTAAGTAAATTGTGATATATTCAGCAACAATGGTCAACATTACTAACTGCATAGTGGCCCCTCACCCATTATGGAGGAGCTAAGGAGCCAGCCCAGTGAAACATTGAGCACTCCCTCAGCTGCTTTATCCAGCTAATGGAGTGCTCCTGGGCTGGCTGAACTGTCAAAGGGAAACACTGTTTCCCTTTGGCAGTTCAGTTTAGTTCCCCAGCCGCACATGCTCACTGAGCCATGCAAGTGCTGGGGCGTTTTGCTTCGCCAGCATTGCATAGCTCATTGGAAATGCTGGCTGGGGCACTGCATGTCTGTATGTCCGAGGGGGAGCTCCTGCGCCTCCTCGCACATACGGACAGAGCAGCTGGAGCAGCACCCACACACAGGCCAATGCAGAAGGTACGTTTATGTTCATTGTTTTTATTTAAACATGTGTATGGATGCGTTATGAGTGAGTGTATGGTGATGGATGCTCATGTGAATGATAGAGTGATTGCTGTATGAATGTGCAGCGCCTTGCATATACACATAATCATGTTCATTGTGTTAGGACCAGTGGGGCCCAGGTGACAGGGATCGTATCTTTTTACCGGACATCTATCATTCAAAACCCTCTGCCTTGTCCACAAGGCTTTCTGGGGCCTCGGTCCAAAATACCTTCAGCTATTCCTCCGCAAATACCTCCCCTCTCGAGCTCTTCACTCCTCTACCTCCAACTCCCTCAGGGTCAGTCGTTTATCAAAGAAACGAGCTGGGGGTAGATCTCCGTCTTCGGCTGGGGCCTCCCTCTGGAACAGCGCCCTGCCACTCTAAAACTTGAGGAGAACCATCTTTCTTCCTGCACTTATCAGACCTACCCTGTCTGCTGCCTTAAACGTAGCACTTGCAAATTGCTGGCTGCACTACCACTGTTTGTTGCCTTTATTATTTATTTATTGTTATTTATCTGTTTCTCCTCTGCTTCGCACTTTCCACTTCTCCCCCCTTCCATGCACTTTTCCCCTCACACTTGCGCGTTCTCAATGTCACTGGGCCTAGTAAGATCGCTGTTTTATTCTCCACTGTTCCCCTCCCTTGCCTTGTCACGCTCTGAAACACTTGTGTACGAGCGCGATAGAAATAAAATATCAATGCCTGCCCCCTGGACTCCCAGCAACAATTGCAAACTGTTTGGCTATTTACCCATTTTTTGTTAAAAGTATGCTCTACAATGCAACATTTTAACCTATTATTTAAAAAAAAATTCACAGGGGGAAACCCCCCCGAACCTCCCCTTAATGCCCCTCCACTTAAAAAAGATTCACCAGCCGCCACTGGCCCTCAGACTGTGTTGGGAACGGGATGGGGGAACCGAGGGACTATGGTGGGAGCACAATGGGCGGGAACCATGGGATAGTGATGGGAGCAGAGTGGGGAGAGCCCTGGGTGTGTGATGGGGTGGGGAGAGACCAGCGACTGGGTAGGAGTGGGATGAGGGAGCCCAGCGACTTTGATGGGAGCAGGTGACGGCGCGCAATATATACTGTCCATTTGGCATTTCTGGGGGGTCCCGACCTGCACAAATTTTGCTCAGGGGGGCCCTGGCCAAAAAAGTTTGAAGACCACTGATCTAGTTGGAGCCAAAGGTGAAAGTGCAGGGCAAGTTCGGCATGGTTTTCCAAGCCAAGCCCTCCAAAGCACAAAACGGTTGGTGAAAACACCAAGGACAAAATAGCTGTGGTGAAAATTGCCACAATTAAAGCACAGTAACGCATTGCACAAAACTCGCCAAAGAGCAAAAAGCATATGTTTTTAATAAATCTTTGCACTGGGGAAATGTTGGCCCTATTCCTAGTCTTTTTCCCTGGGGCAAAACTGCATTAAAGTAATATGTGTATTCATCATCATCATCATCATCATCATGTTTGTTTATTTTAGATATGCATAAAAAATAATCCATAAAAAACAGTACAAAATACAAAAATACATACCAATTATAACACAGTAAAACACATCATCATAGAAACCTCACAAGAATAGCAGCTAAGAGGAATCTCAAAACACATATCATTACTGGGTGTACATGAACTCATTTCAAATCGGTATACTTTGCAATATTTTCCGAAGATAAAGTACTGTTTTCAAATATGTGAGTATGGACCAGCCCACCCATGGTGAATCCACCCACAGCAAATATATCACGGCAGGCCGATATTGTGCCAAGCCCAGCTTCCTGCAATAGAGGTTGTGTAAGCCGTCTTTTAGCTTTTTCATAAGCAGGACAGAAGAATACCAAATGGGCCAAATCCCCGTAAGGCGCCTCACACACAGGGCAAGATCGGTCTGCACCCCCCGCTGCCCCCAGACCATGGTGCCACCAGTACCCGTAAGCGGATACAGTTGAACCTTGCCCTAGATATGCGTACGCGATCGGCAGGAAACTCTGCCCATAACAAATAATGTTGGACACCGGGGACATGATTGTCTTTAGCCCTCGGTTCTTTGGCTTCAATATTTCCATGCTTTCTCTGTTCATGTTCACAGAATCATAAAAGCCAGCAGTCCATCGGTTTGTCTCTCCACGGGAGAGCATACTACAGGGTGGGTACAGATGCGTTATGTTAATCACCCTTCCTCAGATGTTTCTTCCTATGGGACAGCCATGGGACCCTAACTCCCAAGTCCTTATCAATCAGGGAGATAATCAGTTCATGGGTGAGTGAAGCTCTATCATTGCCCCATAGCTTTTGCCAGTGCAATACTGACTGCAGAGAGACCTTATTCCCAAATTGTGAGGAGCCCAATTCCATATGTACTCCGATATGTGGAGCCGAAGCTGGCAACCCCAGCAGTTTCTTGAGCAATTGATTCTCAAGTGTATGGACCGCACTAGTATTAGAGTAGCCCCAGAATTCCAGTTCAAATCTGGCAACCAAAGATGCTTTACCCTTGTACAGCGACAACAGTGGAGACATTAGTCTACCTCTGAACATGGACATGGCCTGGAGACCTCACCCAGAGCCTGCTTAAACTGCAGGGCCTGTTTAGTTACATGGGCCGTAGCGCAAACATTAGCAGAGATTCTGACCCCCAGATAGTTAAAGAAGTCGACCTTCGGGATCACACAGTGCAGCACATGGCCCTAAATGTGATCCTCCGACTCCCCTTTCAACAAGCCATCATCGCCGACTTTGCTGCATTCACCACCATGCTTCAGCCCCTCCATGAAGTTATTGTAGTCAGAGATGAGGGCCTGCAGAGCTCTCGAGTATGCGCCATCAGAACAGAATCATCTGCGTACACGAGAACCGGTAAGGACCGACTGCACTTCTTTTGTACATAGGGACAAGATTTTAAGAGATGCTTATGAGGACCATTTATGTATAGACAGAAAAATGTGGGTGCCAGAACGCCTCCCTGTTGTACCCCCAATTCAACTGGGAAGAAACCTGTGCAATGCCCATTAGTGCCACTCCTGACACATGCCTGCGTGGAACCATGCAACCTGGCCAGAAGGTTTACCAGGGCTCGAGGGCAGTTAATGGACCTGAGCACATCCCACAACTTTGCACGGTTGACTGTATCAAATGATGTGCTCAGATCCATGAACTCCAAATAAATAGGCTCCTCCTTCAGATAAAGTGAGTGTGCCATCACCAGATAGAGGTTGAGCACCTGCTCAGCTGTACCCAGCCCTGGCCGAAATCCCAGCTGGAACGGAGAGAGGACCCCACTGTTCAGATCCCAGTCCTCTAGTCGAGCCAGAATGGCACGACATAATATCTTAAATAGAGAATCTAGGAATGATATGGGTCTGTACGAAGCAGGGGAAGCCTGAGATCCCTTCTTGTTTACTGGCTGGATAAACGCAGTGGACCATGAGGGTGGCATAGCACCCCCGAACATATTGCATTGAGCCCTTGTGTCAGTACTGGGGCCCAGAGATCCGAAGCCATAACAAATAAGTCAGTCGGGACATTATCCAGAACCAGAGCTTGGTTACAACTCTGGCAACCTATGGTCGTCTTTATTTCGTAAACTGAGCAAACAATACGTGTCTTATTGCCCTCCTCCCTGTATAAGATGGAGAAGTGGTCCATCCAGGCCTTATCCAGTACATTACTGATCGGGTTTCCATTTTAAATATGTTTATTGGACTATGACAATTTTGACATGTCCAGAATAACGAGAAAACGTTCAAACTTTAGAAGACACAGTTTATAATATGACTTCCATCAGTGTATTCCAAAACTTGCTGATGGTATGTTTATGTTCCTCGAAGGGATTCCGGAGACCCTCCCTTCAGCCCTTAAGAAAGTACCACTTTAACTTTTGTTTTGTTTTATTTTGTTTTGTTTTCAAGATTCAAAAACCGATGGCAGCAGAATTCTAGTTGTCTTCTCTAATAACTAATCACTTGTGTTTTCTTTGTTATGCAACTCATTCACAAACAAAATGCTAAGCCTGGAAGTATTGTAACTTCCTAAAAAGGATCAACTTCCACACTTTTATGCATGTGACTTAATATCCCAGGGTGGCATTACAGAAACTTTGCACGAGTGCAAGTGCACTTGGGAAAAAATGGCCTTACCGAAAAACATTTTCTTTCAATGCATTTCTGCACCAGAGTAATGGACTACATTTAGGCCCAACATTGCCCTCGTGCAAAAATGCATTGAAAGCATTTTATTTTTGCCCTGGTTCTAGTTGCACATCCAGTAGTGCAACGTTTCTGTATTATCACCCCTAACACATTAACTGAAGCATTGCATTATGCCCAGACTCATTTTAGTTTAGTTTAGTTTAGCTTAGTTTAGTTTAGTTTAGTTTAGTTTAGTTTAGTTTAGTTTAGTTTAGTTTAGTTTAGTTTAGTTTATTTATTTGTATGGCGTGGCTGAACCCTCAGGTAACTGGGCGCTTATTCTTGGGAACAACATTGGTTACAGAAGGTTGCACATACAGAGTGCTGCAGGGTATGATACAGTACAATCAATAGGGTGAGGGACTGGGTTACAAGGTGGTCCGTAAAGAGGGGCATACATTAGGCACAGTGATTCATGTGGTATAGTGGCATGCCTGGTGGCATGTTTTTGATTTTTGATGCAAGGAAACATTAAATAGAGGGAAGCAGGGAGCAGGATCAGCTAAAAGATATAGTTAACGGTCTATTGCTGTGTTGTGAGTAGTTCCTTTACCTTTGCTCTGAACGACCAGAACAAAGTGTCAGCTCTGATTGTCATTTGAAGTTCATTCCAGCAATTTGCTGCTAGCACAGGGAAACTTGCTCCTCCAACAGTTTTCAAGTTGAACCTCGGGATGTTGAGTTGCTGTAGGTATGGGGATCTAGTTGGTCTGGTAGAGTTCTGTCTTGTAAATTTGTCTGATAAGTAACGTGGGGCTGTCAAGTAGAGGCATTTGTGTGTGATGACCAGTGCTCGTAATTTGATTCTCTCACGGATAGGGAGCCAGTGAGATTCCTTTCTAGCAGTGGAGATGTGGGCCTTGCGGGGGAGATTAAGGGCGCATCTGAGGGCGTTGTTTTGGAGAATCTGTAGTCTGTTTTTCAGTGATCAATACCTTTCCATTATCAAAATAAGCACCAATTATATTTCATTGGCCCACCTAAAAGCTCATACTCTTTTCAGAAATATATGTGATTATGCAGTTTGGACAGCAGGTGGATTCCGTGACAGTCCATGCGAGAGAAATGTTCCGCTATAGATACATTTGCAGATGTTTTCATTCCCCTGCGAAAAACCTATCCACCCCCATCCTGTTACAGGTACATTTTCTGTTTGCTCTAGGATACAAAAGGACTTTGGCCCTGCTAAGATCCTGCATCACGAATGAACGTGATCCATCGGTGTTAGGAATCGGGAGTTGAGCACCGAGGCAAAAGTATCCAAAGCCTCCATGAAAAAACGTGAGAAGTCAACTGTGGGCACATTCATTAAGACATACCACTTTGGCACCAAGGAGCCTGCACAAGGGGGCATCCTGTTGGCCAGGCATTTAGAAGAGACAGCTACAATATGAAAGGAGGTGGGGGATGCATCAGTATTGATGGGAGCTTCAGGGGCAGGTTTTCAAAGATTGTGACTGAGGAAGACTACAAACAGTATTTATTTGGCCATCGTTATGAGTTAGGTAGTATTAGCACTGCAATTACTATTAAAACACAATTTCTGTTTCCGTCACCTGTAATCAAAGTCATTTCGCATGATCACAGGTTTTGGTTATTCCATATTATGCAGTGTGATTGGACTCCATTGCAGATTAGTGGAATTACCACATGCAGTAATTCTGCATGCACCTTTAACACTGATTCATCTGTGGAAGTTACCTCCAGGGCAAAGCAGGCAGTTATTGACATAAGGGTTTCTGGAAACCATGTTTGGCAAAGTGGTAAAACAGGCGGTATTTGGAAATCTCGGCTCTTCTACAATGTCTGACACACACCTTTTGTGTTCTTTCAGTAAGATACTGTTGCCTTAATCAGTATGGCTGTTTGAAGAATGGGCACCATTTCAGGTCCCTCATGTGCTTCCTATGACTCAGAAATGGCTTCCATGTTGTTTATCTAGAAGGCAAACAAATTAACCAGTCCTCTGTGGCGTTTAATGATAGTCCTAGCAGACAAAAGGAAAGGCCAAGTTAGGCCTCCTACGCAAAATGAATGCACCTGAAGGAAGGGCACCCTGGCAGAGTGAAAATCTAACCTTAAAACCACAATCCTGCTAAAGATGACTTGCAAACCCAAAGATATGTAATTCTGCAGATGACATAAGAAAGATTTGAAAATCAAAAGTACAGTGTTGGCTGAGAGATAAATGCAGCAATTTCATTGAAACTGTCAAACATCAAAATGTTGTGCACCGTAAATTTAAATAAGTGGACCTTACAGGCGAAATTGAAAGTCTCGAGCATGACATTGTATAATGTGTAATTTGTTCTAAAATCAAACCTATGCTTACTTTTAATCTAAATTTTCTTAAGTTATAGTTGCCTGTTTATTACGAAAAAAGAACGTCATTGTGTGAAGCTTTTTTTTGTGCCACAAAGAAGGTGGCTGTATAACATAAACAAAACCTCATTGAACCTATACTTTAAATAAATATATATTCTTTCTGTACACCAGGCTGGTTCTTGGCTCATTGTTGGCACAGAGGGAGGGATCCGTGGGGCTCTACACGAGTCATAAATTGGGCGCATTTGAATCCAAATTAATGGTATATTGTGGTCCAGTTTAACTGGGGGGGGCTCCCTATGTTGAGTGTGTTCTCCCTAGATAGTTTCACACCCCATCAGCTTCTTCTCTGATGCCTTTCTTTGTAAGAACGGTGTTGGGTAGGCCGATTGCAGTTGCCTTACAATGAGTTTAGACGTCACCAACATATGGAGAGACAGTCAGGGTGTATTGCACCAAGAGGTCACTTTCTAACTGGGCACTTTGTCTAGTTTATCTTAATTCTTTTAGCTCTAATGGAACACAATCACAACAGCATATTACTTACTAGCTACAGGTAATCGTACAACGTATAATAGAAACACATCTGTAGCTTTCTTTTCCCATTCCCCTCTGGGAATAATATTCAGAATTCTAAGCAACGTGTGGCCGGTTCAAGAGAAAGACAATACTAGACAGCTGCCCAGGACGCAGCAAAAGAGCGGCAAAAGGCGACAGAAAAAATCTGAATGAACGTCTCGTATGGCCCATTACACATGGTGATTGCTCGAGGCATCACCAACGATTGCAGCACCCTGAATCCAGTTTCACTGTTTCACTGTTTACTAAAGATTTCCATCTCTGCTAAACAATTTCCAGCCTTGAATGACCAACCAAAAGACTAAGCATGTGTGCTCTGTTAAAACTCCGTGTGGGAGTGCGATGCGGTATTGTGGGATGAATTGCAGGCACAATGGAGCAGGTGACCTTGTGCCCGACTTGGCCACATTTCCATCGCTCATGGAACAACAGTTGGGCCATCGACGGGCAGAACCCCCACACCATAACTTCAGAGGAGCAATCAGCAGCGGGGAGCTGAAGAACTCTTGCCTGCTCGACTCATGCGTCCACTTGAGTTGACCGCAGTCTCTTGAACTAAGGTGCTCTACACATCTGAGGTTCACATGGTTTATAGCTCCTCCAAAAGGGCTATGGCCACATAACCGTTGAAGTCTTTTGAACATTTGCTGAGAAAATACTTTGCTCCTGACGGTTACATTTCAACAGATGAAAAGATAAGAAATTAGTTCCAATAAGATTTTTTTTCATTACCATAAATGCTAGGCTGTGAAAAGAAGCTTACCTCAAACCCTGAACATGAGGCAATTACCCCCAGAGGCTCTGGGCCTGATTCACAGAAGCATTTTACAATGGTGAAATCCCATGGTAAAACGCTCTGTGAATCAGGCGCTACGTGTCTACGATCCTCAATTTCAACACGATCCACCAGTGGGCCTTGACGACTAGGCACTCTGTAGCCCAGATATGCATAACTGGAGACCCTCTGTGTTTCCGTTTCCAAAATAGAAAGTATTCACTGTTAGCACCAGATGCTTCCACCCAGACTGTTTAAGCCATGCAAAGACAAACTTCCCTAGACTGTAAAATACATATTTCAGAGGTGGAACCTCAAAGGCAGGTCTCAAGTCGAGGGTACACGTGGGTGGATGAAGTCCCCCCACTTTTTTACAAGTCCCCCTACTTTTTTTCAGAGAGCACCTTGATATGCTCATTTCTGGTGATGCTACATTCAATTGGTATGTTAATGAGTAACCCCACTTTTTATTTTAGGACTTGACCCCTGCAGAGGCTTTCTTAAACATGATGATGGCATGTTTATTTTCCTTGCGTGTCTCGCGGAACCAATCCCTCAGTTTCCCATGGCCAGATGAGGACCTTTCTTAATACATTTTCTAATTTGCTTTCAGTTTTGGTCTCGTTCTGGAAAAACAGAAAAATTGATAATTCTACCTGAATTCTCCTAGTTATTGAATTTTAATTTGTTGTCACTCAAGTATGCATGGATGTAGTTTGACTGCCATGATCTGATTGTGAAAGGTTTAGTCCTGAAATGTCATCACTACCTCTCCCAGAAAGTTGACTGAAGCTCTGCTTTCAAACGCCCCAGTTGCTTTTTCGACTTGCCCAGCCCTCATGGCTCGTTCCGGTCACCTGCTCTTGATCAGTGTGCACCAGAGGCAGGCCATTCACCTGCATTTCATCCATGCATTCCTGATGCTCTACCAGCTGGTCCTGCCCCATGGCTGCCTTCATTCTCCAGGTCTGTATACATTCGCCCCATCTTGGCTTCTTCAATCTCCAGCTCTTCATGTATCCGTCCCAGAAGCTCTTTTGGCCTGCCGAGCTCCCATGGGTGGTTCCGGTCACCTACTCTTTAACTGTGCACCCAGGATGTGTGCTGGTCACCTACTGCTCATCCATGTATCCGTGATGCTCTATCAACTGGCCCTGACTCATGACTGGCTAAGGTCAAACTGTCTTCATCTAAACTCCCCAATTGCCCTTTTGGTTGACCCGGCCCTCTAGGCCGGTTCCAATCACTAGCTCTTCATCCTTCCACCCCAGACGATCGTTTGGATGGCCCAGTCCTCAATGTTGGTTCCAGCAATAAGGGAACCACTTTTGAGTTATATACGAGGGTTTTACATTCATTAAAAAGATGCACTCCTTTTTGCCTTTATTAACTGGACTGTGTTGGCACTAGGAATCCGCTTGTTCTGCAGGCAATTGCAGTTCTGGTGTAACTGTGCCTAACTATTATCTCCAAAGAAGAGCATCGTCTGGCCCGGCTACTAAATAGAGATTAATGGTGTAGAGGAGCAGACATATATGTCTTTGGAAGAACCTGCCCCCTCACCTCCATCATACTGGATGAAGATCCCAAAGGCACTGTGCATGACACCTGCATCGAGTGCATGCAAGACGATATGCACTCAGACAACCATGCAAATGTATCCACAAACTGAAGTAGTAGCAGGAGATTTGCATGTAACATTGAATGTCTAGTATCTGTAAAGAAAATCTGACAAGAGCAAGGTGATGTCATAAGGAGAAGAGATGATGATTCACCGAAACAATATGAAAACACTTAAGAATGGCGATATAACTGAAGAAATAAAGTAAACATATATACAAGTGAGTAGAAACCATATATCCAAAGAAGATAAATAGCCAGATGAGTGTTGAAGTTATATACGTGGAAACGCAAGGTGGATGACTCACATAGAAGCATACTGCAGCAGAAAACATAACATGGGTGAAGTGACCATGTTGAAAAGACGGGCGTTAGCTTTGAATAATAGCAAGCAAAAGGCTCTAAGGAGCAAGGCTAGGACTGCAGAGTCACAGATGCTGGAAGTGCAGGATCAAGCACAAACATAAAAAAGCTGTTGGCAGAGATCAACGATGCCACAACAAGAAGCTACTGCAGGGTGCAAGGCATGTCAATGAGTAGAAGCAATGGACGCTGAACATATTTCTCTTACATTAAGTAAATGAGAAAACATTTGTGGATGCCACGTATTGACCATTAAAGATGCAGAATAGCATTTGTGAGATGGAGCATCCAAGTCTTCAGAAGCTGAAGATAGAACTGACAACCAAGATAATTGAAGCAAATAGCACTAAATAAGAAGACAATATGGCCAAAATTGTGGTCTCCTCACGCGTGGTCCAAGACCATAAAACTAGGCATACTCATAAGTCTTAAGTGAAGATAACGATGTACCTTAACTCCCCTTAAATTTCCGGAAAAAGAGAACATAATGCAAGGTCAAGTGCAAAGGAGAAGCCTTGGTTGAAGACTTGGCATGAGAGATGGTACACTATTGGGAAAGTGGGCAGTAGTCTGACATTGTTCTCTGTGCTTGGAATTCATTTTGCTTATGTACTGCCAACGAGCCGAGTGTCCAAGGTTGGGAGAGAATGCCAACCAATCAGAAGGCCTATGCAATGGTGAGCAAACATTGTTGCAATGGGCAATCCGCTGCTGTTATGCTGATATAATCTATATTATACGTAGTTAGAGGGATGGCCAAGGCATGCCTAGTAGATGTGTGGCAGTCAATTATGTTAGTAACACTTATAGCTTATAAAAGTAGATATGTTCCCTTAACCAATATTCCTGTCTGATGGGTTTTATTATTTGTCACGTAGGATGACATCATAGATGATGTAAATCAAGGTATAAAGCCTTTGTGTAACTATGCGTAACTGAGAGTGTGTAAACTGCAATCTATATGTTCACCAGGTATTCTGACTTTATTTGGACTGAAAAAGTAGTATTTTGCTATATTCTTTGAGTCTGTCTGATTATTTGGGTGCAAGATTATTTGTTATAGTAATTCCATTCTGTGCATAATTACACCAGGTGATACGGCAAATGGGACCTTCTCCAGGCATCGGTTCCCTCATTGGTGCTGACACAGCTTGACTTAGTGGGATATTTGTTGCAGTGCTTTCTGGGTCTGGAGAAAACTTCCAATTTACTTACATTAACCAAGAAACACAACCCCTGTAAATGACGCAAAGCTGCTGGATGCATTCATAGACATGTGACTTTCCCACATGCTTTCCCGTTGTACATACTTGATCCCCTTTAACCTCCAGCCCTCAGTCCTTACCCCAAACAGTGATCACAAAAAATGTACCCACTCTTTATTTGGGATTTAGGGAAACCAGATGAACCTCCCCCTCTCCCTTCTGAATGCCCCTTGCTTTTACCAGATAGCTTTGATGTATTGCTTGATGAATTAGAGGTAAGGAATCACCGAGACCATAGTGTTGTGACCTTGGTCTAGCAGAGAAATCCCGATAAAGATAGCAAGAGCTAGAAAGAAATAGAGAGAGTGCTAAAGAGGGGTAAGAGACAGAGAGAAACAGAAGCAGAGCTAGACCTGAACAAGTGGTGGAGGCAGAGAAAAGAAAAGCAGCAGAGAGACATTGACGCGGTATTCAATGTCCACGCATTACACCATACATGTTAATAGGCCTCTAGGCGCACTCCTACCAACATTTCCAGTCCCATTTAGTATTTAGTATTTATTTTATTTCTAAAGCGCACCAGGCCCAGGGGCAACCGGGTGCATAACTTAGATACTACATGATGAAAGCAGAACACGGCATTATGTACAATGTTTACAGATGAGTTACATAATTTACAATCAGAAAAATAGCAATAAGAAGACAAGCAGAATGTATATACAAAGGTACGTCATAAGTACAAGTTAGGCAGTGAGCCAGTGTTAGATGTCTTGGGAGGCCAGCCAGACTTTGGTAAGGTGTTTGAATCTCAGAAAGGAGGGTTCTGCTCTCAACTCATGAGGGAGTGAGTTCCATAATTTAGCTGCCAAGGTGGGGAAGCTGGTTCCACCTGATCTTTGGAGATTGAATCGTGGGATGACGAGGCAGTTGGCAATCTCTGCTAAGAAAGTGCTTCATAAGCCACAGTGCTGCATTAACATGAGAATTAAGGGACAAGTGCATGGGGGCCTTCCTGTCAAAGTCTTAAGCTAGTGTTGTTTTGTGTAGCTGGTTTGTGTTCTTGTGTGACTGTGTGTAATTAAGGTGCTGACTGTGGTGGCCCCACTACCTGCAGTTTCAGTGACTCTTTCCCAGGTATCATCAAGTGCCCAATATTTACAGGGAGGGGATATATGCCATATATTGACAACAATTGAAGTACTCAATCTAAAAATCATATTCATCTTAAGGTACATGTATTTCGTGGAAAACTATGGCTAAAAGGGCATAATGGTTACAGCACAAAACACCAAAATCTCACAAATTTGCCAGTTATGGTACCTTGATCAATGGAGTCATATCTCAGACACTATCATACATCAACTTCTTCTGAATTTCTAGCTTGGCATTCTTACCCTTAGGTGTGCAGCTCAACTTCTATGTTACAGCTATGACCCTCTACGTTCAGCTGGGATCCGTACAAAACAAGACTCTCACTTACAGAGACATGGACAAGAGTTGTCACAGCCTTGTCAGCATTCTGTTTGAGGGTGAAGTATCCAAAGTCGGACATCCTCAGATATCCCATGCACGAGAAACCCTCTTCTAAATTGGCAGACAGTGTTTCTAAGGAACCCAACGTGAAAAAGAGGCACTACTGGAAATCTTTCTACACTGAATAACTTTCCAAGACCAAAACCAACCAGCCCGACATTGGTCTAGCTGTCACTGGGTGGACGAAGGCCTACAAATAATACTCAGAGCCAAACACCCAAGCAGGAGTTGGAACTGTCACCATTACAGAAATCGAGCCGAAAAACAAAAATAGAGTAAAAACAATGCTACAAGACACAGATCCAATGTAGAGCAATGGTGGGAGGACAGACAATTGAAAGTCTGTTGCAGAAACGTCCTACTATTACAGAGACAAGCCTGTCGAACGACAGTCGAAAGTAATCAGACATGGAGAAGGTATGGTGCATGAACCGATCAGTGACCACCCACCAACGAGGCATGTCAACTAAAGAGACTTGGGAGAAGATCTAAATGTCTTTGCCCTATAAAACAATGGCTTTAGTCTAGAATGGGGTAAAACTGCAAGCTTCTCGTTCGAGGGCTGCATGCCCATAGTACCTTTCTATGTGACTGTGACATTGAGGTGAACTTCCATTGATGGTTTCTAGATGGCACTATGACATATGCCGCTTTTTAACAAAAATGTCCGATTCTACACTCACTGCTCACACTACCTCCAATACCCTCGCCCGCTGCCCCCCATCTCTGACACTTTTCACACCTCCTACCACTTTTCAAAATGGCACGCTTATATCTTCCAGGCGCAATCTGGCAGGCCATGCTGCCCCCTGCATCTAGGTCATCAATTTCTTTGGTAGACACCTCAAATGGACTATCAGAACCCAGATAAATGGGAAATTCTAATGGCGTTATTCCTGGTACTCGGAGCAGGCATGGTCGGCAGTGTCCCTACGCCTCACCAAGGCCCTTACTGTGCATGAGTCTCCAGATGCTCTGGCTGGTGGGCCATCACCGGCTAAATCCACTTCCTTGTGAGGTTAAGCGCATAGTAAAGTATGCAGAAATCACCCTATTTCTGTACTGTGTAATGTGGCACTCATAATATGGGTCTACTAAGCAAAGCAGCGTAACTCTCTCCAGCTTTTCTTATACCATGAGAGTATTGATGATACAGAAAAAAAAGGTATATCGTATGATATCACTGATGTTATCATTGATGACATCCCTGGTTTACTGAGGACCGTCCAGTACAGAAGACACTCCCCACGCCCATGCAATTCCCAGTATTGTTAAGATATAGAGTATAGTATAGCTTATCGTTTATGTTATGCAGCAAATAGAGAAATAAAGAAGGTATAGTAATAGTATATGGAACAAGCAATGTTGTTTGCTAGTTGTGTGGGAATAAGGGCATGGCATCCATATTTACTTGTTATGCTGCAAGGTGTAGCAGGTTCTATGGGCTTTCATAGACATCTTTTTAAATGTGTGCACTTTGTAAATTCAACCGTTTTTTTTTTGTTTAAATGGGAGGTCCCCCAATAGCCCCCTCTAGCCCACACCCCACACCCTCTCAACCCCCATCTCCAACCCTTCTAAGCACCTGCTCCCACATAAATGTATATGCCGTAAAGCCCTCAGAACCTGGCTCTTCAATTACTTCGAATGACTTTGGCCTTCCACCGCTTCCGGACCCTTGCAGCAATATCTATACACTGTTTTATCCCGTTTATGACTATATGCAACAATGTACCCACTGCATCAATGTAACCTGTAACCGCCTCTTGTGCCTAATTGGCCTCATGTAACCTGTTATCCACAGCACCCTGAGGCCTTGCGCATGTTATACAAATGCAAACATGAATAAATAAATAAATAATTGGCCCATTTTTCACAAACGTGCATGAACAAAGTGCACACTTTTAAAAAGATGACTATGGTAACACATATTACGGGTGAAGCGATGTGGTATGTCAGTCGAAGATAGAAACCGCACATGCAGTCAATCAAAAGAAAACCTGCCAGGAGTATCACGTGTGTGTAGGTGAAAACTGAATCTAATCCTAGAGGGGATTAGAAAGAATCAAATCTCAAGGAACAAAGATTGGGCACTATCTTGAAGGTAGAAGAAATGAGATGAGTAAACGCGGCAGAAGTAGGTGGATGTATTGGAAAATTGAGAATGGCAGATAGGCCTGGGGCGAATGTATGACCCGGGACATAAACACACAATGTGGCACATTCCTGCGGGTGAAGAGTCGGGGCATCTGCTTCAGGTAAATATACTCAGATCTTGGGGATCAAATATTCTCCACATATTGGCATATGTGTAGAACCTCAACTGGCCTGCAGCACTTAAGAACGCTTCAGCACGCTTCAGCACACTCACAAAAAGGGAGAAAAGCAGTGTTTCCTGACAATCCAATTGCCCTGTGTACTACAGACATACAAAGCTCCTTTGTTCACCAATGGGGTAAAAAGGTGAACAACTAGGATAACCTCTAAGAATGCATGGTGCAGCAGTGAGGAACACATCATGGACAAGTTGCATACCAGTGGATTAACATTTATCAGCAAAGCCGCATAAACAAAAAATAGCAAAGGGGAATATAGGTCCACATATAAAATGAAATAAGGTATTCTTTAATCTGTAAAGTCTGATTTACAAATAACAGATTTTCAGATTGCAGGGACATTGCTACAAAGAGAGAACTAGTGGTGAGCCAGTTTATGGGAGTGTAAAACAGTGGGCTATGTATCAGGGACAAAACAAACAAAACATAATATATATATATATATATATATATATATATATATATATATATATATATATATATATATATATATATATATATATACATATGTATGTATATATATATATATTACATGGACGCGGTAGCGTCCATGTAGTTATGGTTAAATTGGTGTTTCCATAGGAAGAGCATTTTTTGGGTGGCTTATAACTTTGCTCCCTCTGCACGAATCCTTACCAAACTTTGCAGAAAAAAGTATATGGCCTACTCTGAATTATTTTGCAAAGTTTGGAGAGGTTTGGTTCCAAGGGGGGCAAAGTTATAGGGGGGGTCCCAAAACAGACATAATGGGAAAAAACTTTGCGCACGCCTACAGCGCAAACCGCTGGACGGATTTACACCAAATTTGCGGCAGGAGCGGGGGCTTGGTCCCGAAAGCATGCTTTTGCAAATTTGGTGTAAATCCGTCAAGTATTTTTTTTTTAAAATGACCAAAATGTAAGGCAAAAAAATTAGTGATATCTCTGTTCGCTCCGCGGACGGACTTCCCGGTTCGCTCCACGGACAGTGCCCTGATTGGCCGAGCGGCTTGCGTGATGTCCGCGGACATTCGATGTGTTTGCTGATTGGATGGCGTGGTGCGTGAAGCGCGTCAGATTTTCTGTGGCGCCCGCCATCTTGCATTCGCGGACGACCGCGGACAGCGCGGTGAAACTTGGATTAAAAATTGTATTAAAAATTGTATTTAGTGGAGTGTGTTGGTGTCTAAGAGTGTTTGGGGAGGGTGGGGGAGTATGAGATAGGTTCAATGTTCTGTTTTTTTTATGTGCTAGACACTTTTGTTGTGTTCGATTTTTCTGCAGACAACACAGCTGTTTTGAAATGTTCGTAAATAAACAGAATGGATTCGGTGTCAAGTTGAAAGTGTTCTAAGAAGAATTGTGGAGTCCTGGAATGTTCGCAGGGGGTGTCCTGAAGACGTTGTCTGTATTGTTCGTTGTCAACACTGGCGATGTCCTGAAATGTTCGAAAATAAACAAAATGGGGGTGTTCTGAGGACGTTCTGCGTATTGTGTGCCTGCTTAGCTGTATCCAATGAGGGAATGGCACAGAGAATGAAGTGGAAATGGTAGAAGGGCTGTCTAAGAGGTATGCGGTCTGCGGACAGGGTGTGCTACATCCGGGGTTTTCCAGCAAATCCAGCATGGAAAGAAGACTGTAGGGATCAGCCAATCCGATGTTGAGGTTGTGGATTTGTGTTCAAAGAGACTGTGTGTAGTGAAGATGGCAGAAGTGGAGAAAGTCAGGGTGTTGGTTCTCGGAGATATGTTTGTGCATGGTTTACAACAGTATGTCATCAATGACATTTGTGATGTCATCTTTGATGTCCTGGGTGTTAGTGTTAGCAGTGCACGGTGGCGCGAGTTATGGTTGCTTATCTTACCATAACTGCCGAATTTCAAGGGTTTTTCGGTTTTACTTTGAACCATAACGTCCCTTTAACAAAGTTTTTTTTACTGAATTTGATATGTTTTTAGTAGCGCAACTTAACCATAACGTCCCTTTTAACAAAGTTTTTTCACTGAATATATATATATATATATATATATATATATATATATATATATAACAGAGCAGGATGCCTGTTCAATAACACAAAGAGGAGATGTAGTGGTGTGCCAACTTATGAGGGTGTAATAAAGGGGGACAGTTTTACATTATTAAGTGTCCCTGTAGGCAGTGGCGGGGTCCACTAGGGAAGATGGAGTAGAGGGCATGAGGAGCTTCCACTTTAGGAAGTTAGTGAAATGAAGCCATGGTTTGAAGCCACCCACAGCTAGGCTGGCTATTATTGTTAAGGCAAGTGGGATCAAATGGAGCGTGCCAAGTAGGAAGAAAGAGCAGAAGCAAGAGGAGACACAGATAGGGTATTGGACAGTGAGGTTGATTGCAGAGGACGATCAGAGGGAACGAGATGGTGAATAAACTGAGATACAATCGCATAGGTACTGAGGAGAAAGACCATTGATAGTTTTTGTAGACTAGGCGAAGAAACTTGAAAAGTGAATAGTTCTTCATGGAGATCCAACCAGCATGTTGTCAGAAGGTAGAAGTGGGGGAGGATCTGGGTAGGCTGTAGAGAGTTCTACTAGCAGATCAGAGGACTTTATCTAGAGGAAGGGAAGAGTAGGGTGCAAGGCCGTGGAGTAGGCTTGAGCAGTAGTGAATTATGTTGAGCACAAAGGTGGAGATAAGAGGTTTTGTAAAGTTGTTTGTAAGAAACCGCTCAGTTTCCTTATGTTGAGGAGATTATTACAAGCAGCAGAGGCAATGATAGTGATGATTTGTTGCAGTCAGAGGCTGCTATCAAAGAGGAAACTAAGGCTGTGCGCCTTGGGTGACAGAGCAGGAAGGTCAGGTGTAAAGAAGACAGGAGAGGGAAGGGGATGGCATTAGAAGCGGGAGAAAGATAACTTCCATTTTTTAAGAGTTCATCATGAAGCAGCAGACAGCCATCCAGTGACAAATTGCAGGTAGGGAGTGTGCAGTCCTTTCTGAAATGGCTGGGGTGAATGAGGGAAAGGAAAAGAATATTTCAGTCAGTGTCATCAGCAAAAATGTGATAGTGAATCCCAAAGAGGATATAAGTCTTCATAGGGCAGAGCTATAGAGGGTGAAGAGCAGAAGTCCAAGGACTGATCCTTGCGGGTTGCTGACCGGGAGAAGGGTACGTTCAGAGGTTTGCAAATTTCAAGTGATTTTAAAGGATTGATCTTTGATGTAGGAGGCGATCCAGGCACGAGCAGGTTTGCGAAACCCATGGTCCTGGAGAGGGAAGAGGAGAGAGGAGTTGTCAACAGTGTCAAAAGCAGCAGAACGGTCCAAAATTATGATTATGGAAAAGAGTTTGTAGTGGTGAGCATCAGGAAAAAAGATTTTAGACATACATGAGTGCAGTCTCATAGGAGTGTTTACTATGGAAGCCCGATTAGATTCCAGTTTATTTCCAAGGCCATTATCCTCAAGATATTGCGTGACCCAGCTGAAGACCACCCAGACCTTTAACAAATGGGGAAGGAGAGAAACTGGTTGATATCTTCTGGGGATGTTTGTGTCAGTAGAGGGTAAGATAGCTGCAGATTTCAAGGAGACGGGGAAGAGTCTGGTTGAGATAGAGAGCTTAGCGAGCTCAGAGAGATACGGGCAAGTGATTTAAACTAAGTCTTTGATCATATGAGGATAAAAAGTGTAAATACGAGCGCAAGATGCTTTGAGGCTGCAAAGGATGGGTGTTAATTCAGAATGAGAGAGTGGAGAGAAGTAGTTGACAGCAAAAGAGATAGAAGGGAGAGGTGGTGGATATAAGGAAGGTTGGGGCAGGAGAGAGAGGAGGGCTTTGAGAGTGTAACAGATTTTCGAAATCTTAGAGGGAAAGTAGTCAGTAGGGAAGGAGGTGATGCATATTGGCTTGGGAGGTGTGAGGAACACTTTGAGGGTAGATGGAAGTTTGCAGGAGTGATTGTGAAGGGAGCAGATTAGGTTTGTGAAGTAATATGATTTGGTAGAGTCCAATGCAGAGGTAAGGGCAGCAAGGGATTTTTAATAGGGCAGGTGCCCATAATTCCTGCCAGCATCATAGGTCAAGAAACATAGTTTTGTTGAGAGGCTGATTTTTAGAGGTGATCCAAGACTGAGGACGGGGATGGGATGGTATGAATGTACAAGCAGGATAGTGTTAGTAAACATTGAGTCATACATACATAGTGAAAGTCAGAGAAAGTATAGACAATGGAAGAGGCATGAATAGGACTAAGATACAGGAGAGAGGTCCACACATCATCAAGGTAAGGGGCAAGAGAGTCCTGATTGTCCTCTTATGTTATTGATGAGCGACGTTGAGGAGTAGAACATGGATGGACATAGATATTAAAATGAGCAACAGAACGATCAGTGGGAGAGAGGTCAATGGAGAGGTCAGAGGAGGAGAGTGAAGTAGAGAGAAAAGCAAAGTCAAAAGAGTTCCCACACGAGTGGTTCAGCTGGTCATGAAGGGAGTAGATAGAGTGGTTAGATAGGAGGGAGCTAAATTCAAGGCAAGTGGGTGCAGAGAGCTTGGGAAGGTCAAGGTCCACCAGCATGACATGTCAGTAGGAAGTGACTGATGGAGAAGGTTCATATCAGAGAAGGAGTTGAGAGGACCATGGGGTTGAGAGGGAGCCAGACCAGTGAAAGGAGTAGGAAGGAGGAGTTGAATTTTAGCATATTCAAAATAGAAAGAGGTGATCTAAAATTGGATAAAGTGATATTGTTGAGGGCCGCTATCGCCCCACAATGCTGCCCTTCCCAACAGTTCTGGGATAGTGGGAGAATGGAGCAGAAACAGTGTGGAGAGATGCTAGTGTAGCAGTGTCATGAGGGGAGAACCAGGTTTCTGTAATAGCAAGAAGTGAAAGTTAAGGGTGATAAAAGTCAAAGTGGTCAGTGATGTTGGAGGACGTGTTGCAGAAGGATTGTGCATTCCAGAGGCCAAGTGAAAGCACAACAGGATATAGGGGGAGCATGTGGTGTGTGGTAGTTGAGGGGAATGGATAAGGCTGGAGATCCTGTGAGACCAAGAGAGTCTCATTTGAGGAATGCAGTTGTAGGGGAAAGAATGAAGATGGGTTGGGCGGAGAGTAATGCAGAAGTTAGACAAAGTTGATGCTGAAGGCTAGGAGCATAGGGAAGGAGAAGGTTGCGTAGAAGGGGGAATGGAGTGACGTCAAGGTGTATGATGAAGGGTAGAGGAAGTAGGCAAGTGAAGACAATGAAGATAGGGTGCAGCCCAAGAGAGAAAGGGTAGGCGGCGAAGAATACAAAGGAAGGAGTGGATGATTGTATGCGAAGAAGTAGATGTAAGTTCTGAGTTGGGCTAGAATGGGGCAATAGATAGCCACAAGACATTTGACTTGCTACATTGACTAGGGATAAGCCTAGCGTTCAATACCGGATCAGCCATATTAGAAAGGTGTGAACATGCTGAAGATGGCATGCTGAATTTAAGATACCTGTTTTGCTATCACTTGCTACAACAGTATGAATATTTTCTACTGGTGACCAATGGTAACCAACACCAATCAAGCTAATGGCACTGCAAACCTTTGCCACCATGATAAACATAATGCTGCAATGCTGAATCTGGTACCCTGAGCAGCCAGAATCAATCACATTAAAAACCACATAATGCCCGCCCCAGACCACAATGAGGGACTAATGCTACAGATCTCATGCTCATCCTGGTGTCGAGGCATGGCACTACAGTTCTTTCCTGTTTTGGGTAAAAGTTCCTTCAAATGTACTTGAGCTTCGATTGTGCGATTTGAGAAGCATGACTCTAGAATGATGTTCTAGGGACGGTTTAGGAATTTGCGGTGTCAGAAATGAGCTGAATATTGATAGCAACCTATGTCAGGAACTTGGACTGGCAATCGAGTGATTCATAGAGAATCTGTATCTACTTGCATCGCTTTGCAGAGCAAGATATCTCAAATGCTCCTGTTCACACGACACTAGAGGCTGCCAGGGGCCTCCCAGTCATGATAACAATATGATGCATGAGTAGGAATTCATTCATAACAGACTCCATGAGTGATTAAAATAAACCAGGTGGAGGCCACCAGGGGGCGCGGGCAGGATGGACGCCTGAACGTCGAGCTCCGCACCCAGCCCCGGGTGAATCACGATTTATCGGCGAAACGAGGGTCCCATATACTACGCGACCCCCCCCAAAAGACGTGGAAGCCTGTGGCCCCCACCTGGGTCCAACTTTGGTTCCGATCCGACGCTCCTGTGCGGAGTTACACGGACCAAGGCGATATCGGCTGCCCCTCCCCCACGACCTGGCGCGGAGTGGCGCAGGAGACAGCACGAGCCGCGCCGCCCACGAATAGGCCCGAGAGGGTGAGCCCGCGGCGCTTCCTCCCCTGGGCATCCTCCGACTTGAAGAAAACCGTCCACCCACACAGGGAACGCACGCCCGGCGCCTCTGGTGCCCGAGGCCCGGCCTGACCCGGAGAAAGGCGGCGTCCGTCGTAAACTGGCCGACACGAACCCCTCATGAACTGGAGAGAGAACTTGCTGAAATATCAGTTTGTTCCCAAAGAAAGGACCATGGCCGCCGGTAGCCCCACCGTCCCACCCCCGGATCTGGGGGCTATCCAGAACAACATCCAAACGATTCTGGAGGAGATACGAGGTATGAGGACAGACATGGGGGCCAAACTGGCCAACCTCACCACCAAGGTCGCCACCCTAGAAGACCGCGTGGAGGGCGTCGAGAATAACCAACTTTCGGCGACACTCCTCGAAACCCAAATGGACATGAGACTCCGAGACATGGAAAGGCGCGAGGAAGAGCTTCGGTTCAAGGTTGACGACATGGAAAATAGGGAGAGGAGGAACAACCTTCGAATCTTTGGCCTGATGGAATCTGAGGGCGAATCCGTACAAGGACTTGAAGGCAAAGTGCACGATATCGTGAGGATCGCCCTGGGAACGGAAGACGTGGGGGCGACCAACTTCGACAGGGTGCACCGAGCGGGGGGGGGAGGCAGAGGCCCACGCTCGGTTCTGGTTCGGCTGCACTACTACAGGGACAAGATCAGAATCATGGAAAAGGCGAGACATCTTGGCACCATACAGTACGGTGATTCAAAGGTATCCATCTTCCAAGACCTCTCGGCCCTAACCCTGTCAATGAGGAGGAAATGCGGCACACTCACAAGATGGTTGCAGGGAAAAGGAGTCCGATATCGGTGGGGTCACCCCTTCTATTTGGAGTTTGAGTGGCTAGGTGAGAAACACCACCTGGTGTCGGAGGAGGACATACGAAGAGCCACGGACGATCTGGTGAACGACCAGGCGGGCCATTCGGGCGCCCAGGAGGGAGGACCACGGGACCCCCCTAGGGGTCCCGACGGCCCAGGAAATCACAGTGGGAAATCTAAGGTCAAGGGGGCCCGAAAGTTTCGGAAAACCAGACACCCGTCGATGAACCCGGAAAATCACACTGACTCATGAAAATGACGTTCGATTGGAAGGAGAGAAAATCATGAGGTGAGAGACGATTCAGGGTACGGACGCAGGAGGCCCCGGGCCCACGAACTGCCTTGAACGGACACCGCGGCGGTGTCGCGTTTGGCCCACCGGACCTTGGGTCGGCAGACCATTATGTTAAAAAGTTAACTGTTTATTTGTGTTGCCCCGCGTTTGGGTTTCTGGTTGTGGGTTGAGGGCCCGGGCGGGGTCTCTGGTTTTTGTCTCGGTTAAGTGCACCGAAGGCCTGCAGGGGCCGACCTGAATCGGACTTGCGATCTGGGACTCTCCAGACACACGAAAACCCCGGGGCTGGGGTTGGAGTCCTTGGTGGTTCGTTGACCGGCCCCAACACATGTTGGGGAGAGTGGACGGACGCCTCAAGGTACAAGGGTGGGGAGGGGGGAGGGAAGACACGGGGAGGGGGGTCAGTTGCAAGGGGGGAGGGGATGGGGGGGATAACGGGGTAGTTTGGGGGACTCAGGGGGAAATTCAGTTCAGACCGCAAGAATACGCTTGGCAAGGGGCACTAAAATTCAATCACCACGAGGGGTTCAGAATACGCACACGGTATGATGACAACGATTGAAGGGAAGGTGGGCACGTTAAATGTCAAGGGTCTAAACTCTCAAAATAAAAGATCCCTCACGGGCAACATGTTCCGAAAACAACACCTGACGGTCCTATTTCTACAGGAAACACATTATAAGCGCGGGAGGGAATCCAGAATCAAGGGGAAAGACATCGGTAGCAACTATTGGGCTTCACACCCGACCTCGAAGAAGGAGGGGGTGGGCATTCTCCTGGGAAGGGCTCTCCAACTAACGGGGGTGGAAACCAAGAGGGGGTTTGGGGGTCGATTTCTGGGTGTCAAGGGGCTTTGCGAGGGGCAGCGAGTTACTCTCGCCACCGTATACGCGCCCAACACGGGCCAGGTGGAGTTCCTCACACGGATCTTTGGTGTCATGGATGAATGGGCCGAGGGGGCCATGATTCTCGGGGGTGATTTTAATCTCATAGCCGACCCCCAACTGGACTGGTGGTCCGCCAGAGGTGGGGTACCCAAGGGGATCACGAGGGATAACCTGGCCTTGCAGAACCTCTTGAAGGATCACTACTGGGTAGATGTTTGGCGCAAGGCGTACCCGGCCCAGGGTGGTTACACATTCTTTTCTCCCCCGCACTGCACCTACACCAGAATCGACCTTCTGTTGGCCTCAGAGGAGGGAGATGGGGCGATGACCCAACCAAAAGTCGAGACCATAACGTGGTCGGACCATGAACTACTTATAGCTAACTGGTCCCTGCCCATCGCCCCGAGATCGGCTCGATGGCGGTGCAACGACACGCTCCTTAGGGATCCAGTATTCCGTGAGTTCATGAAGCAGGAAATGCTGGCCTACTTCGAGACAAATGACACGGGGGAGACGGACATGTCCATGGTATGGGAAGCGGGGAAGGCCACCTTCAGAGGCCTCCTCATAGCGGAGGGCTCGAGGCGTAAAAGAGAGAGGGGCCTGATCGAGAGCAGACTCCGAGGGGAGCTGCAGATCTTGCGGGCCAGACTGGGAGTCCCGGGAGTGGACCGGAGGGCACTATTGGACGAGATGCAGGGCAAAAGACAGGAGCTCCATACGGTTCTCATAGGGGAGGTGGTTAAGAGGATGCGATATACCAAACAGAGATACTACGAACAGGGCGACAGGGTAGGCACTCTGCTGGCTCAGAGGTCGAGGGGGTGTAGAGTGGAGAGAGGGATTACCCGGTTGACCGACGAAGAGGGCAGGGTTCATGGGAACCGGCATGAAGTGACGGAATGCTTTGCTGAGTACTACAGCAAACTCTATTCTAGGCAAGCGGGCGAATCTCGGGAGGACATTGCCTCCTACCTGGCAGAACACCCCCTCCCCAAACTGACCGACCAGGACTTGGAGGCCCTCGAGGGGGAAATTTCAGAAGAGGAGGTGGAGGGAGCCATCAAGAGACTGAAGGCCGGAAAGGCTCCTGGCCTTGACGGCTACACAGCGGATTTCTATAAACAGACCCAGTCCACCTTAGTGAAGCCCCTGACCAAATTGTTCAACCAAATTAGAGGCAACGACACGATCCCCCCGACTTTCCTACAGGCCCTCATCACCGTCATACCTAAACCTGGTAAAGACCGGGCAGCTTGTGGGTCTTACAGACCCATTTCACTTCTCAACTTAGATGCCAAGATCTTTGCTAGGATCCTGGCCTCCAGATTGGAAAACTCCCTCCCACGCCTGATACATCCTGATCAGGCGGGATTCGTCCTCAATAGACAGGGTTCCGATAATTTAAGGAAGACCCTCCATGTATTGGCCACGACCGAGGCCAGGAATGAAGGCGCTCTCCTACTGGCTCTTGACGCGGAGAAGGCCTTTGACAGGGTCAGCTGGGCTTTCATGAGGGAGGTTCTCTTGTCAGTGGGGATGGGTCCAAGGTGGTTGGGATGGATATCCGCGCTCTACTCCTCCCCCTCGGCCAGAGTGGTGGCTAACGGGATTGAGTCTAGGGAATTCCCCCTTGAACGTGGCACGAGGCAGGGATGCCCCCTGTCTCCGTTAATCTACGCATTGGTGATGGAACCGTGGGCAATCTCGATCCGCAATGATGCGGACATCAGTGGTGTACAGATGGGGGATATGCACTGCAAGATCTGCCTCTTTGCGGATGACGCCCTGCTCTATGTCACCAGACCGTCCCAAACAATCCCTCGGGTTCTGCAGGGCCTCGCAAGATATGGAGAACTATCGGGGTATAAGGTTAATTTGGACAAATCGGTCGCATTCATGGGTGGGAACCTGCCAGACACGGAGGTGACCTTTGTGGAGGGTCTCCCCTTCAAGCGGAGCGATGAGGGGTTCCGTTACTTGGGAGTCCAAATCACACGTAACCTTGAGGACCTGTATGGGGCCAACTTCCCCCCCCTCTGGTCAGCAATCAGGAGAGACATAGAAAGGTGGGCGGGAACGGGTCTCTCATGGATGGCACGCCTTAACCTTATAAAAATGGTTATCCTCCCAAAATTTCTGTTTCTCTTTCAAATGCTCCCGGTCCAAGTCCCCAAGGCCTTTTTTGACGAGACAAAACGCATCCTCCTTAGATTCCTCTGGCAGGGCAAAAAACACAGGATTTCATACGAGGTTCTGACTAGGACCAAGGAAGATGGAGGGGTGGGCTACCCTGATCTCGAGACGTATTATAGGGCTTCCCAGTTGAGGATCCTGGTCGATCACTTCTCACCGGGACCGAAAAAACAGTGGGTAGCCATGGACAATAGGCCCCTGGCGCCCGTCACACTAGAGGAATGGCTCTGGGTCCCAAGGAGAACGATCCCCAGATCAGTCTTGAACCACCCGATTCTAAGAGTACTGTGGTCCCTGTGGAGAGAGGGAGGTTACTATAGATGGCTCACGACATGGCCCTCCCCCTTGAGCTGCATCTGGGCCCCTCCTTTCCTGGCCAAAATAGCGGAACCAGCAGCCTACCAGACATGGTTCGAGGCGGGCCTTAGTAGGACCGGCCAGTTGTGGGTGGGGGGCTCCTTCCTCCCCTTGAAGGACCTTGAGGAAGCCCTGGGAATAGGCACGCTTTCCCCGTTCCGATATCTTCAGCTTAAGGGTGCCCTCACGGAACCATCTTGGGGTGATACCCTCAGGAGGGAACTCACAGACTTTGAAAAACTCCTTCTGACCGCAAGGGGCTCCAAGGGGATAATCTCCCGCCTATACAAGCTCTTTCTGTTCTCCATCCCCCGAGACCCGCCACCAGCACGCATACAATGGGGTAGGGACCTGGGCGAGGAAATTGATGACGAGAGATGGACAGAGATGTGTAGACGGGCCAATCGATCCACATCCTCCCTCCAATATCGCCATCAGGCCCTCAAGATATTACATAGATGGCACTACCCCCCGCAAAGAATAGCCAAAATGCGTCCAGGATATGACCCACACTGTTGGAAATGTAGGACAGAGAGAGGTGACTATATCCACATGTGGTGGGGATGCCCAGTGGTCCAGAAATACTGGGACAAGGTGCGGACCTGGATCAAAGGGGTAGATGGGATAGAACGAGTATCCTGCCCGTGGCTCTTCCTCTTCGGGATTAGTAACGAAGAGGACCGGGGTAACACTCATGATCACATGCTCCAGGTGATGCTGGTAGCAGCTAGATGCTGTCTAGCGCAGAAATGGAAACACCCGAGAATGCCAGGGGAAAAAACCTGGGTGACCAAAGTAAGGGCCATCTACGACATGGAGTTCCTCACACACCTGCTCGATGAGTCTAAGTCCAGTATCGAGGAAATTTGGCTCCCCTTCTTTGATAAGTACGGCCGAGTGGTCTAGGTCCTGAAGACTGAGCTGAGGGATTCCCCTCCTCCCCACGGATGTGGGACCATGGGCCAAGGACCCGGCTGAGAACTGAACTCGTTTGGCCCATATGACTTTGGCGTGCCACACGCATATTGTATTGACGCCTCCATCATTAAGAGAGCCCGTTGTGCAAGTGTTTATCAAGGCTATGTAAGCGCGAACTGAAGGGGGGTGGGGGGAGGGAGAGGGAGGGGGGGGGGCATGGGGTGTGTTTCGTCTGGTTTTCTCTTTATGTTAACTCACATTAATAAATGCAATGCAAGAATGTAACCTCGTTATGCACCAAGGAAACTTAATAAAATTGATTTTCAAAAAAAAAATAAACCAGGTGAGTGTGTTATTTCTTCCCAAGCCCTGATTCAAACATGTTCACCTGTTTCCTTCTTTTCAGCCAGGTCCAGCGCATACCTTTGGTCTCAACCAAGTTGCACCTTGCAAGCCTAAACAAGGTGGCCAAGAAATAAACATCAGTGCTGAAGTCGTGACGCATTAATGCCCATTAAGCATGTGCCCCATTACACTTTCTATGCTCTTTGAGCAACACTTGCTCTCCCCCAAACCCTCTCTCCTGAAAAAACATCTACGTCTCACTTAAATCCTAGAGCACACAGTAGGGAATAGATTGGCAGTGTAGATGTCGACCTCATTTGGCTGAGAGAGAGGCCATGTGGATAAGAAAGTAGGGCAAGGTCCTCCAGTAAAGCCATAAGAAGCACGACTTCTCAGGTGCAGCCAGGAGAACTACTTTCCATAGCATTGGTGAGACAAAATGATTCCACGCGTGGTACCTGACAGTAGCAACAATGCGTCAGCTGAGTGTCATCAAGGAAAGTATATAGTATCTAGCAAAACCTGACAGTCCATGTTTTTAAGGTGATGATCAAAGGAGTTCCGCAGAGAACATGGGGCAGGGGAAGTGATCCTGTGCATACTGTTATCTAGAAGCCATGTACGCATTACTGGTCCTGTTTTTAGCTTACACCAATTTGTCTTGCTTATATTTCTACAGAAAATGTTCACCAGGACTAGAAAGAAAAGAAGTGATATAGAGAGGCTGTGGGCAAAGAAAACGAGAATGAACTGAAGCTTGAGTCCTGTGTGGAGAATGTTAGTAAATATTAAGGCGTGTAATCTGAAGATAAAAAGAAAAGTACAAAACAGGGTTAGCAAGATATTGAAATCACCGAATGAAACAGAGTAAAGAGTGTTTTTTGTAGAATAGGCGAGAACTAGAAATGACTGCATAGGGTGGGGCACACAGCTGACATGCTTTAAGTACCAGTTAAACATGTACACATTCACAAAATGAATGATTTACATTGAAGTACTGTTATGAACACGTGCACTTATAATGTTTAAAAATATATGGGTCATTGTTCAGATACTCGATGGTAAGGCACATGTGCAGTGACTAAGGCACACATTTACCTAGGAACTGTTTCTTTAGAGCGACTCATGAGGATATATTGACATTGATTAAAAAATATTGCAGAAGGCCATAGTTAATAAGGTTGCGCATAGCTGTAAATTTCTTGGGGGAATACGGTTGATTAAAAAATCAAAAGGCAGATAGCTGTTCAGCCTAGAGAATTTCAGAAGTATTGCTGGAAAGTTTAAAAATGACAAATTTCATAATGTTTGGAGAACATACAAAACCACTTTAATCTAGAGATTTTGATTTAATGTCAAAGAACTATAGCACACATACACCTTTAAACTGACAGTTAGGTTGTACGCAGTGCTTTAAGTGGGGTAAGAAATTGAGGGGGGGCCCTCGTTTGGGGGCGTGGCTTTCATTGTGGGCGTGGCCTAAAAGTGCACAAATCATAGTAAGGTGCGCAAACAAATATATAAATGTATGTGAGCATTTATGTTTGTATGCGCACTACTATGGTTTGTATACTTTTCAAGCCATATTTTATAAACATAGCAATGTTACATATTTCTATGTTTATAAAAGGTGGCTTGAAAAGTGCACAAACCATAGTAAGTTACGCACACTTGTGTGCTTACCTTACTATGGTTTGTGTACTTTTCAAGCCACCTTTTATAAACATAGATATTTGTAACATGTTTCTATGTTTCTAAAAAATGGCTTGACACGTAAACAATTCAAGGCATCTTTTATGAAGCGTTGATGACGGATAAAACAAACCGCAAGGTGGCTTTGTCCGTCGACAAAGCTTTATAAAAGATGCCTTGAATTGTGCACGTTTCAAGCCGTCTTTTATAAACATAGAAATATTTCTACCTTTATAAAAGATGGCTTGAAACGTACACAGTTCAAGGCATCTTTTATAAAGCTTTGCCAACGGAGAAAGCACCTCGGGCTCTGTGATCTATCTGCTCAGAGCACATAGATCACTGAGCCTGAGGCGTCTTTCACCCTCTGCGAACCCGCGGGCTCCGTGATTTAATCTGCATATTAGATCACGGAGCCCGCAGGGGTCAGTGACCTGGGGAGGGAAAACAAAGGGACAGTAACTTCCTCTGATGACCCTGATGAGGGGTCATCAGAGGGAGTTACACTAACTGACAGAAGTGCCGCCAGCCTCAGCGTCGCTCTGGCTGGCTGGCACTTCTGTCAGCTTGGCCGACATAATGACGGGCGCATCTCCCGTCGCGGCTGCGGCCGCAGCGGGATAATGCATCCCGCCAATGTTGTGTGGGACGGGGGCCCCGGCTGGGCCCCGGCTCAGCCCCACTTTCTGGAGACTGCCGGGGCCCGGCCCCGGCAGGACCCGGCCCACTTAAAGCACTGGTTGTACGTGATTGTCCCATAACACACAGGTAACCTAAGTAATTAGAGGCAGTGGCGTCGCCAGGAATCAAATTTAGGAGGGGCACAAAAGTACGGGGGGGGGGCAACAGACAAAAGTAGGGGGAGAACATGGTCACTGCTCGTTTTAGGTAGGGGGCACAAGGGGGGGCACAGGGTTTCACAGGGGGTGCCCCCCCTAGCGACGCCACTGATTAGAGGTGTAGGAACCCAAGATTGACTGTGGTCACAGCATTGTGAACAGTGTATATTTTGCCATGCAAGAACTGGTGAACAATGCTAAGTGCAATGAATAGTTCAACATTATTATTATTATTATTATTATTATAGCCGGAATTAAAGAGTGCAGATCCTATGCAAAGCTTAACAATTGCCGCGTGCATGCCTAACACAAGCTTTCAATGATAGCATTTACAATGTTAACAGGTTGAGACATTTCACTAGATACATGGAGCGGCCACCAGCAAAAGTGGTGAAACAAGAAAAGTGACTGCATTTAGACAATCCTAGGGCAGGCACTGTTAGACATGAAGGGTATATCTGGAGATCATGTAGCTTCTGCATGTCAAGAAAGCATAAGGAAATGGCGAGACTGGATAGACGTGACATTACGTTGCACCGACACCGTACACTGGATTATACACTATACCGCTACACCCTTTAAGTTTCTGTGGGGTGAATTGGGAATGAGGCCATGGAATCATTTCCAATTGTTACAGTAAAACAACCATCCATCGCTGTCATTTTGTGTTGTGCCTAAAAATCCAGCTAACTCTCACATGTTTTTTCCCCCACCAGTGTAATCATGTTCACATGAAAAAGATGTAGATAATAGTGTTACTTATCCTTCATTTGAAAAATGATTGTTCAGCAACAACAGGAAAGGCAGTCTGAGTTTACTATAAATGACTAGCAATTCTGGAAGACATGTTGACATCCTGTCAATGTATATTTGTGCCTCCTAACTGGATTTGTTAACTGAGACACATGTAGTCAAACGAGTTAGTAAACGCCCAATAGAGATAGAACAAATAAATGTGCATGGAAAAATGGATAAACTACTCTTTCACGTATGTGCCCTTCATATGATTCAGTGCCCCTTTAAGTGGTGATCGTTTAAGCGGCACAACCCGTACATTGCAACAATGAAATAGCAACTATCACGTGGCTGTAAAGATTGGCAGACATCACCAGATGGCAGAGCACTTCCAAATCTGTCATAGAGGAAATGCAAAGTTTCTGATTTATGTTAGAATTTTAAATGCATAATGTTCTCCTGGGAGGAGGTAACACAGAAACGTTGTGGCAATGGAGTCAAAACTAGCTTTAGAACTTGAACACGGGTACAATTATTTTTGACCATTTTAGAGATGGAGGGATGTCATAATTTTCAGACGTGACATATTGTCCAACTCCAGGCCTTGAGGGCCGGATGCACGTCAAATTTTCAGGATACCCCTCATTAGTATTCATGACATAAATGTGCATACAAAGATTCTAAATGTATGCCAATATCTTCTCAAGAATATTAATGAGGAATATCCTGAAAACCTGCCCGGTTTCCGGCCCTCAAGGCCGGGAGATGACAATACCCAAGAGGCTTCCTGGTGATGGGGGCGTTCCTATTGGGTTCTCCTGATCTTACTTAAGAAAATTAAAGAGAAAATGAAGGAAGCATATTTTCTGCTAGAAAAGAGCCCCAAACTCATGTTTTTTTGTTTGTTTATGAAGGTAACAGGGCGCGGAGGTTACAAGGATGTTCACAGCTTATGTTATAAAAATAAATTACGCATGGCAGATATAAATAGAGTAGGGTACAAAAGGTAGTATTAGCAGGTTATCACAGAAACAGAGAATAGGTAGCAGCAGCAGGTTATCACAACAACAGATAATAGCAGCATAAACAAGAGTACTCTGTCTAAGACCTAGTAGCAGCATATTTAAAGACTATTTACAAAGTGGTATGGGAGGTAAATCTTAAAGGTCTGTTGTCTTAAGCCAGTTGATACAGTTATGTCTAAAGGTCTTGTATGGTTGATCCGCTCGGAGGGACGGTGGCAGGGAATTCCAAAGCTGGGCAGCATTGACAGGAAAGCTACTGCCCCCCGACCTTGGATAATTTGAACCTAGGAATAGAGAGGCAGTTGGTGTTGATTAGTCTGGATGGCCTAGTTGAGGTCCTTCTGTGGAATCTCTCAGAGATATAGCAAGGCGCGCCATTATTCAGAGATTTGTGAGTAAGCAAGGTCATTTTAAGCCGGATTTTGTTGTGGGTAGAGAGACAATTGTTTTGTCGCCTAATCTCAGAGATATGTTCTCTCCTAGCTACGCCAAGGGCCACTCTGAGTGCGTTATTTTGGAGTGCTTGGATTCTCTTAATAATGTACTTATTGGAGCCAATGTAGAGGGTGTTGCAATAGTCCAGTCTGGACAGGGTGAGGGCTCTAGCCAGGATAATGCAACTGATGTTGGAGAGAAAAGGTTTGCCCGTTCTGATAAGTCTAATGTGTAAGCAGTAGCGGAGGCCATTGAGTTGACTTATTTAGTAAAGGTGAGAGTGGAGTACCTCATTGGTAACTTTGATAAGGTTGCCATCTATTATGAAGGAGGTATATTCATGGCCTAGTTTTTTTAGGTTAGTGGGGGTGGCCAAGATGATGAGCTCCGTTTTGTCATCATTCAACCATAGACCGTGAGTTGCCATCCATGCCTGGATGATGAGATGAACTCTATTCACCAAGGCCAAATCCTTGCCGTAATCCCCAGAAAGTGGGAGTAGAATCTGTGTATCATCTGCATAGTTGGTCGAGGTGATACCCAGAACGTCCAGTTCATCGAAAAGGGGCTTAGTGAATATGTTGTACAAAGTAGGTGAGACGCAGGATCCCTGGGGCACTCCGCAGGTGATAGAAATGGAGTCAGCAGTTGCTGAAGGGTAGAAGACCCTCATGGCCCTCTCGCTTAAGAACGTCTCAATCCAAATTATGGCCTCCTTAGAGAAGTGTGCGGCTGAGTCTAGATGGCTGCATAGGACCTTGTGGTCCACAATGCCAAATGCAGCTGATAAGGAGAAGAAGGAGGGCTGTTTTCCCTTTGTCCCTTAGCTCGTCGATTTGTGCCTTTAGGTGGTTAAGAAGTGCAGTTTCCGTTCCATGTTGGGGATGGAATCCTGTTTGGCGAGATCATAGCAGGTGGTGTAGTTCCAAGTATTTCTGAATTTGAAGATAGGCAACCTTGTCCAAGATTTTTAGAAGAAAAGGTACTGTCATGATAGGCCGGTAATTAGTTGGTATTAATGGGTCTAGGGTTTGTTTTTTTAGCAGTGGGAGCACCCATAATTGTTTGAGGTTGCTAGGGATAGTACCAGAAGCGAATGAATCATTGATAAGCTTTGATATGAATGGTGCTAGATCCCTTGCTGCATCCTTGATGGGTTGGGCTGGGCAATGGTCACCCTGGCAATTGGAAGGTTTGAGTGATAGTATGACTTTTTCCACCTCGAGAGTTGACATTTTAGAGACGTTAAAGCGAGTGAGTGGGGTCTGAGGGAGAAAGGGGGTGATGTGAGGTGGGGTTGGTTGTTGGAGATGGGGTTAAGGTGGTTAGAGAAGCTTTTTTTTGGGTGATATGTTTTGGATGGTGCCCACTTTATTAGCTAACACATGCTGGATGTCGGAGCACCAACTTTTGTCTTTGGTGCAGGTGTCTGGCGTAGGGGTGGGGGTCTCTAATTCTTTTAGGATAGTGAATAGTTCCTTCATGCTGGAGTTGGCTTGTATAATGCCGTTATTATAGGATTCTCGTTTGGCCAGGCAGATTTCTTTTTTTGTAAAGAGATTAACTCTTGGTAAGTTTTGTTCTATTTTCTTCTGAGGGGAGTAGTCTCCAGAGGGCCCCGCAGCTTTTCTTTTTTAGCCATAGGTCTTTTAGATGTGGGGTAAACCACGAGTTTAGGTGAGCTTTAGGCTTACTTTGTCTCATTTTAAGTGGAGCAATGGTATCTAAGTTTGTTGTCATTGTTTTATTGTACTCATCGACCAGCTTGCCGGGGTCAGTGTTAGAGTCTGGTAGAGAGTTAATCATGGGGAGAATAAGGGGAATGAGTCTTCCACTGTAATATTCTTTTTATTCCTGGTTAAGGTAGGTGGCGCGGTAAGTGTAGGTATGGGTAATGGTTTGGTAGTTTCTAGTTTGATTGACACGAGGTGGTGGTCGGTCCAGGCTTGTGGGGTGATGGAGGTGTGAGTGGCGTTGCAGTTATAGTCTGCCACCCAGTCGAGAGGTCTCCCTTTACTGTGTGTGGGCACATAGATTTTTTGGTTAAGGCCTAATTCAGACAACATGTTGGCAGTAGTATTGGCATGTTTGTCTTGTGGGTCATTGAAGCCCAGGTTGAGGTCGCCTAGTAGAAGTACTTGTGAAGTATTTTTAAGGTTATTTGAGAGAATGGTGGAAATATCCTCCTCGAAAGATCCGATGGGGCCAGGCGGTCTATAAATGAAGTGAATGGTAAGTGTCTGGGAGTTTAGCTGTGGGAGCTTTGCAGGATTGTATGTCATGGGAGGGGGCTAGTCTCATGGATAAGTTAGATTTAAAGATGATGGCAATGCCTCCACCTCTCGCCTCTTGTCTATCCTCTCTTAGAATTGAGTAGCCGTCAGGAACTGCTAGCATGAGCATGGGGCCTGCTGCAGCGTGCAGCCAGGACTCACTGATGGCGAGAAAATCGAATTTTACTGCAAGAACCAAATCAGCGTTCTCTGTGGCGTGTGTGACTAGAGATCTGGCGTTTATCAATGCCTCCTTCAGAGGTGAGATAGGGTGACCTGGGGTGGATAAAGGAGAGATGGTGGTGGCTGCGCACTTAAGTTGCTTAGCAGAACAGTGTTTAGGTGTAGTGGGACAGGGTGAGCTGTTGTCAGCTAGTTTGACACTCATTGTAATTTGGCTAGGAAGAGGAGTTTTCTTAGGATCTGAGTTGGACATAAATCTGGCAGGGGGTTCAAATAATTTAGTCAATCTTGAACGAAGTCTGGTATTCCTGTAGTCTATACTGCAAGGTCTGCTTACAAGCACGCCCTGGGAAAGGTTGCTGGGTTGAGACAGCTGTGGTATAGCGTCTATGAGCATTCTAAAGAGGGTCATGGTGTGCAGGGGGTCGCGATAATGGCAGGTGGAAGGACTAGCCAAACTCATAAGTGTAGTTAGTATCAGTATCATGTCTAGGGCGCAGATGTTGAGGATAGTGGTGAACATAATGGAATGAGAATCACGATCGTTCTTGAAGGGGTCGGGAATGCTATGATAGGAGAGTTAGATAGGATTCATGTTGGATAGGCAGTCATGTGGCAGGGAGCTAAATGTGATATAATACTATGTGGTTAAGAGGTCAAAAGAATAATATCAAATAGCTAAGGTAAATACGAATGAGCGCTGGGCTACTAACATGAAACGCATCAGCGGGTTACGCGGCTTTCGGTAGAACGCTAGGCCCCTGAAATACAAAACTAAGCAGTACACTAGAGCATGGGAATGTATTCAAGTAACAACAGCAAATATGGGCACACTTCGGTGGAGCACTAAACTGATAAATGCAATACTATGCAATGCAGGGGTATGCAAACTGTGCAAAGCAATACAGGAGTATATAAGCTGTGCAAAGCGGGAAGGCATGAGGGAACACTCAAGTAGCAATGACGAATTTGGGTACATTCAGTGTAACACAGGCTACTAATATACAAGGCAATGCAGTACAAGGGCACTAATCTTGGCTGTGATAGCACTATGTTCACATGTTACACCGCAATAGGTCATGACAGGATCAAGCAAGCACACAGGTGAAGAAGGCACGTATATGCGGATAGACCAGGACAGGCTAATATAATAGGCATAAGTATACAGTGCAGTAAGTAGCTGGCTGCGATATTACATATACAAAGCGAGCAAGATTAAACAAACACACGAGTGAGGAGGGCAGGCATATGCAAATGGACCAATACAGGCAGGTGTAACAGGCAAGAGTATACAATAGAATAAATGGCTGAATGTCATATTGAATATACACATACACGTAATCATACGGGGCGCGTAGAGACAAATTGTTCTCCGGCTAACAGGTACAGGTGATCGTATTATTAGTCACAGCGGATTCGAGTAAAATATTAAGTTTAGTTTCCGCTTCGACAGTATGTGAAATCAACAGGCTGGCAGGGCTGACTACTGAGCACGTATAAGGGCAGAGGATGGCAACTCTAAGATAGCAGCGACAGTAGGTCAACAAGGTAGCAAGTAATGACTGTGGGTTAGAAAGGCTCAGCAATACACGTATGGTAGACAATCAAGCGCGCACATTGCTAAATAGCGCAGTTATGATAGGCACAATGAGGACATAGCTGGCGAATAGCCAGTAAGTTCATGTCCTTAGATGCCGGTGACGGACCACGGAGGGTAAGCTGGTATACCAGATGTAATTTCCATGTAAGCTATAAAAGATGTTCCGGACTGCTTACCAGGTTGGAAGTAGGGAATAACATCCAAGTAGGGGAGGCTCGGGGGACACAGGCAGAGTTCCTGGCCCTGGCCTCTGTCAACTCTGGACAAGCTCAGGACAGGAAATAATCTTTGTTGTGTTGATCCTTAGTGGGTGGGCCGTTGTTCGCCTGCCGGCGAGTGATTGGTCGTGAAAAAGGGTAGCTAACCAATCATAGTAAGTTTGGAGATCTTAGATGCAATTAGTGTCAGGCTGCAGCAATGAAGAAGCAGTCGGCCATTTTAAACTGGGATCACCTTGTGTGTTACAATGGTGTCTCAGCAGGCTTGTGAATAAAATAGGGTTTTCGGGATGGATTGATGCCTAAAAGGCAATTTTTGTGGATTGGGGCCCAGATAATGAATTATCAAATGATTCCCGAAAATGTTGGCCAGAAAGGATGTTGCTCGTAGCATGGGGTGGCAAATCAGGCAAAAGGCCTACCTTTCCCCAGATGGGGCCCCAGGCTCAGCTGTGGAGCGGGGGGCAATGCTCCTGCAATGGCGAGGGCTCCTGCTCCTCCGAGGTCGAATGCACACTGAATACCAGTGGGATGCATAACTTGGGATGCATTAAAATCATGTCAAGTCAAATATGATAGCTTTGAGAAAGTGACTTGCTACACTCAAGTTGTGTTTGTTTGGTACACATACTTTCCGCAGTGAGAGACATAAGGCACCCATGCAGGCGAAGAGTTACCAGTTGGGATCAGGCGCCAATAAATGGATCTTTGAAAATGCAATACAAGCCACATACGCTCTGGCAAATAAAAGTGGCACTTTGATACTAATTAATAAAACAGGCCACCTGAAGGAAGTAGAGAGACAATTAAATGATGGAGAAACGTACTAGGAGATCTCGTATGACACAACAGAGAAGATGAGGGCATTGATCAAAGAAGTTCTGGATGAGGCAGGAAGCCGTGGAGTAATCTCAGAGTAGACTAGACATTTTTGGAGAACAAACACCAAGCTATGTTGGTCTTTTACATTTTACCCAAGATTCACAAGAGTTTGGGACACCCACTTGGTTGCCCAATTATTGCAGCAATGGGCAGCCTATTGGAACCGCTTGCAAACTACCTTGACAAGGTCATGCAGCCCTTGATACATGACAATCCAACGTACATAAAAGACACAGGCCATTTTTTATACATTTTGAATAACACTAGATTTGTACATGGACACGACAGACTCTTCACCGTGGATGTGACAGCCCTATACACGAACATAGAACATGAAGCAGGCCTGGAAGCTATGGAATGGCTTCTACTGAACTCCAACTCATGCAGGGTGGACCAAATCTTTGTCCTTACACTTTTGAAGGTGGTTCTAAGGAATAATTTCTTTAAGTTTGACAAGAGGTATTTCCTCCAAGTATCAGGAACAAGCATGGGGGCAGCTATGACCCCTAGCAATGTGTACACATCCATGCTCTATTTGGAGATGCAACAAGTGCTAAATTCAGTGAGCCGGAGACAACACCTTTCCGTCTATGTAAGTTATATAGATGATGTGTTTGGTATCTGGATGGAACCCATCAACGAGTGACCAATTTTTTCGAAATGCTGAATCAAATGCATCCCCAAATTAACTTCACCACCCTCTGTAGCGAGGAGCAAATTCACTTTTTGACTGTCGAGATTTACCATCATAACAATGAACTGGAAACAAGGATCTTCACTAAACCCACTGATAGTAATAGCCTACTACTTGCCACAAGCTTCCACCCGAAGCGGACTATTGATATTTAACCGATGAGCCAATTTTTGAGGTACAGATGTAACTTCTTCAATACTGATGAATACAGAAGACAAGCTCAGGACCTGCAGGTGAAATTCCAGGAAAGGCTATTTAATAAGGATTTGATCAGAGGAATATAAGAGAGAGTAGACAAAATACCAAGAGAAACTTTACTGACAACGAAACCACCCAAGACTAACCCTTTCCTAGTTTACATGACCACACATTCGACACAGAGTTTAAGGATTAAGAAGATCAAATGTTACGTATAGACCCAACCTTGCACAGACATTTTCTGGAACCTCCCACATTTGCCTATAGGAACAGTAAAGCACTCTGCAACACTTTGGAGAGTGCCGATGTAGGGCACCAGGAGAAGTCCAAAGAGAGTCATTGGGAACTCAGTCATGCTGCAATTGCCAGCATTGTAGCAAAATCCTAAAGGGTAACAAGTCCAATATAAGAATGAAAAATCGGAAATCACCTGAGGCAACACATTTCCTAGAGGCTAGACACAGTACAGCACAACTAAAATGTGTGATATTAAAACAGGTCACAACACATCACAGGGGAGAACACGTTCATAGGGGATTTCTACAGAGGTAGGTGACCTGGATCGAATGATTGGACTCTCTTACCCCGAGGGGAATGAACTGTGAGATTTAATGTGTTTTGTATAATACTGTGAGCAGGGACTCCTGAGAGCATAGCCGCCCTGCTGTATTACCATACAAGTTACACATGAGAAGTGATGTCAGGGAACATTTGTAATTAGATAATAATATTCCAACAGTGAGCCTGTTGGCACTGTAATAAACAGAATGTGGGGCTAGTCCTGGGAGGAGTGAAGGTAATATGGTATGTGTCTGTCTGATAAACTGTCCATTAGGCACAGTGAATATGCTATATGTCACCTAAAATATCAAAATACAACATACCATTGATCAGAGTCCTCTAGGTGAGAGAGATTTCCAAATAGATCGCACATAACGAAACTATGATATGGGCGGGGCATGCACCCCGCTATGGGTAAACATCAGTGTCAAGGAGGCAAGTAGAGCCTAAGAAATATGGCTTCCATATTGTATTGACACCTTTGCGCATGCGCGAAGGGCGTTACTATGGCAACCCCTTGTTACTAATGCAGCTGTGGGGCAACCGACTGGTGCTTCCCGTCTCCTGCCTCACGGTCCGCACTTGTGAAATGTTCTGCTATGTTTCCCGCTAGTAGGTGATCTATCATGCTGTAACTATTCTACCTAGGGTACTTTTGAAAAAATAACTACGTGATCACACCTATGCAAACACAGCGTTGAGCTATGGAGAGGGACGCCAGAGTGAAACGCTTGGCGGACGAGCAGAATAATACAGTGGAGGGCCGGGAGGAATCATAGCTAGTGGGATTTTCTATCACCATGAACTGCAAGGTAGAATGGGAGGCAATGGTGAAACAGTAAAGAGGGGACAAGGCTAACAACGAGGGGCATACGACCATCAGGATTGAGGAATATTCTCTGAAAGGGACTTTGCTTTATCCTGACAGTCGCATCCGCAGCAGGATAGCAGGGAAACTATTGGGAAAGAAAACACAGCGTGCAAGCTCTATGAGAAGCCGGGTGAGTGAACTGAGCAACTTCACTGCCTTTACATAGATATTCTTGATTGATGCACGTTGGTATTGTATGGGCTGTAGCTACTGGTATTGTATGGGCTGTAGCTACTGGTATTGTATGGGCTGTAGCTACTGGTATTGTGTGGGTTGTAGCTACGGCTACATGAATACTGCATATGTTTCCATTGACAAGATATTTCAGCCTAAGGGCAGGAATAGAGGTCAGTCATTTTTGTTTGATTTAGATGCTCTGATACTTATAGGTGTACTTGCCTTTGGGTGTATTATAATTAGGTGTACTTGCCTTTGGGTGTATTATAATTAGGTGTACTTGCCTTTGGGTGTATTATAATTACAATTATATCTTTTGTTTCAGTCAACAGATGAATAAGAGATCATAATTGACTCATGAAGGACAACTCAAAAGCCCTGAAGAGGGACATAGCACAATATTCGAAACACATTGGCTAACTGGATAATCATTTGGGTTGACTGCAGCAGAAGTGTTAAATGCACATGATACTAGTGTGTATACCGAACACTTGTATTTGGAATTTAGTTGTTTGTATTAACGGTCCCAGGAAACCTATGTATCTTTAGTTCCTAGTAAATTAACTGCCCAACACACAGGGGCAACACTGTATCTAATTAAGATTCATGAATTTATTTCTTGTAAATGTCTTTTATTTAAAATATTTTCAATTAGAAATGTAGAGAAGGAGATAGTCGGAAAAAAGCGTGCACAAGGATCACCTCTGGGCATCTACAGGCTCTTGTTTTGTTGTCTTGTATCAGTGTCACCATTGGCCTGGTGACCATGCCCTTATGCACTGGAAAGGCAAGATTCTAGAACAGAACACACTGGACTGGAAGGATGAAGTAGTGCGCCTCTCTATTCTATTCATTTGTAAACTTAGGGAGTCTCTGGTCAATGCTTCTGATATGCGGGTTGAGCTGGGCAGACTCAGTCACGCGTTCCCACAAGGTGGCAAGGCTGTTTTTAAATCAGCGGCATGCCAGACTCCATCTTCTGAGATACAACTGAGGATCTCCAGCGCCAGCAGCTTTTTGGAACCACTCTCAGTTTCCTAATAGACCAGGCCGCCCCAAAGTGGAAAACAGTCATTTTATACCCTCATAACCACATGGTTTGGGTGCTTACCTTCCGCCCTGACAGTGAACGGTGAATCCGTCAGGTGAGTCGCAGAGAACTGTCCCCCCAGGGACGTCATCAACAGGCAGAGGATAAAAAAGCCAATTCCCACCACGAAGATCCTACGAGGGAGAAGAGAGAAGTTAAATATAAGGGGGACACAGCTTAAATAGCCCTCTGAAACAACTACATTGGGGGTGTGATGCATGCAGTATAAAAGCTTTGTAACATAACATAACGTGAGCAAGCAAAGTGTGAGCACACACCACATGAGAAAGCTTCATATAAGCAGATTACATAACAACATACTTTCTGCAACATCTCCACCCAGTTGCCACTCATGAAGAATTCCTTTATACTGCGATTTGGTCGACAGTTACTCCTGTTATCGTCCTCTTCCCTTCATGTTGCTCTCAACTCCTAATGCATGTTCTGAATGCATGTTAGGCAGAATCATATGCAGTAGCCTTTGGGAACACCACACACAATTAAGACTACAAGTGCAAGTACAAATTCACCTTTGGTACAAGCCTGTACTACACAGTAAAGTGGTAGTGATGGCTGAGCAGCCAGACTTATCTCAAGAGTAAAGTGAGCAGTATCAGAAGTTACACAAAGGACAGCAATTACTATGGTTCAAACAAACACTGATTCAAGGTTTCTGAGTAAAAGATTATACATTTATTTACACCATCAGTTATAAAACAGTTCACTAATATAAAGCAGCAGAAAATCACAATGTTAATACACTACACAACACCCAATCAATTCTGGACATGTTAAGCTCAAAATGTGTGAGCAAAATGGCACTCCAGCAATTTAAAAAGGGAGGGAAAGAACAAGGTTATCAAAAATCAACAACACGAACAAGTGATAGGCAGGGCAATCTAGAAAAGGCTTACTACAACTAGGATTTGGGCCAATGTTAATGGTTCAGAGTCTTTGCAGAGGATCACACATTTCAGAGTAGTTCGCCGTTAAGTCTTTGCCAAGAGTTCAAAACAAAGTTGGTTGAAGGAAACGTTATTCAAAAGAGTAGAGAAGGACAAGCCTTCGGAGAGGAGAAAGATATAAAACACTTTCACCACAGTCGGACGGAACAAAAACGCCTGAATTTGAACAGTACCTTAGATGAAGAAGAATGCTGTAGCGCAGGCAGTATTTCCTGGCAGTTCCTGCAGGCTCGCGGTTCCTGAAGCGACTGTCAGACTGAAAAGAAGGAGGGAGATGGGAGTGTCCTGCGCTGCCCGGGGAAGAAGCCAGCAGCAGAGCAAAGTGTTTAATAAAAGGTGCGCTCCTTAAAAGCACAAATGGACTCTCTTTCACTGGCTATCCGGTTTCCTGTAGCACAGCAAATTCGACCAGGCTGAAGAGGCGGTCCAAGGATTTTGTGTGCTGGTTGGTCCCACCAGGCTCAAGGGGAGAAGACTCCTTGCGGATCTCCTCTGTCATCAAAGGTGCTGTGTGACACACAGTAAAAAGATGAGGCCTATGGAGTAGGTGAGACTCCATAGTCTATGAGCACAAAATGTACAACACACAGCAACACACATGTAAGAGTGGGAAAAAAGGCGCACACTCTTAGCAGGTGAAAAAAATAAATCCTAGAAATCCAGCAAAGCTGCTGAGGGACTCAGTAGGTAAGGTAAATTAGCCTTCTGGAGAATTCTCCCAAACACTACTTCCCTTTCTACACATTCCAATAGCCTGCGATTCTGTCAGCAAGCATCTACTTACCCCGCCAGTCTAGCTCTAAATGTCCCTGTCTCCATATGGCGCCACTCAGGCTTTTCACCAGTAGGAGTGGGCTGGAGCAGGTTTAAATGGTCCACACCCGAGTTAAGGCGATGAGGCCAAGCAGGGGGACCATAACGAGGGTAAAGGGCAATCACACCTCTCGCAGCACTCTCCGCTAGGGTGTAATGTCAAAGTCACAAACACAGATTAAATTCGGGTTAGGAAGAAAATAAGTAATCATTGTCCTCATGGGGTATTGGCCATGGGAGGCACAGAGCAATGAGGTGGAATGCTCTGCCAGAACAATCGCGTTTCGTAATAGCTGTTAAGGCACTCTGCAGATCAATTGTTCACAATGGACACACCCGAATGTCAATGTGCACTCTAATATCTAAGATACATCAGTAAACATCCCAGTCCCTGACACTCCTATGAACACACCCCAGGAATGTTTCTCAATCTCAAAACATCTGCATACCGTGTTGCACAATATTCATTTTTGCCATGCCGTGCTACGCTATCACTAAACAGGGGCGTTCTTTGTTACTACATGCATGCATTTCCCTGTTACTCCAACTCTAGCAATTGTCATGCCATTATACCATTAAACACCCCTGCTCGTCCTTTCCCTATTTCCATTTCTAAATGATCTGATGCCCCATGTAAGAAAGGTAAGAAAGGCACTGGACACACCGAGTGGCTGGGTGCTTAGCACCCGTGTGCTCCCATAGCAACATATCCATCCCGTTTCAGAATGCCACGTGGAGTTGTACTGTTCCAAGGTTTTCATTTTTTATCTTTGCTATGCAAGTTGAAAGTGTTTTTTTTTTCTTTTTTCTGCTAAGCAAACACAGGTTCCACAAATGCACTGATGCTAAAAAAGGCAATGTCAGGGGTTCCCCCAGAGCTGGTGTCGAAGCCCCTGAATGGGTGACATTATCAAGAGCATTGGCATCATAGATGCACACAGAGTTCTGCTATGCACCCTTCACAGACGCACCAGAGGATGACATGCGAAGTGTCCGCATTTCGCAGGGCTGGACTGGGAACTAAAAGAGGCTGTAGGGATTTGGTATTATCCTGCATCCTAATGGAACCTTTGGTCAGTGTATTGATTGACAATGGAGTGTTAAGGGTTAGAATGTTTATGTGTGACTGGGGTTCTATGTGGTCAGTTGGGAGATGTAAGCCTACCTGGGAGGATGCAGGTGTATGTTGCCCTGAACCCAGATGTACCTGACATTATATGACCATCATAATGTACTGGAACTAAATAAAGAAGTTACTGGAACTTCACCTGAGGTCATGGTCATCTGTGGGGAACAAGGAGTTCTACATTGGCGACGAGGATGCTGGCTGTGCTGGGGGGACAGCATTGAAGATGGCACATACACCTCCCCCCAACCCAAGAAGAAGACCTCCCAGGTAGGGTGAGCGCTTAAAACTGTAGGCGCAGAAGGGCCCAGCGCATGGAGCTCAGGGGCAGAAAGTAAGGGGCTGCGCCAGAGCCAGGGGCCAGCTGGCCTGTCACTAGAAGGACAGGTCAGGGAAAGAGGAAAGCAAGAGACTGAGGAGGGGCTGAGGGCCCAGAGACTGATTGCTTAAGGGGACTGGGACCACTAGCTGCAGCATGGAGGGCTTGGTGCCCATGGCAGTAGCAATTTGAAGAGGCCTGGGGTCTAGTTACGCCTGGAAATTATGAGGAAGCCATGCTGGGCAGCTTAGGGAAATAGCCAAGGCAGTAGCAACAGGAGAGGCTTGGAGCCTAAGCTGCGCCTGGAAATTAAGCAATGAGGAGGCATGCTGTGCAACTGAGGACTATAAGCCCAAGGCAGTAGCAACAGGAGAGGCTTGGAACCTAAGCTGCGCCGGGAAAAGAAACAATGAGGAGTGATGTTGTACAGCTTGAGGCCTGGAGTTGGGGCAGCAGCAATAGAAGAGGTTGGGAACCTAAGCTGCGCCTATATGTCAAAAAGAAGATTGGTGGCGAAGGTGAAAAGCGCCTGGAGCAGAGGAGGGTCCTGGGGGGCCATTCCAGCGTTTGAGGGGGCTTGGAGCCCATACCTGCACCTAAGAGACTTGTAGCCCATGGCTGCACCTTAGGGGCTTAGAGCCCATGTGCAGAGATGAAAGAATATTGCCCAAGACAACATGTGTAGTGCCTGGAGGGGCAAGGGCCCATTTGCAGCAGCGCTAAGGAGGTGCATGTAGGAGCTATCACTTATATGAGGTGATGAGGATCTTTGAGGGCATGTTGTCAGTAGTTCCTGAGGGGCTTTGAGCCTACTTAAGAACTGAGAGATGCGGTAGGAGGCAAAGGGAGTACAATTTTTATAGCAGGCGGCTGGCAGCAATGAAAAGCAGCATTATGAACATACCAGGAAAGGAATGCTTCGGGAGGTGATATTTACAAAAGGAAGTGTGGCAGATGGATTGGTAAATCCATTTCTGTTGCGGGCGGCTGCATTTCCGCCCGTTGGAATTTTTTTTCAAAAAGCTTAAGTTGTGAATGATCTTAATTGCTGGAATGAATAACAGAGGTACTTTTAAGTTAAGAGATGATGCTTTCACGAGCATAAGTAAAGGAAGCAATTTGGTCTTGCCTTCATTGAATTGGTTAAGTAGTTATAATTAGTTATTGATTCAGAATCTGTTGTCATGTGAGGCCTGAATGGCATTTGGACAGCGTGAGTGCATGAGAGCGTGAACCTGTATGTTGTCAGGTGTAGTTTCTTGTGGGATAGGTTGTCCTGTAATAGGGGTACTTCATGGAAGTTGTTGAAGCTTAAGAGCAGAGAACAAAGTTTATAGTTTTTAGATTGGATTTAGGTCTCAAGGGTGTTTGTAATTAGTCAACCAAGGGATTAAGTGATCCAAATGTGAGGTTTTATTAAGTAGGTTAAAATTGCATATTAGTAGAAAGAGATTGAGATATGCGTAGTAATAGTGTTTTCTGAAATGCTATTTGGTATTTATGTTGTAGGTACATTGGTATGAGAGGTATCTTGCAAGTGGTAGTAAGCATGTTTGATAGGTGTGCACGGATGGTGTGTAAAAGTCGTGGCCTCTGTTACCTCTGTCAACAAATACTTGGTAATGTTATGATGCAAAGGCAAAAAAATTGTGGTACGGTCATGTTTAACTAACACGCTTTTCCTTCCACAGATGGACATTTAATGAAATATAGGTTGCATTGACAACATTGCTAGAGTTTGGTATGTGCAATCTGAAGTATAGTTATGTGCACTAATGTTTTATTTCCACAGGTGGGACTTTTGTAATGCAGATGTATAAAGACCCTATTTAATGCTAAAGTTTAGAGTGCTAAGTGTCAAACAAAGTTTTTTGTTTGGTTGTTTGGTTTAGAAACCATTCAGAGTTTCATGATGATACAGAAAGACTATAGTAGAGTCATTGATGTTGGTATGATGCTGGTGTGAATGAAGTGTGGTTTTCCCTAATAGGAGCTGTATTGTATTTAGGAATACTTTCAACATGGGCAATTTAGGGGTATTGGTGTCACAAGAAGTGAAGTATTTACCCGGGTATCTGGGATACTCAGTCTAGTTGGAGGTGGTGTGTATTTAGGTACATACCGGTTTGCATTGTTGGGTGTGAGGGAGATGTGTGTGTGTTCTTTTGTGGGACGATGAAGTCAAGTTTAGGAAGAGAGGTATGGGTGCCTCTATTTGTAAAAGTTTTAGTAAGGATGTTTGAGCAGTTGGGTGCCTTTTCCTCACTTGGTAGAAAGAGGAAGGGGCATTGATTGTAATTGTGTCCCACGGCTGTGTGGACTATTTTGGAATATGTAATGAGACTAGCAGAATGTTCTCAGTTAGGAGTGATGAGGAAAGTGCATTGAACGTGGGGTTGTTTGTGTGCGTGTTGTTATTAGCCATTATGGTTAAGTTATCTACTTGTATTTTTATGTCCCTAAGGAAGGGAGATATGTAGGGATTTGGTATTATCCTGCATCCTAATGGAACCTTTGGTCAGTGTATTGATTGACAATGGAGTGTTAAGGGTTAGAATGTTTATGTGTGACTGGGGTTCTATGTGGTCAGTTGGGAGATGTAAGCCTACCTGGGAGGATGCAGGTGTATGTTGCCCTGAACCCAGATGTACCTGACATTATATGACCATCATAATGTACTGGAACTAAATAAAGAAGTTACTGGAACTTCACCTGAGGTCATGGTCATCTGTGGGGAACAAGGAGTTCTACAGAGGCCCTGGAAATAATGACTGGGGACCAAAAGAGGCCCTGGAAATAATGAATGGGGACCAAAAGAGGCCCTGGAAATAATGTTCAAAGTGGCCCCATATGACACATTTTCAGCAAGCTCAATGCTTTTCCTATGAGAAAATTTGGAAATGCCACACAAAAGAGGCCGAGGGTGCAGAGGCCCACCGGGAAATCTCCAGAGTTCCCTATGGGCCAGTCCACCCATGATTTCAAGGATCATTTTGCTTTGAATGTGGACATGCAGAAACTGCACAGCAGCTTTGCGGATTCGTTTTCCCTTCAAGAGAGAGTTTGACACTAGGGGAGAAGTTGTATGTCATACATATCTCTTACTCTAATAATGTCATATTTTAAAGAAAGGGGTGTATGGTGTGGTTTTTAAACCATCTGGTCTGCCAAAACAAAATTGGCTTTAGCAGCAATCGAACTGTACTGTAAATAATGCAGACATTGCTCCTAAAAATGTCATCATATTTTTTGTCCGTGTACCTGCTAGCAGTATCTGGCTGCCAGGTATACTTAAAGTAGCTCACCTCCCAAGGAGTCGTGAACAGACAACTATTTCATGACCAATGTTTCACTTACCTTTTTTTTTTTTAAATGTGCCTATGAAAAACCTAAAGCTGTTTTCTTCTAATTCACATCGTCTTGTATCTATATTGCCATGCTGGCGTGCAAAGAATTGAGGCTAAGCCAAAACCTCAAATCTGCTTTGAAATATGTTTGTCTATTTTGTCTCCCACTACTTGGCTGATCAGATAATGAGTATTTACTGAAAAGGTGTCCTTGTATTCAGAACGTCGGTCGATGACCAAGTTACACCCAGGGAAATCTTCATCGCCTCAGATTAGAATCTAACACTCCACCCCACCCCTGTGTGGAGGGAGTGAACTCATGTGCACTTGAAAGGGAGCTGAAAGCAGGGGATAAACAGAAAACACAAAAGGAAGGTCATTGCAAGGGCTCACTTTAAGCTGTCAGCGACAGGAATGGGGGGGGAATTGGGAGTAGCTAGGTAGAAAGTGACACAGAAAAGAAAGGTCCTCCCATTTTGGATGTGTCTGTCATTCACTTCCTTCTACCGCACATCACTTCCTGCAGACATAGGCCATGGGTATTAAAGTGAAAGAGAGAAGGCATTTTATTGAACAAGCATTGGAAATATCAACAGTTTGGGCTTTTGTGTAGGCATGACAAAGGCACTTGCCAGGCACTGCCATTGTGAAGCTAACTGCCCATTGAAGGTAGCAGCTGCAAAATGGTGTGAGTACCTGGGCATCTAATAGAAATGCCTGGCAAATGCTTAATACTTATACAAGACGGAACTGTTGACTTTACCAATGCTTGTCTTCAAAAGGACAAACATTGCACATAGAGCTTCTTTAAGCGTTTCTCTCCAAGGAAAGGAATTAGCAATTGCCAACTGGATTACACTTTTTACAAATTCATTCATTCTTTCTACGAGTCCGTTGGCAATAGGATGATACAGCGAAGTTGTTATGTGTTCAATGGCTCTATCCTTCATGAAACTTTGAAATTCCAATGATGTGAACTGGGAACCATTATCAGACACTAACTCTTTGGGATCACCCTCCCTGTTAAAAACATCAGTTAAGTGGTTATGCTCCCCTCTGTTACTCCCCACTCTACCCACTTGGAGGTATAATCTACCAATACTATGATGTATATTTTAACAGAATCGAGATTTTCATATGGTCCCATGGCATCTATTGCTAACTTGGCCCATACACTCTTGGGAACCTCCACTGGTTGTGGTGGTGTTTTCCTGAAATACTTTGATTTATCACTCGTGGCACATGCAGTGCAATTCTTAACCATTTCTTCTGCTTCTCTCCATATGCTCGGCCACCAATAGCTACTTCTTACCCTCTTTTTTGTTAAACTCCTTCCCAGGTGTCCTTCGTGGGCCAAAGTAAGTAATCTGTTCCTCACTTGTACAGGAGGAGTTATATGATCACCCCTGTAGATGTGTTCTGAGTCAATTGACAATTCTTCCTTAATTTGTGCAAAATCTCCCAGACTTTGCTCATACTCTTCCCAGTCATTGGCTATGGCTTTCCTAATCTCTACTTGTTCTGGATCAGTGTCAGTCATATTTTTCCACTCTTCCTTGGTGATGCCTGGGTTTACAGTGGCAATGATATCCTCCTCCATAGGTTCTATCACACTCTCATAGTTGGCTGGCAATCTGGAAAAACAATCGGCTACCTGGTTTTGTGTACCAGGCGTATGACATATGTGAATATTATACTGCATTATATCCAGAATCCACCTCCTTATCCTCGGCAATATTAAGTGAGGTGCTTTTGACTGCAAGACATGCCCCAGTGGTTTCTGGTCAGTTCTGAGAAGAATGGGTAAACCCCAGATTAGATTTCTAAAGTGTTCTAGAATCCATTTCACTCCTAGGGATTCTCTTTCTATGGTGGAGTAGTTTAATTCTGCCCCTCTCAGCAATCTTGATGCAAATGCTATGGTTACCATACTTTTCTCTTGAAGTTGTTCCAGCACCCCTCCTAATCCAACTTTGCTAGCATCCACTGATATTATTGTTTTGGCTTTACAGTCAAACATTCCCAAAGTTGGCGCTTAGTTGATGGCAATTTTTATTTGTTTAAATTCTTCTTTGCATTCATATGACCATGTGTATTTTGTTGATTTTTTCATAAGACTTCTCATGTTCTTGGTTTTATCAGAGTAATCATCCTCAAATTTAGAGTAGTATTCCATCATACCCACAAATCTTCTTAGCTGATCTTTATTTTCTGGTTCAGCAATGGCCAATATGGAGTTTATTAATTCTTCATTAGGGCTAATACCCTTGGAATCAATAGAATGTCCCAGGTATGACACTTTGTCACATTTGATTTAGCATTTTTCTAGTTTTAAGGTCATACCACTCTTCTGAATCACTTGCAAAACCCCCATTAGATTTGCATCATGCTCCTCTTCGATGTTGGCAGAAATAAGAATGTCGTCTTGGAAACAGTGTACTCCATCTAGCCCTCCAAACAGAGGTGACATCAGTCTCTGAACACAGCGGCAGCTGAAGCAAGGCCAAAAGGCATTCTTTTAAACATAAATGCTCCTAAAGGAGTGACAAATGATGTAAGACTTCTTGAGCAATCTGATGATAAGCTAAAGATAGATCTAGAGTACTAAAGAACTTAGCTGGTTTCATTGTTGTCAATAATTTACTGATATTAGGGAGAGGATGCCTATCAATCCAAATGTTTTTGTTAAGGTCTCTCAAGTCCAAGCACATCCTTATGGTACCATCAGGTTTTTTCACCAAAACTATTGGGGTGGGCCATTCTGAGCTTTCTATTGGCTCTATTATGTTTTGCTCACACAAGCGTGTCAATTCATTTCTCAATGCTTCCTTTGTGCCAATTGGAACACCCCGAACACTGTGTGCTATAGGCACAGCTCCTCTCTTGAGGACTATCCGATGTTGAAATCCTTCTAATAGTCCAATCTTTTCATTGAACACTCTGGGAAACTCTTTTGCCAAAGCAGCTTTCATGTTACCGTTGTCCTTGAGTACACTAAGGATGGGAATTTCCTCTCAGCAGTGAATTCTGACTTTTAGCACGGCTTGTTCCTCCCAGCCCACTAAAGATGAGCCATTCTTCGCTATGTAGAGTCTGCAGTATGTTTCCCTATCCTTGAACTTCAACTTGATCCATGTGCATCCAATAATGTCTATAGGGGTCTTCCCGTACCCCGTCACTCTCAGACCAGTACATTGTATATCTTGCATTTTACCATACAGTACTTCAATATGTTAAGTGACTTCAATTCAGCACTCCAACTAAGTCAATGCCTAGTCTGGTATGCCCAAGGGAAGCCCTTATTTATATATTTTTATGACAAGTTCATAGATCTGGATGATAAACCCTTGTATAACGCCCCACTCTTTGAATCCCCTGACCTCACTGAGCCAAGAAGTAGGTTTGTTTTGCAAATTAAAAGATTTATTTGAAAAATTAAACAATATATATATATATATATATCACACTTTTATAAATAAATTAATATTTGATAGCACACTTATGAATATGACAGTGATCAACAATGGATAATATTACACTAGCACACTTTTTAAATTACTTCGGAGTTGGTATGGAAAGGATAAGGTAGCTGAGAATCCTTTATGGTTTCAAGGAAATGCAATGATGGAAAAGAATGCAGCACAGGGATAAACTGATATGGTTTCAACAAGAGATAATATAATGACTTTTCCCCTTTTGGCGATTCACTCCTCCCCTATGCAATATAAAGAGAGGGAAGAAGAGCACACAATTTTCAGGAATATAATCAAATGCAATACAAATTCTAGTTCCCCCCTACCAAGCTTAGAGCATCTGGTATGCTTTTAAAACATGCAGAAATACTTTTAATGTGATTTGCAATCAAGTGAAAATATGCTAAAATGATTTTAATTCCCTATAGGAGATTCGGGGTGGGTGACAGCTACTTTGAATTAGCTCAGGTCAACACTAGCAATGATTCATGAGTGATTATCAGGTTGAAAACGGAGTTCAGCAGTTGCAAGCAAAAGGAAAGCTATTTTTGACAGGCGGAGAAAATTGAGTCAAATTGCAATTCGCTGCACTTTTCCCGAGTGCGTCGAGCACAATTACGGAAAAACTATAAGGAGTAGAACATTACATCTCGCTCCTAGGACGTGCGGTTCAAAAGATACGGACAATTTAGTGGAGGTCGATTCGCAGAAATAAAGTAAGATTCAAATGACAAATGAAACTTTCACAGGTTCGAAATTACAGAATGGACACACGATTTCTATGCAGTTCTAAATAGGTGGAAATGGTTTGAATTAGATTATTTTAAACTAAGAGATCGGTTTGCACAGCTCTGGCTGGATACTCACTCCTAATTTTGGAAGGAATGGGCCTCGTCACAGATCTGGACAACAGGTTTAGCTGCGGTTCTCTGTGCTCTGCTGGTCTGGATCTCTGGTTCTGGCAAAAGTTCTGGCACTGCACAGCGGTCGGGTCTGGGTCTGGTCTGTGGTTGGGATACAGCTCTGCTTTCTGGGTCTGGTACTGGCACCGCGGTCTGGTCTGGGTCTCTGGTTCCGGCAAAAGTTCTAGCCAGAAGCGAACAGCACAGCCCGGCTGTTGAATAGTTTGGTTAGGTGGCTGGATTCTGAGGCCTGCTGAGAAGGATTCAGCTTTTGGACTAGGCCTCTCTGCTGCAAGTTCTGAAGTCTGGATTCTAAGTTCTGGTTCTGGAGTCTTCTGGCAAAGCACTTCACAAGAAATCAGTTTGAAGTGGAAAGTGAATGTCTCTACCTGGGTCTCAGTGACTCTTTTTATGACTTTTGAAAGTGGGTGGGAAGGCTGACTTTCTATGCCCAACCCTCTGAGGATCCTGATAGGCTATAGGATTCTCTGTCACCTGACTGGGGAACTGAATTGTGAGTCATCCTGTGTCATCAGGCATCATTTTTATGGCATACAGAAAGTACACTCCCATTGTCTCTTTGCACACAAATCTATTTTTGATTCCAATGCATATTTATCTATGTATAATTTTTCTAATATTATATGTCCAGTTAACATATTTTCTGTAGCGCCAAACCATCCGATCCCTGACTTTGTAATATGTTGTGTTCACTTCTGACAGATTTCTGCCCGTTTCATCCAGAACAACACCTCTAAACGTTTCCAGAATTTACACAAATGTGCGCAAGGAATATGGGCATCAGATGAAGAAGTGTCAGATTTTTAACATACTGACATTTGCAATATACCCTATTTTCCGCTACTACCCCCCAGAACATACCACCGAGCCCTAACACCTCTTAAAATGTGCACAGAAAAATCACAGGAATCATGATATTATTGATATAATTTTGACAATTATGTACTATGAATTATCCATCTTTCTAAAATTATGCTCTGGCCCAGAGGGGTGTGGTTTCCCAAAGCACATGGGGGAATTTTTGGTTTGTCCACTTCCTTCAAGCTCAGCTGGCTCACAGAGGCAGTGCCCCTCGCATTTCCTTCCAAGAGGAAGCCATTTACGACCTCCTGATTTAGCAATGGCTTGGAGCAAAGGGAGTTCATTATTCTGTTTTCAATGAGAGAGGTTTAATCTCCTTTTGGTGGTGCAGCAGAAGGCAGGCCAGTCCTGTGAATACAGTTGCTGGGCAAGTTTCAAATCCTGTCGGGAGTAGTTGCTGGGCAGAATTCATTCCCTTTAAGCTAGGCTTCAGCCAAAGGTCACTTTTGTTCCCACTTTTCTTCATTCAAATCAAACGTACAATTTTGACACATCCAGCTAGAACGCTGATTCTAAGTTCAAAACCATGACATTTAAGCAGTTGCAACCTATGTGAGACTCAAATGTAGGTCACTCATTTATTTTAAACATTTCGATTTTAGTGGCTTTAAATCCCATTTCACTTAAGCTGCTGACATCCACAGCCCAGCCAGTATTGTTATGAACATTATTTTAGGCTCTTCATCTTTCCAGATTTGGTATGCACACAAGACTTCATTCTACCAGACGTCTGCTGGTGTTCAGTAAGATTTTTGAATATCTTGCAATTTTTGAAATAGGCATTTTGAGAAACAAAGGGGATTTCAAAGCGTTTTTTTGAGCTAACAGGCACTGCTGTTTTTCCTTTGGCACCACGTTTCACTCATGGCGTTTCTGGCCCATCACGCTCGCACTGGTGGGTGGCAGGTCAGGCGACCATTTTACTGTGCACAAAAACTGCGCGGTTTTACTGGATTCTGACGCAAATGTGGGCTTTTTGGCCATCTTGGATTTTCTAAGCCCACAGCACCAAATGTTGCAGCATAATAACTTGAACGTGGGTCGATACACCTGACAAATAAAAGTTTTGACATCCACCATGGTGTACGGAGATCCAGTGTCCACCATGATTGGCAGAGATATGCCATTTATTTGCATGTCCACCCATGGTCCTTTACCTTGCTGTGTTGAAGAAACAGTGAGTATCTGTGCTTGTGCATAACTATGAATAACAGCCAGCATGCTGTCATGACCTTGATTCTCTTCAATAACTCTTACATTGCCTCTCATCATTCTTTTGGACGAGTATTTGTTGATTCTCCCCATCCTGCCATGAACATTTCTGCACACTTTAGCAAAATGTCCTACATGACCACATTTGTAGCACTCAACAGGTGCTGCGGGGCATTCTTTGTCATTGTCATTGTGTTTGTACCGGCCACATTTCTGACAACGGTTTTGGTATTGGTTCATATATCCTGCATCTCTCCCTCTCCTAGCATTAGCTCTTGAATTGTTAGTGGTCATTTTCCTCACCATTACCACCAAGGATTCTTCCAAATTTTCCCTAGGTTTGTCCCGAATCATCTTAACTTCCTTGTCTTCGGTTCTAATAAACCTCTCTTTCATGTAGCGATCACTAAGTTCCATGCTCCTCGCTATTTCTATTGCTTGTTCCAAAGATGGGTTATTAGTTTGCCATAGTCTTTGTTGTATGTGTGGATTTATATCTTTCTAACATAATATTAGTTTTGTTTCCAAAGTGCTTTGCAAGCATCCCTAGTGCACTTTCGAACTTGCGATTTCTATCACCAGAGCCACCCTCTGCATCATCCAAATCAGGAAGTGATCTAAAAATCCTCAAAGCTTCTGCCCCTACGCCGTTTAACAGTGTTGCCTCCTTGAGGTCATCATTGTACTTACTTCCACCAATGGCTCTCAGGTATACCTGAAAGCCATCAATCCATTGTTCCCATGGAAATGCAGGGTTTCCAGGACTCGGAAGAAATTGCATTGGCGCTGTGACATGCTGCATGGTGTAGGATGCTATTCAGTATTATTGCCCTGTTCGCTGATCTCCAAGGTCATGGACAAAAATGTTTTACTGTGAAAAAGTCTTTTAGGATGGTTTGACTATGCTCTAATGTCCTGAATACATGGGATTTTGCTGACCACTGTTCGCTTGAATCCTGTTAACTTGGATATAAAGTCAATGTCAAACACGCTGTATGGGCATAACGCACTCTAAACAGTAAAGACCATCTGTTCACCAGTGTAGTATGAGTGATATACAGTGCGTTTTTTTTTTAATTTATTTTTCAAAGACACTCCAATTCAATGTGGTGGTTCTCAAATGTGGCTTCAGACGAATTTACAGCACACGTTCTTGTTTTAACATTCTCCCATGGCGTGCGCTTATGTAAACAACTGTTGAGCCAGCAACTAATAAAATTCTCAGTTTCGTCGTATATGCGCGCATCTATACGCGTTGTAACTCAGTTGCATGGTAATACTATAACATAAATGAATGTTCAAAAGATGGCCGCCACGCACCCTTACGCTTGAAGGTCCTTTATTCTAAGTAAACAATGGCCATTCGTTGCAGATTCAAAAGACATAGGGAGCTCGCGTCTAGCCAGGGGCTCGTAATTTATTCAAAACTTATGTTTTCTCTTATTAAATTCGCCGGCACATCTTGCTCACCTGGCACGCCTCCCACAATGTCACAAGGTGAGAATACTTTCATTCATCACCGTAATGCTTTCAAATGCACAGGCAACCCTTGATCCTCGGATGACGAAGCGTACACTGCTGAAGTAGGGACACTGGATGAGTACTCCAGGGGCTCAGTTAACTCCTTGTCGCCAATTGTAATGAAGTTGCGGAGGCAAGCAAGTATGTTTTAAGTAGTTTAATAGATACGAGCCCCTGAAGCGTATGCCCTCAGCAAGCCTCGTCGATCAAAACCATTCTGGAACCACCACACGTATTCCCATTACGTGTAGTGGTTCTATAGTAATATTCTACATATCAACTAAGTGACTACATAACACTTTACAAATGCTTGTCTTTAAAAGGCCTTCAGTGAAAGATGTGCAGAGTGCTTTTAGATAGAGTGGCGGAAGGCAGACATGCTGAAGCCATTTTCATTACACCAGTAGCGGGTTTAAAGCTCCAATTAAGTCATTAACTTCAGAAGACTGCTTTGAAAAAAATCACTGGCAGGCACTTTGAATTAATAAGTTGATGGTAATGTTTGAATAAAGCGAGCTCAAAGAGATCCCATGAGGAATTTTCATGATTGGGGAGGGGCAGGAACTGGGTGGGAATGGCCATAGGGATTTATATGGCTATGGGCAGTGAATGGATGGGCAAATAACCAAACAACACCTATAAAATGTGCGTTCCTCCTCAGTTGCCATTTCTCCTTAAATATACTCTAATGCAATAGTTTCAGCTTATAGCCCAAACTGAAAATGGTCTTGATGGACGCCTAACAAATGGCTTAAAAACACAGGAATATAATGTGCTAAGATTAACCTATTTAAGAAGCGATTTTCCATCTCTTCTCAAGTGTTGTGCAGTTGACAGTATACAGGCCCCCATCATAGGGTGAACATAGGTTTGTAGGAGGGAATCTTAACCCGTTATAGAACTGCCCTCGGAGAGGCGTGAGGCTGTCTTCTGAAAGAACCAAAGGCTTGACAGGAACTGAGATACTCCCATCACACCCATTTTAAGAGACATTCAAGTGAAAGCTACCTTTTTCTGGTTTAGAACAAGCAGAAGAGGGCCCCAATTCTTCAAGGGAACCAGATCTATAACCCAGCACCTTCTACAGTCCAAATACTTTGTCCCTGACATTCACTGTTGCTCAGCTTTGCAAGCAACGTTTCATCCAAGAGGGATCTGAGACCTACGCTCAGACTACTGATTGAGCTGCCTGATATTTCATGGCATGGTTCCCATCTGATCCCTCACTGTATCTACATGCCTGGGACACAGCTGTAGCTTCTGATGCAAAGAATAGAACCTAGAAGTCTGCTGCATACTATTAAGCCTCTACAAGAGACTACAGTAGTGCAATTGTGGGCTAGGAAGCCTTTGTCAGACATTCTTAGGTACCCGGACCAACTGGTTAGGTCCCATTATCCTACCTTGCCCAAAGAAATTAAAATAACTATTGTGCTTTGGTGTTTTCACAGTTAAACCTTCTTGCCTGCACCCCCCTGTGAGGAATTCGACCATCAGCACGGGGAGAGTGGGCTCAACTGGGCATTTTTGATTTTTTAATAATGAATATGAAGGATGGGAGACCAACCTCCGAGGACAGTGTGTGGCCATTACACACACAGTCCATCTGCTTCTCGCACAAAACGCATAGTCACCTGTCCTCCAGGAAGACACAGCCTAGAGGTGCCATTTTCCACTGTTATATTCATCTGGAATGTGACAGCCCTGTGTACATCAAAGCATCTCAAGTAGGGGGAATGTACACCTTCCTCCAGCATGGGCAACCTAATTTAAATATCAAAGGCCCCATGGATCTGCTTTTCTTTGTCCTCTGGCTTGTGGCAGTGCATACTAAGAAGAGATAATTGAAGCAAGCCTTAAGGGGCTTGGTTGCCGGAATAGACAACAGGAAAGACGGGGCTAACACCCCTTTGGTATGCAATGTGTCAACTTGAAGCTAGTTCCCACCCCTCTGTGTGAAAGGCAGTGAAATGCATGTCTTGGTCCACTATTTACCATAGGCAAACTCCTGCAGAGCTGAACCCTTTTAGAGGGGAGGGGTATGTGGTTTGGGGAGACAGGAAGCCTGCTCTCAGCACAGACTTCAAGGGAACTCTGTGCTTTAATCAAGAGTCACAGAGGGCTCAGTTAAGCAGAGAGACACGTTGATCTACAACAGACAGGCAGATGGGTGGGACTTAGGTATATGTTGTCACCCCTTTGTCTGTCCTGTTGCAGAGCACTATGGTCCTGGCTTCATGCATAACAGAAGATTGTTGGTTGGCACCCAGGATTGGTTCATTAAGGTGTGCTTAGCTTTCCCAAACACTGGGGCCCATTTGGCTTAAAAAGAGGGCTAATTTAGCAGATCATCTGAAAACTTTGAAAGGAGTTAGAAGAAGGACTCATTTGGACCTGGCTGAAGGTACAGTCTACCTTACATCTTCCACTAGCGAAGGAATGGCAGGAGGTCCAAGACAGAAGCAAGAGCCCTTCCCTAAACATCTTCCAGGGAACAGAGGGAGATACCGGACTCAGAGGACCCATCAGCAGCTCCAGAACTGGTACCCAGCCTGCACATAGCATGCTCTGCTAGGTTTTGCCAGCAAGCTTCCTAGGTGGGAAGTGCCAGAGAGTATCTTAACTAAGGACAATGCCATTGCCTGCAAACACTCTTCTGAGCTTTGGGCAATCCACCTTGAAAGGACACAAGCCCTGCAAAGAAGAGAGGAGGAGTGCCACACACACATCATCCAGCGTGCATTTTACGAGGACATTTTTGAGACAGTTGAGTCCTCAAACCGCATCCGGCTGCACCGCTGACTGTTGTCACACTGCAGTCACCAGAGACATCTGAGCCGTCGCGATCAGCATTCCAGATCTGCCAACCAGTACAGAGACAATGATTCTTGGCCCAGAGCCACCGTGCCAGACAGCCTGCAGACGTCTGTTGAGGATCGCTTGCCGAACTGTCTGCTGCCTGGTACCCACAGCTTTCCTGCCACTAACTCTATCTCAAGGGCTGCAAAGCGCCCTGGAACCGCCTTGTCGCTGTTGAGCACAAGAACTTCTTCAGCACCAGGTATATTGGGGTTCAGCCCCCCTGGTCCTTCCCCGAAGGCCCCTAAAAACAGTTACGACTCTTCGCCCCCTTGGTGCTCAAACCAAATAATCTTGAACAGTAAGACGTATTACTTTACCAACCACCCTTCTGTCAGTATCCAGAGTGCATCCTTTTCCTTCGTGAAACTGTCTGTCCTCTGTGTGCCATTAAAGGGTGGGTTGCGTTTTGTAGTGTGTTAGAACTGTTTATTTAAGTAATAATATAGTAGATATTTTCATACAACCTTGACTGGACAGTCCCTTTTATCATTGGGTAATAATTGTTTTCACGCTGTGTTGCAACTAACCAATGATCCACAACCTTGCAGAGATAAGCCTGCCGTTTTGTCCACGTTACCAAAAATTGGACAAGGATATCTTATAATTCACTTGTATTCCTATCTGTTCAGATCCCTTCTGGTGTACTAGAGGTGTGGGGTTGATTGATGGTTTAGAAAACGATATTCATCCATGGACCGCTGGTGCCCCGGAAGTTGATTCGTCACAACCTCTCCCAGTATTTGAATAACCTTGGTGCACAGTCTATGAATCTATGGTATTAATGGCTCAACAGAAGCAAAGATGATTAGTGATGAGCGAACATGGGGAGGCAAGGAGTGCCACAGGGTGGAGGCTGAGAAAGAGGAATCACTTGTTTGTATCGGAATGGAAAGAATCTCCATCAGGTCTAAGTGTGGTGGGGAATGAAGAGAGAGATGGAAAATGCGTCCAAGCTGTCTCCCACTAAGAGGATCCCAAGAACAGCTCTAAATGTTTCCACATGGTATTAGCTAAAGCTAAACTTCCTGCACTGCTACTCCATTTCCAAACAAGTCCATGCACTGTTATTCCATACTCCAAATATTTCCATGTACCATTACCCCATACTCCATACTCCAAGCATGTCCATGCACTGTTACTCCATTCTCCCAATATTTCAATGTACCATTACTCCATACTCCGTACTCCAAGCATGCCTGCTCACTGTTACTCCATACTCCCAATATTTCCATGTACCATTACTCCATACTCCATAGTCCAATCATGCCCATGTACTGTTAGTCCATACTCACAATATTTCCATGTACCATTACTCCATACTCCATAGTCCAAGCATGTCCATGCACTGTTACTCAATACTCCCGATATTTCCATGTACCATTACTCCATACTCTGTACTCCAAACATGTTCATGCACTGTTTCTCCATACTCCCAATATTTCCATTTAACATCCATACTCCAAACATGTTCATGCACTGTTACTTCATACTCCCAATATTTCCATTTACCATTACTCCATTCTCCATACTCCATACATTGCCACACACTGCTACTCCATACTGCATGCCTTGTCGGATTCCTGGCCCTGTCTCTACCCCGGCATGTGGTCTTCACCTGTCTAGCCATGTGCTTGCTATAAGCAGTTTATTATTAAGAAGGTGAGCAAACCAAGATTGACGTTAACTGGCCGGCCAAGTGGGCTGTTCCGCTACTGTCACAGCTGAGGGAGGGTGCTGATACAGGGCAGGATTCAGTTACAGTGAGGGAGCGGGTGCGGTCCACAGTACTTGAATAGCGAGCAGAACTGGTGTTCAGTCAGGATTAAAGTGCACTGACAGATCTATGAGTGGGTCCAGTGTGGAATCACAATGGGTGATGCAGTTCAGAGTTGAAGTGAACAGCACTAAGCGTGGGTCCCAGTACTTGGATAGGAGGTGGTGCAGCATGTCAGAGTGAGCGATTAAATATGTTGTAGGCCTAGATTGAGACAGCAGCGAGGACTAAGGTCAGGATGGATGTGCATTGGCAGATGTCACTCAAGGTTCTGAGCAATGGATTAGTGGGGAAAGTTAAAGTTCAGGCAGGAGAGGTACACTGGAAGCATAGGCGCAGAGTACATGAGGGCAGTTGACCCCGTACTCCTTCAACAACGGCGGCAGGCGAGTAATTTTGCCCCCATGGATTTACTGCATATCATTGAGTATTCAGTACTGCGCGCTTTTATATCATTTTAAATGGCTGCAGCCTCTCCTAATGGACTGAGGCAAAGTTAGCAAGGTCTGCCCACTTCAAAGTAGGAAGGCAGCCTCATCTGTGGACCACCTGAAACTTAATTTCAGGTGGAGGGACAGGAGAGGGGTGGGCAGGCCAAAGCTGGTTGGCAGGCACAGAAGAAGGAGAAGGAAGGTGGAGATGCAAAAATCAGACTGCTGAGCAAAGGCAGTTTAGCAGGTTCGGCGACTGTTGCTGAAATATTTTGTTTAGACCTGATGTAAATCCTTTGGCTTTTTTTTTAATTGTTGCTTCAAATTGTGCTGTAAAATGGGTTGTTTACTTGGACGTGGGTACGGCTCCCTCGTGTCGCTCGACTTGGAATTTCTGCACCGTAGTTGGCAGTGGCACATGCCCTATAAACGCTGTCACATCTCAGAATTGGGTCCCTCTGTCAAACAGTGAGCAGGTGATTTGGTTCCGCCCAGGAAGACCGAGCGCCTCACTCTTTCTGATGCACGGAAATGCACCATGAAGACCAGAAAGAGAGTGAAGACTAAAGGGGGGAGACGCGAAGCGGAGATATTTTCACAAAACAAAGGCTTCATACGGCAAAAGAAAAGATTGGCTGCTGGATTCAGAGGTGCAATTGACGGTACGGAGGCCTCATGCACCACAGATCCACACAAAGCAGAGCAGACACCAATTAGCGGTGCCACTCACATGAAAACACATCTTCAAAATCCATAACTACGCGTCTGATCTCCTCCTGCCCGTCATGCGATGTCATCCTAGGATCACAGACTCTATTCTCCGATCAGATCCTATTCTCCGCCTGGGGATGCTTATTTTTCCGGATAAAATAGCGTTTGACGTTTCCCAGAACTCAAACCCTGCTTCTAACAGTCCCCTTTGAGGTCACGCTTTGTGCCAACCCTCTGTACATACGCATCTACCGTCTAGGAAGTTTAAAGCCATTACTATCGACTGGCGTGAACAATGGCAAAGTACAGAGGCACAGGGAAAACAGCTTGACTACATCTAGTCAAGTAGCGCCATGGCAACCCAGTTAAGAAGCATTGTGAAAAAGCACTTTAGCAGAATGATGACAAATAGGACCACAGTGACAGAGTTCTAAATAGGATGTTGAGATGGAGATGTTAAACTCAGGGACGTCATTTGGGGGTCACCGAGGGTTGCAGCCTCAACCCCTATGGTCTCCATTGCTGTCCCTGCAGACTCCCTTACTACCCCTGTATTTAAAACATTTTTTAAAGTTATTATTTTTGTTAATGAAACTCCTTCGGGAGGATGGCTGGGCCGGGGCTTTGAGCATGAGAAGGAAGCGCTCAGTAAGGGTTGGAGCTAATTGTGACATGGCGCGCTTGTCACATGCCACGTTCAACTCCAACCCCTTCTCCTTTGGCTTCCTCATGGCTCATATTCAAGAACCAGGAAGCTCTCTCACCTTCCTAGTTCCTGTTTGTGAGCAGCACGGAGGAGCCTCAGGTGGCCTGGAGTGACAGACCGAATTAGAAAAAAACAGGTGAGAAGGCTTTTAAAAAAAAATGCGATGTATATTTTGCATGTGTAAAGTGTGTGTCAGATGTGCTATGGGTCAGTGAGTGGTGGGTGAATGAGAAGAAATGTGATAGTGTGTGTGTTTGAATATTCTTGGTGGGTGTGTGCCTGTGTGGAGGATGCAGTGTGAGTGGGTGTGAGAGAAGGTGTATGAGTGAGCGACTGGTGGGTGAATGAGTATGAATGTGATGTGTGTTTCAATGTTCTAGATGGGTACGTTTCTGTGTGAAGAATGCAGTGTGAGTGGATGCGAGAGAAGATGTAGGTGTTAGTGAGTGGTGGGTGAATGAGTGGGAGTGCGATAGTGTGTATTTGAAAGCTCTGGGTGGGTGAGTGTGTTCCTGTGTGTAGAATGAAGTGCAAGTGGACATGAGAGGTTTATGGGTGACTGAATGGTGAGTGAGTAGGGATATGAGTGTGTGTATTCTGGGTGGGTGGGTGCCGGTGTGAATGTATGTGCGAGAAGGTATATGGGTGAGTGAGTGAATGAGTATGAATGTGATTGTGTGTGTGTGAATGTTCTGGGTGGGTGCATGCTTGTGTGGTGAATGTGGTGTGAATGAATGTGAAAGGAGATATATGGGCAGGTGAAAGGGGATGTGTGTGTGTGTGTGTGTGTGTGTGCCTTTTTTGACACATTCTTTATTCACTTTTCATGTTTCACTGGTATTTTCAGACAAAGCAAAGTTCATGTGTGTCATTACCAGGCTAACCTGGCATGTTGGTACAGCCAGTCTAGCCATTGCAGGACATTTATTACTCAACAGCTTTCATAAAGCAAGCATGATAAGTAGTATTACCTCGCTAGAGTGACATTTTGGTGTAGCGGCTTGTATATTTCTTACAGTAGCATGACTTTTTATTAACTGAGCATCTATGATGTAGCAATGATGATAAGTGTTCTTATGGGTCTAAACTGTCTTACATTGGAACCAGTTTGGACATGTTTTCTTATTGTGACATTTCACTTTTAATAGCCAAACCAACGGGAGTATTTTCTTACATAGGAGTACTGGCATATGTTGGCATAGCCAGCTATGTGCCTAGTGCCAGTAATGATACTATAAATAAAACATCTCAAAGCGAACATGAGGATGTTCTTATATGGGAATACTAGCATATGTTGGTGAAGCCAACATGCAAATGTCTGGGCACAGCCAACATGAACATGTTTTTATACTGGCATGTATTGTAGGAACCGGCATGACAATGTATTGGGAAATGTGCTTGTGCACTTTTGGTGACTTGCATCTATTGTACTTTTTTTCATGAGTTACCCTACACCATACAAAACCGATTCCAAACTGTCTGGCCCTTTACCTACATTTTCACAGAAAGTGTGCTGTGTAAAGCACCCTTTTAACCCATTATTTAAAACATGCTCACGACCTGAGCCCTCCAAACCCAATTACGTTACTTGGGGCCACCTTTAACTGCTTGGTGGCAATCACATACTTGTGGCAAATATTTACACCCTCCAATAAAACAACTCAACAACCACCACTGGTGGCTGGTATATTTGTGGACTGTGCACCACCCCCTTCGTTTTATGCTAGATGAAACATTTAAGCTTTGATTAAAACACATATTTACTTCTTTCACTTGGAGTATATCAATATTTGTGCTACGCCATTGATTGGGCTCTGCTCACCTTGAACGCATTCAAGTGTGAAGTGAATGGATGAGAGGGGCCGGAAAATCGAATAGGACCCTTCTCTGGAGAAACACTGTTTAAGAAAATAAGCTATCGACACAGAGTCTCAGAAGTGAGAGAGCCATGGAGTGACCATCCCCTCCCGACTCAAATTCTTCCTTGGATAGGGATTTGAGGAAGCCTCATTCACTGGCAGGTCCTGGGGGGTTCTTGAATAAACTACCTTGCACGTAGAGCTCTGAAAATCATAGATGCATTGAGCCCCACTCTTGAAGGAAGTGCAGCACCCCCACACCTCACCCCGTTAAAAAAAGATTGATGAAGAGTCAATGCCTAGGACATTAAGGTGTTCGGCTCTGGGTTGTGGTAGACAACATGTGGTTGCTTGTTACATGACTTAAAGATAAATGCGCACAGAGACAGCAATGGTCCCTGGCTGAAGGTACAGTCTACCCTACATCTTCCGCCAGTGAACGAAGAGCCAGGACCTCCAAGAGGGTAGCAAGATCTGTAACCTAAACATCTCACAGGGAACAGAGGGAAAAGCTGAATCCAGCTGCTCCCGAACTATTACCCAGCCAGCACACATCGTGCCCAGCTAGGCTCTGCAGCAAGCTTCCTAGGTGGGAAGTGCCAGAGAGTCTCTGAACCCTAAACCAAGCACAAGGTCACTGCCTGCAACACTCTCCTCAGCTTTGGGCCATCCACCTTAAAGAAGGACACAAGCCCAGTTAGGAAGCTAGGAGAAGTGCATCAACGAGCATCTACCGATGTCTGTCTTAAAGAAAACTTTTGAGCTAGTCGAACCCCTGCAGCTGCAACTGACTGCACCGCTGACTGTTGTTGCGCTGAAGTCACTAACGCAATCTGAAATTCCTCGACCAGTGCTTCAGAACAGTCGACTAGCACTGAGACAATGATTCCTGACCCCGAGCCACTGTGTAGGCCAGCCTGCAGCGTCCGTCCAGCTTCGCTCGCCGAATTGCCTTCTGCCTGATACCCACAGCTTTCTCCTGCCTTGAACTCGCTTGCAGAAGATGCAAAGCGCCTGAAACCAACTCGACCTGGTCAAGCACCAAGAACGTCTTCAGCACAAGGTACACTGTGTGCGCCTGTGTTTTATTTGTCAGTAAAATGACAGCACATTTAGTATATAAAGTAGCAATGCATCTGTATCTGACCTGTCCTTTTGCCAGGTTACTATTATAATTGTATAAGTAGTAGTGCATTGGTGAAGGAACAGAACAGCCAACACGTGTTTCAACCGAAGGGTCTTTATCAAGGCAAATCAGTTTGACTGGGAGGTCCACTGCTTGGGGTTGGTCATTTGGTTTTGGGTCCATGGTTTGCACTCAGTATAGATGTGTGAAATTCAAGGATGTATACGATCTGCCTGCATTAAAACTGCTCGGGCCCCCGTTTTGACCGTTCATTGAAAACGGGGCCCAAGCAATTTCTGGCCCCCACGTCCATTATTAAGGATGCAGGGAACACCCCCGCAACTCCCTTTTTACCTACTTATCTGAAAATGAAGCATGGGGGAAACCCCTGCAACCTCTGTTCCTCATGTTCTGGTAAGTAGGTCAAAAGGGAAGAAGGTTAAAAGGTACACCTATAATTAGGTCAAAAAGACCTAACGTACAAAACAGAACCAACAAATTGGGTAATTCCAAATTCAACTCTAAGCAGTGGACCTCCCAGTTAAACCACTTTGCCTTGAAAGTCGTGTTGGTAGTTCTGTTCCTACACCAATGCACTACTGCTTCAATGATTATAATAGTAACCTGTCACAAGGACAGGCCAGACACAGATCATTGCTACTTGTATATACTAAATGTGCCTTCACATTACAGACAAATATAACACAGGAGAGAACTCCTTGACAAACACTGCAAGCACAAAGTTGCCTTTGGTCCTTCTTTTCTCTAGGTTAACCCCTCAGGGCACTCCGGGTGTGACCCAGACCAAGGCACATGCAGTATACTTTCTTGAACCGAGCATTGCTATATAGGACATACACCCAGTGCAGTTGATCACACAGTTCATCACCCAACCACTTGCTCTCAAGGTACATTGTAGTTCTGTCCCCCTGGTCCTTCCAAGAAGGCTTTTAGTGACATCTTATGACCCATTGCTCCCTTTGTGCTGAAACCAAGTATCCTTGAACTATTGCGATTAATTACTATGTTGACTACCCTCCTCTCAGAACCCAAAGTGCATCCGTTTTCCTTCTTTGAAACTGTCCACTGCATTCCTTTACAGGGTGGGTTGTACTTCGTAGTGTGCTAGAACTGTTTGTTGTTATAATAATACAGAAGAGTTTTGATAACAAACTTGACTGGACAGTCCCTTTTATCATTGGGCAATAATTGTATTTTTGCTGTGTTGCAACTAACCAATGATCGACAACGAGAAAAGCCTGCTGTTCCGTCCACTTTACCCAAATTGGAAAAGGAGGTTTTTAATTTGCTTGTGTTTCCAATCTGTCTGGATCCCTCATGGTGTACTAGAGGTGGGTGCTGATTGATGTTTTTCCAGGATCCTGCCGTTTGAAAAACGGCGTTTTGAAAACATAAGCCATTGCAATCTCATATTGTGTCCGCTTTGCTTGTTTCCAGAATAGAGTTGGTATGCAATGTACTTTAGTTAATGGGTGGATAGCTGAAGAGTGAAGCATTCGTCTCTGAAATTAGGTCAGGTCAGTCTGCTAATCACAAGTTTGGAAATTGCGGATGGGCTGATTCACCCTTTCTCCCTTCTGATATTACATTGCTTAAATTGGGAGGAGTCTGGTAAGTAGTTATATAAGCAGACAGGTATTATTGTTGTCACAGCCTCGCAAACGGACCAGAGAAAATGACTGTGGAGTCTTGAAATACCAATTGATCTGGAACATTCTTTGTAATAATTTAAAATTAGAACCCAATTCATTATTTGGTTCAAAATGCCCTTTGCTTCACAGTGATGAATAGTTTCCAGCGCGTGGTCCTTCACAGCTCACATTCTTTGCTGTACTGCAACACACCGCATAGGACTTGCACCTCGGCCAGTTTATGCTGCCCTGGTGCTCACCGGAAAGTCTGCTTTTGTAATGTGGCCCTTCACAGCTCACATTCTTTGCTGTACTGCAACACACCGCATAGGACTTGCACCTCGGCCAGTTTATGCTGCCCTGGTGCTCACCGGAAAGTCTGCTTTTGTAATGAGAGGGGGACACAACAGGCATTACAGGCCACTACAATTTCAACATGGTTGAATACTGGGTTCGTACTTGAATCAGTGTGACCACTTGCCTCTGAACATTTATTTATTAAACCATCAATTTATATAACACATTTCTTTCACCACAAGCCACAGAGGTTTACTCAGGGCACATGAAAACTTAAAAGTTGTCAATTTCCATAGTGAATCGACTCCTGGCATGTCAATTGTCCTCCCAAATACTGAGAAGTCACGAGTCACTTAAGTGGGAATTGGGTTTTTAATTTAAAAGGACTTTATTAAAATTGTACAGTTGAGGTGATAAACAAGATTTCCAGCTGCTTCTGGGTTGCTGGGAGGCCCAATCCATGCTCTCCGGGACAAGGTGAGCCAATCAGTTCTGTGCACCTACTAGAAGGCGTTCACTTCCGGTAAACAGGACCCTGGATTCAGTGCAGCCAAAAGGCATTGGTCCACAGCAGTTCAGCCCGAGTGTTGCCATGGGCTAGTTAGGGGACATAATTCTCCTATGGGTTGGATGCCTTCTGTCTTCACTGCCCTGGCAGAGGTCTTGGGGATAGAGTTCCCAATAGAGGTCTAGTGACCTTTCTACTTATGTTGTGAGTCTAACTATGCCCCCTCTGAACGCCTGCTGACTTCAGCGGAACTCCACTGGTGAGCACACTGGTGTGAGGGTGGCTTTGTGTCTCAGTGCAACCTTTGAAGTATAGATTCATACGAGATCTTCAAGATATGCCTCATGTGCCATGAAAGGAAGGTTGTATGCTACTTGTAGTGGGATCAAAAGCCGGCAGCCTGTCTACTATCTCACATGGCAAACAGTCAAACCAGACACTAATACACATCAGTTCTGTAATAGGTGGGCCCTGACACTGAGCTGGCACTGGTGTTATATCAAAGTGCAGTGGCTGCATAATTGTGTGGCATTAGTAGCCGCCATGTGTCACAACCACACATGGTTTATATTTAGAGATGTGCGTGTCATCACTCTCTCTGAGTTACACAGTCACCATCATGAGAGGTGAAAAGAGTTCAAAGGTCACAACTGACTGCATGAACTTTGTGTACCAGCAGAGGTTAGCAATGCACATGCAGCCTTTGAATCTGCTTGGTGCCACTGCAGGGCTGGTGCTGCTGTTTCAGCAAAGGCACATGTATGTACTATAACTTTGGCATGGAGCATTTATACAAGGGGGTCTGGTTAACAGACCTCCATTTCAGAAACAGAATTACCAATACCATTCTATTTTAACAAAAATCAAAAAAAGATTTGGTTATCTTGCCCTCACCAGATGGCCATTCTGCCACAGTCCAGCTGCTAGGAACTGGGATGGTCCTGCCACTGAATACACAATGTATGGAGGGGGATTCCACAGGCTGGCTGCCCCCTCTAAGACACAGGGACTCATCACGAGTTTGGCGGTAACCCTTAAATCTGGCGGTAGCGCTGTTACTGCCGGATTTAAGGGTCTGCCAAATCAGGGCTTTGGCGGATTTCTCCCCATCTCTGAGCTGGGGGGAAATCTGCTGAAAATTCGTGCTCATACCACCAGCAGGAAATCCGCCGGTGGTATGAGCGCAAAATTTCCCCACTGAGCCCATTGGGGAATGGGGCATTCCCAAATGGGCTCAATGGGGAATGGGGATTTCCAAATCCGCCAAACCCGTGATCCGGCGCTAATAGCGCCGGTGGTTTTGGTGGTAGGGCAGATAGCGCCAGCGCTATTAGTGCCGGCGTTACCGCCCAACTCGTGATGAGGCCCACAGTATTGACCCAGCCAGGACATTCTTGATCCAAACATTCAACTGGCAGCATGAATAACAGTCAATGCACTAAACATTCAAGAGACCAAGTGGGAAGGTAAAAGTAAGCCACCCATGCCCATTAAAGGCCTGAATAGACCATGGACTATCCTTGTCCTAATTCCTGAAAGTACCCATAGAGGAAAGACAAGAATCAAGCCGACCGAAAACCACTTGAGCAAGCAGCGACACTGCTGTAGCTCAACCACAAAACTGGCAGGATGCGGGAGGCTACAGAATGAAGAACAGTGGCAAGGAGAAATCCAAGATTGTAGTGGCCCCATGCCTATAAAGTTTCCAAAACAGCAGCTGAGACTTGTAATGTCATTAACCAATTCAAAGAGAGTGCTTGTTACACTCTAAAGGGTCAATTGAAGAGAACCTGGTGGAAACTCCAATCTAAAAAACATGACATAGGCCCTTATGAGCTCCATCCAACCACAAAGGATTGCCACAAAGGCATATACCATGGACGCACTAAAAAAGAGTAAGTCAATTGCTGAAGGAGCTGCAGCAGACCATGAACAGAAGGACATGCTCTTCATCAATCTCTGTAGAGACAGGGAGAACACCACTCGGTCCACATGGCCACTTTTTTGAATAGTCTTCTTGCAACCCTGACCTGGTACATGGATCTGAAAACTGTCAGAGGTATAAGAACTGGATGCTGAAGGTTAATAAACCAGAACTCTGGAAAGACCAGAACATGTGGTGGCTCAGAAAGAGCGGTCTGGAAGAGCCCTGAAGATGGAAACCTGAGACACAAGAGATCTGGAATGTCCTGCACTGAAGGCTAAGGATCAAGAGATCTGGAAGAGACCACCCTGCCATTGGGAAGTACCAGAGGTTGTGAGAGACGTGACAGTGCAGGAAGAAGTGTTAAAAAAACACCCAGCACAAGCTGGAAGATGCTAATAGAAATCTGAAAAGTCCAAAACATGTAGAAGGTCTACACAATGTATCTTGAAAGCAGGACTGTGAATAACACCAGGAAGACGTTTCCCAGGAGAACATGTATTTATGTTTTATTTAGACTAGGGGTGGAGATTTCTGAATAGGAATTGTGCACCATTCGTTTGATCAACATTAGCTTTGGGTTAGCCTGGAAGCTGAGGACTTGATAAGACTAGGCTTGTGATCTTTCTGTTGGACAGATCTTACATTGATTTGCGTAAAAAGGTTGCTCCTTGAGGTCCAAGTACTTGTTAAGGTCATAACAATGCTGAGAAATGCGAGCTCCTGGAGGGACCTGCCTTGAAGGTTGAGTATCAATAGGTCCACAGGTTGGGAGAGACCCAGCAGTACACGCACGAAGATGCAAAGAGAAATCCGAAAAACTCAGACCCCTGAAGATGGTTTAAAGAATGTATCATGAGATCGGGATTACCAATGGAGTATCACGTCTCTGAGTAACACAGGGAAGACATTTCCCAGGAGAACGTGTCTTTGTGTTTTGTTAAAACTGGGGCTGGATATTTCAGAATGAGATTTTTTAACTTATCTGTTTATTAAGAATTGGAACATATTGTGTTTTAGCGTAATGTTTGTCTGATGGCTAAGAGGCTGTCCCTGCAGTGGCAAGAACTCATTGGGACTAGAGCATTATGATTTGGATAAATGTCACTGAGGTGTTGGACACCGAAGGAATATCCCACTTTGTTTTGTTACAAACCTGACACTTTTTTCATTATAAACTTTCTTATTGTGTTTAAAGCTTCCCCAGACTCCAATAGGCATTTGGTCCAACCTCTTCCCCATACATAAAACAGAAGGAAGTTACTTGTTTGAAACCCCTTCATCAGGAATCACATGGATCATTGCTCGGCCTTCTTAGAGGTGATGTCAAAAGTGGGATTTAAACTCTGATACAATATTCAACACCTTCCTAGATGCCAAACTATCACTGGGAGCTACTCCAGGCTGTGCTGGACGGGATATGTTTAGCATAGAGCAGATTAGTATTGTGGCTTTGTGCAGGGGAAATGGAAAGGCGGATTTGACTTACAACTACACACCACAACATATGAGAGAATTGCCCTCAAGTCCATTTTGGCACCCACGTTCAATCGATATCAAAGCAGGTGTGATAGATGCAGGGGAGGTCCAAGTGATCATCACTAATACCGTCCAATTTGGAGAACTGAGAGTGCAGTTGATCATACTATGCACTAACAAGTCAAGGGATAAAGCAGGAAGCCACATTTATTTGTGGACCCACAGAGACTGTGCACTGACTTAGTAATATTTTCCAAACTTACCTACAGTGGAAATTTCACTGGGAATCAAGGCAACCACTGACTAGGTGGTTGAACAAGAACAATGCAACTGCTCTCTGCAAGCGCATGGGAGGATGCGAGAGACTGCGGGTGAAGAACTGCTGCAAAAGAAAATCCAAGATGAAGGTGATGCCACACTGCACCGTTAAAGCCAAGGAACCACCAGGCGAGGCTAGCAATGAAATTAACCAATGGGGAGAGAGTGCCTGTTATAGGATAAACTGTCAGTTAAAGGGAACCTCAGAAAAAGCCTAATGTATGAACAAACCCTTAGCCACATCAACCAATCGCAAGAGGCAATACAAGAACATACACCAGGGAAGCACTATAAAAGAGGGAGGGAAAATGTGGAAAGAGTAGCAGCAGGCTGGGAGCAAAAGGGCATGCTCTTTGGCAATCCCTGCAGAGACATGGATACCTCCAAGTGGTACAAAGGTGTATAACCTGTCAGGGGTCTTGGAAAGTCCTGAATGTTGAATGATAAGAAACGGAAAGAGTTAGATAGGCCTTAACAAGTGAATGCTGAGAGATGCAAGGTCTTTGGGAGACCAGAGCAAGTGAATGCTGAAAATCCAGAGGACTATACGAGATCTGAACAAGTGCATGCTGAGAAACATAAGGTCTGTGAGAGACTGAAACAAGTGCATGCTGAGAAACATAAGGTCTGTGAGAGACTGAAACAAGTGCATGCTGAGAAACATAAGGTCTGTGAGAGACTGAAACAAGTGCATGCTGAGAAACACAAGGTCTGTGAAAGACTGAAACAAGTGCATGCTGAGAAACATAAGGTCTGTGAGAGACTGAAACAAGTGCATGCTGAGAAACATAAGGTCTGTGAGAGACTGAAACAAGTGCATGCTGAGAAACATAAGGTCTGTGAGAGACTGAAACAAGTGCATGCTGAGAAACATAAGGTCTGTAAAAGACTGAAACAAGTGCATGCTGAGAAACATAAGGTCTGTGAGAGACTGAAACAAGTGCATGCTGAGAAACATAAGGTCTGTGAGAGACTGAAACAAGTGCATGCTGAGAAACATAAGGTCTGTGAGAGACTGAAACAAGTGCATGCTGAGAAACATAAGGTCTGTGAGAGACTGAAACAAGTGCATGCTGAGAAACATGAGGTCAAAAAGAGACCAGAACAATTGAATGTAGAGGTCAGGGAGACTGTAAGGGGATTCAATTCAACACTACAGCTAAGTCAACGCCTAGTCTATAATACTGAATGAAAACCCTTATTGATATATCTTTAGGTCCAGTTCATGCGTTCTGGATGACTACCCCTATATAACACCCCTCTCTTGGAATCCCCCTGACCCCACTGAGCCAAGAAGTAGTTCTGTTTTGCAAGTTTAAAAGGTTTATTTGATAATTTAAACAATAGATATATATCACCCTTTATAGTAAATTAATAATTGAATATCACACTTAATCTGATATGATAAATATTAACAACGGAGAATCTGGCACTAACACGCTTCTCTATAATCAATAAGGAGTTGACATGAAATGGATAAGGTAGCACACTGGTAAATAGGTACAGAAGTATAATGTGGTAGAGAATGCTTTATAAGGTTCAAGGAAATGCAAGGTTGAATGAATGAAATGCAGTATAGAAAACAACTTGATATGATTTCAGCAAAACAATGTAATCACTTTTCTCTGGCAATCCCCTCCCCCCTTTTATGCAATGCAAGGAAATGGAAGGAAAACACACAGTTCTCAGAAATGCAATCAAATGTGATTCAGTTCACCCCAGCAAGCTTAGACTACAGAAGTTTGAAAACACAGGCCCAAATTGCTTTGATATGTGCTGGCAATGAATTGAAAAGTATGCTAAAATACTTTTAATTCCCTTTCAGAGGTTCAGGGTGATTGGTATCTAGTTAATATTAGTCCAGGCTCACACTAGCAATGATGCAGGGATAGTTAGCAGGTTAAACGAATTTCTGGCAATGGAAGGCAAGCAGCAGCAGCTTTTTACACGTGAAGAAATTTGCAAATCGCGGCAAAATTCGCGGATGCGCCGAGCACTATTACAGAGGAACCACAAGGACTATCTCTATAGTTTTGGGGTCCTAGGAAAGCCTAGGATCTCAGCTTCCAAATAAAAGTTACTGCAAGTCTCTAGCACAAACGGTTGCGGAGATATGAGCGATTGAATAAAGGTCGTTTTTCAGATTTGAAATTTTAAACGCACACTTTTTCAGCTTTAAAAATGATGGCAGGATAACACAATTGCTAAGCTGCAGTTCTACTTAGATAAAAAATGGATTGAATTATATTATTTTAACTAGGAGATTGGTTCTGCACAGTTTTCTAGGTACTCACACTATATTCTTGAGTGAAATGGGCCTCATCACGGATCTGGTCAGGGTTTTAAATTCGCCTCTGGTCTCTGCACTTCACAGTGATCTGGGTCAGCTCTCTCTGGTTCTCTGGTCTGGGTCTCTAGTTCTGGATAGATTGAAGTCTCTAGTTTGGCTCTCTGGAGGTTTGATGGAGGTAAAGTATGGATTTTTCCGGCAGAGCGTCCCGCTGCAGATGGAATTGAAGAGCCCCTATCTGTCCTGTCTGTCTGCTTTTATGTGTTTAGAATGTGGGTGTGTTCTAGCATCACTGACCCTACCTCTCTCTCAGCTTCTAATTGGTCAAACTTCCATTTATCATTTGATTGGGGAATGAACTGTGAGTCAGAGTGATGTCATTTTACAGCCTGCAGAAAGTCCACTCCTCCTGTCAACTTACACACAAATCTAGATTTGAAACAAATACATATTTGCAGAGGTACATATTGTTTTAAAATCATATGCACCCATCATGCATTACAGGAGGTATCCCCTGTTCAAACTCTGCTCTTCCTCGGAGCTTGCATTCAGAAATGGCACATATTTCACTTTTTAACTGATTTTGCAATTTCTGACATTGACCCAACTTTACATACATGTGCGCAGGGAGTACGGACATTAACTGATGAAGTTTCAGATTTTTAACATGCATACATTTAGAGTTATCCCCACTTTTCCGCTGACACCCCCCTGAACATACCACCGGTTCTAAAAACCTCTTAAACTGTGGGCAGAAAAATCACAAGAATTATGGTATCATTTATAAAATTTTCACATGTCCGCTCTATGAGTTATTCATCTTTTTAAAGTTATGTTCTGGCTCCAAAGGGGTGTGGTTTACCCTCAGCACAAGGTTGAATTTCTGGTTTTTCCAGTTCTGCCAAGCCAGCTTGCTCTCACAGGCAGTGCCCCTCCCCTTTCCTCAGGAGGAAGCCACTTTTTACGACCATTTACGACTCCTGCCAATAAAACCTTTGCCTGAGCCAGGACAGGGCTTTGTTCACTTTCCTGCAGAGCACAGGTAATTCAATTATCAGATAGATGGCATATCCTTAGTGTGAGCAGCAAAAGGGCAGCTAGGCCTGGGAACACAGCTGTGACTCAAGTTTCACTCCTGATGGGGGTAGTTGCCAGGCAGAATTCAGTTCCTTAAGCCAGGTTTCAGATAAAATGTCACTTTTTGTTCCCCAGTTTCTGCCTTCAAATAAAACTAAACATTTTCACATATGCAGCTAGAAGGCTGATTCTAAGTTTAAAACTATGACATTTAAACAGTTACAAAGGCATGTGACCCCAAACATAGGTCACTCATTTAATCTAAACATTTTCGATTTTAGTGTCTTTAAATCCAGTGCAACTTAAACTGCTGACTCCATAGCTCAGCCAGTTTTGTTATAAGCATTGTTCTGGGCTCTTCATTTCCCAGATTTTGTAGGCACACAAAACTCCATTCTACCAAATGTCTGCTGGTGTTCAGTGAATATTTTGCACATATTGCAATGTTTGAAATAGGCACTTTGGCTTGCCTTCAGAGAAACACAGGGTGGTTTTAAACTGCCGGCTTTTGGATAGTGGTGAGTACTGGTACTGCACCCCTTTTTGGGATTTAAGAAAATGAATTCCCAACAGTTATGGGTTTGCTTTTGGCAATCAGCATTGCCATTCCCAATGGTTTCAGACTACTGTGCGGGTAGTCCAATGGTGATTTTAAAGCGCTTTGAAGCTAACCGGCGCTACTGTTTTTCCTTTGGCAACCCATTTCCCTCATGGCAACCCGGCCTTTCATTCTCGCACTGGTGGGTGGCAAGTGAGGCAACCATTTCGGTGTGCGCACAAACTGCGCAGCTTTCCTGGATTTCGGCGCACATGTGGGTTTTCCGCCATCTTGAATTTTCTAAGCCCACAGCACCAAATGTTGCATGATAGCTTAAACGTGGGTCAGGACACCCAACAAGCCCCCCCCACGCGACTGAACTTTGAATTTGAGTCGATGGGGAGTCGCGTGCCCAAGGGTTTTGACCCACGCACCGGTCTGTCCGCATAATCTTCTTCCTCTTCTGTAGATGGCATAGTTCAGCATCTTCTTCTCCATCCGGTACTGATCGATCGGTTCTCCTCGCCAGTCCTGATGGGAGTATTGGGCGGTCCACTGGGCCCATTGGATCTTCGTTCCCGGTCTCCGGATCGTCCTCCTTGGCCAGTCTCAAGGTCTTCTTTCTCCTAGGACGACAAAGGAAGAGCGGCAATACCTACTCATAGACGTTTTTCCACCACTGTTGAGATGGTGGGATAGCATATGCATTTCATCATGACGAAACATTACATTCTTATTTTGATAAAAAACAGTATAACTAAGAGACAGTTTCATGAAAATCACAATATTTTAGAGACTAGATGTGGTATGTTTTATGATTGGAACAGAATTAGTCTGAGACAGTACCCGCTAGGATTCCAGAGGATTCCTCCAGTTGTTGCAGAGTGTGCCTGGGATGGCAACATTTCAACTGGTTTATGTGGACCCATTTGTCTTCCCCCGCTGCCAAAGGGCCTTTGGGGATGTGGATTTTGTAGGCCACAGGGGAGATCTTGTCGATGATCTCGAATGGTCCCTTCCATGTAGGCAAGAATTTGCGCTGCTTGGCCTGGTTCCTTTGGAAGTTGTATAGATAGACCCGGTCTCCCACCTGATATTCCTTCCTGGAAGTTTTCAGGTCATAATGGGTCTTCATGCTATCAGCCGATCTTTCTAGATTCCGCTGAGCGTAAGCAAAAGCATGCTGGAGGTGTTTCCTTAAATTCTCCACATACTCATGAGTAGTGGAGGCATTTATCAGTGTCTGCTCTTGGGTCCTATAGAGCAAATGCTGAGGAAGCACCATCTTGCGCCCAGTCATCAACTCAAATGGTGACATTTTGGTTGCAGATGAAGGGGTAGATCTGATAGCCATTAGGACCAGAGGTAATCGGATATCCCAACTTGGCCCAGAATCTGCCACAAACTTCTTTAATATGCTCACAATTGTCCGGTTATATCTCTCTACTGCCCCAGAAGAAGCTGGTCTGTAAGCAATATGCAGCTTTCTCTTGACCCCCAATATCTCCCACATCTTTGTCATTACTTCACTGGTGAAATGGCTACCTCTGTCTGACTCAATCCTTTGAGGTAGACCAAAATGGGAAAAGATGTGGTTGATCATCAAGGCAGCTGCAGTTTCCGCCTTGCAATTTGGGGCTGGGAGACATTCCACCCACTTGGTAAACAAGCATGTCACAGTCAACATGTACTTATTCCCCCTAGCCGAGCGAATCACAGGGCCTACAAAGTCGATTTGTAAATCTGACCATGGCAGGGTCATCCCCCTCTTTTGGAGCGGCGCGCGGTGCGTGAGGGATGTCGGCTGAAATTGTGCACACACAAGACACCCCTTCAAGTATTGGTCGAGGTCCTGCCCCATGTGTGGCCAGTATGCAACCTCTCTTAAGATTTCCAATGTTGTGTGAAACCCCCTATGACCGGCGGTGGCCGCATCATGGGCGTGACTTAACATCAGGCTTCGGAATGAGGTAGGAACCACCCACTGATCGTGGCCAGCTTTGGATTTCCTTACCAACAAACCGTCTTGGATCCGGAACATTTTTGGACATTTCATCAACACTCTTAGGTCCTCTTTCCCAATGGAATCGGTATCCGTCAGGGGAAAGTTCTCAGGGTCCTCAAGGTGCTGGTAAAATTTACCAATAATTGGATCCCCCTTCTGAGCGGTAATCAAATCAGCATCAGGGGTCTCCTTACTCCATTGTGCAATTGAAAGGTCGTTGTGAGCATTTGTCTGGGACCTAGTGATGGCAGTGACCTGGATTTCCCCCAACAGGGACTCAATCTCAATTAGATCCCCTTGGATGGCCCCGGTTTTGGCCAGCTGATCAGCTAAGTCATTCCCAGTTTTGTCTGGTCCCTCTACTTTGGAATGACCCTTGATCTTTTTCCAGTAGATGGTCATCCCATTCGAGGTGACCAGATCATCAATGTTTTGGATCAACTTCCCATGTTTCAAGGGTTTGTTGTTAGCACATAACATGCCTCTGGTTTTCCAATTAACCAGGTGCTCCACGAACCCGTTCCGTACATAATCCGAATCTGTGATTATGACCAGTTCGTGGAGTTGATGCTGGACAACAGTGAGGATGGCCTGATGCACAGCCATCAATTCTGCCACCTGATTACTTCGGGGACCAATTTTGTATCCAGCGGAGGGTTCTGGGGACTCATTCACCCATGCATTCCCTACGCCAGCCACCAGTTCTTTCTCCCCGTTGTTGTCAACATGGTAAGAGCATCCATCCACATACACAGTGGGCATTCCCTCACACTTGTCTTCTTCAAAGACTTTGTGGGGGGAATTAAGGTATGCCTCCATGTTGTCCTTTATTTTTATACTTTCGTCCTCGAGACAGTTTTCTCTGGCACAATCATGCAAGTCAGCCAGACCTTGCGCGAGGGGACTCTTCTTGTTTTGGCCATATCGGACCTCCACAGGAAAGCCTTGCATTGACAGAATCCAGGAAGTAATTCGGGAATTACTCACATTTCCGGCCCGGATTCTGTCACTTTGGAGATATTGCAGAGGCTGGTGTGGAGTCTCCACTATGATGTGTTCCCCCTGGATAAACGGGCGGTAATTCTTCAATGCCCACACCGTTGCCAGGAGTGCCTTCTCACAATCGTTGAATTTTTCCTCCACAGAGGATAAAGTTTTGCTCGCATAGGAGATTACTTTATTGACCTTGTCATGCTTTTGATATAATACTGCCGTCAAGCACGTATTAGAGAACCCTGTCTCCAGGAAGAACTCCTTGTTTCTGACCGGGTAAGCTAGGCAAGGCGCTTGTGAGAGGCTTCTTTTGAGTTGTTTTACTGCCTCGGCTTGTTCTGGACCCCATTCCCACTTGACCCCCCCCTTCAGGAGATGAATCAGGGGTCTGGTGATATCTGCGTAGCCCTCAATGAACTTTCTGCTGTAATTAGTCAGTCCAAGGAGGCTCCTTAGTTCCCGCAGAGTTGTGGGGTCTTTCAGTTTCTGAAGTGCTTCCACTTTCTTTTCCTGGGGACAAAGACCCTGAGGAGTAATCTCATGCCCCAAGAAGTTAACACGGGTTTTACACCACTGTGCTTTCTGAAAGGAAAGTTTTGCTCCGGCGGCCCTCAACTGTGTCAGAACATAACGGATCTCCGCTATATGTTCCTCAACAGTTGAGCTTTTGATGAGGACATCATCTACATAAGCCAGGTTACCCCTTGCACCCAAGTCGGGCATGGCCTTGTGTAGAAAAATGTTGAATTCATTGCCGGAGTTGAGGTATCCGAAGGGAGTCCGGGTCCATGTGTACTGCTGGCCCCCAAAGGTAAAAGCCAGCTTGTATTGGTCCTCCCTACTGACAGGCACAGTCCAGTATCCATTGGTCAGGTCTATTGCAGTGAATACCTGTGACCCCTGGATCTGGGCCAGCCCTTGGTCAATGTAGGGCAGAGGCCATCGGGAAGTATGGACCCGTTTGTTGAGCTCCCTGAGGTCGGCGCAGAGTCTCCACTGGCCGTTTGGCTTCAATATCCCCAGCACCGGATTATTGAAGGTGCTGTGGACTGGACGGATTATTCCCCGGGACTCAAGGTTCTTAATTATTTCAGTAAGGGACTCCATTGATGCGAGAGGCAAGCGATATTGCTTCACAAACACAGGAGTCATGCCAGGGTCCGTGGGGATTGTTGTTGTGTGGATGTCAGTGCGACCACAGTCATATGAGTCTACCGCAAAGAGATCTTGGAAATCCAAGAAAACTTGTTTCAAACTTTGCTTTTGTTCCAGAGTCACACAGGCATCAGCTAGGTTGACTCTCTCTTCCACCATCTGCCTGAAGCCTGGGAAGACTTCTGGTTTGGCTATCTCCGCGGCCTCCTCCAGCTGGGTGGAGAAGTCCCTGGTCAGAGTGCTGATTTGGACCGGAGGCTTCAGGTGGGCAAGGCAGCCCTCATGGACCTGGAAAATCACCTCATCCCTCCTGAAGTCACAAGTCACATCTTCCTTACCATAGGGGCAAGAAGTGTACACCAGGAAGTTCCCCCCATGCCGGGTAAAAATCCTGTCTGGTGTTGTATTGTCCTCACTGTCACTGTCAAAACAGTCCTTGGGGATTGGTCCTAACAGTTCATTTCTAAGATCAATGGAGAAATGTCGGTCATCAACCGCCATTCCAATAATGGTGTCTGCGGCTAGAGTAATACTCTTTAAGTCGCTGTTATCCACCTCTATTAGAATGGTGTCATGTTCTATGTTGACTAAGGGAGTTGGGTTTACCCCCAACCCTTGCTGTTGGAGAGAAGCATTTAGATGTATGTAAGCATCAGGGTTTTTCAAATGTTGTCCTCTTTTAACTTTCACTTCCAGGGAGAATTGTCGGGTCCTTTCTGGGATGGTGACTTCCTCTTTAATCTGAATTTCAACTGCATAAGGTAGCAATTGAGCTGACCTAAATGCTTTTTCTGGATCATCAAAGCCCATGGGATTATCCGCTAATCGGGACCAAGCTTTGAAGTTTATTAGGTCCAAACTAATGGCAAAGCGATTGAGAATGTCACTGCCTAAGTAAAAGGCGGCAGGGACGTCTCGCACGACCCAACAATTATGGACAATGCTCTTGTTGCCAATGGAGATTTTGAGCATACACCTGCTTGGCAGGAGATGTTTGGAATTAGGTGCTTCCAGGTCCATTTCCCATTTGTCTATCAGTTTGAAGGTGGGAATGGCTGGATCTTTTGGGAGTTGGCGGAACATGGCTTCGCTGATGAAGCTCTTACCGTTGTTCACACACACTCGAGCGAGAACAGAGTCCTTCCCATCATTTAACTGAACAGGGATGAACAACTGCTCTCCAAATTGCTGAATATCAGCCAGGCTTTGCGCTGATTTCACATCTTTCTGGACTATAGGAGTGGGAGTTTCAGATTGTGGATTGGTATAAAATTTCAAAGTGTTTCCTTCCAGCGTGGAATACCACTTTAGACTGGAAGGAAGGTTGATTTTCAGAAATAGAGAGGACCCCCCATCACTAGTCTGTTGTCCTACTGCTATTACTGTCACGTCTGGAATCTGGTTGTTCTGGAAGTGAAATTCTACTTGGTCAGATTTTTGTTCAACCATGTGGCATGTGCCGTTTAAACTAACATGGTTGACACTCTGTTTTAATTTTATTGGTCGGCTAGTCTGGGTCCAGAGGACCTTGTTTACACAATCTATTAGGGGTGACAACCTTCTCAGGAGGTCATTCCCTAGTAAACAAGGGGTGCCCTCTGGGGTCACAACTATGACCGGGTGTTTCAACTTATGTCGCCCAATTTTAATGTCCAAGTCTGCCGTCCCCTCGACGGGAATTTCCTTCCCGTCAAAGTTCTGCAGTTGTCCAGGAAGAGAGGTGAGAGGAATTTGGTAATTCTCTCCCCTTCCTGCATTCAGTTCGTCAAAGGCCCTTCTGGACAGAAGGGTAGCTTGAGATCCAGTGTCCACCAGTGCCGAGATTGTACCCTGCCCCTGTACTTGTACCGGGGCATAATATCTTCCCTCCTTCTCCTCAAGGGGGCACAGATAATGTACATTTTTGGACAACTGGTGGGCTAATTTTCTGGTTTTGGACATCGCTAGCGAAGAGATTTGGGCAGAATTCTGTGGAGAGCCTTGGGAATCTGAAAGAAAAAGTTGGCAACTGGAGATCAGAGCCATTGTGGGTTCCCCTGGTTCCGGTTCTGGGCCGCCCCCCCCTTTTTGGAGGCAGTCACCAGGATGGGTTTGAACCAGGGGATTTTCTTGCTGTTGGTTCTGGGATGAGATGGTGGGCGGCGGTAGCTCAGTCTCCACATCTCCCCAGTCTGGATTTGCATCCCTAGGGACCCATTTTTCTTTGGAAGGAGTTCCCCCCTCTCTGAAGGAGAAGATCCTTTTCCCAGGATCCTCTGAGGATCCCTCTCCCTCAAATTGGAAGATCTGTACTTCCTCCTCAAACTGAGTCTGTTTGGGTCTTTTGTTTCTCCTACCCCCCCTCTGCTCCTTAGGAGGCAGACTTTCAGGGGCAAGGGATTTTGTTTCCGGTTCCTGTGTTTCCAGGGGCTGTTTACAAGTGAGGAAGGAAGCTTCCTCCAAGGCTTTACACCCCCCTTCCCTTTGTGCCTCCTCCCTGGGAACCGGTGAGTTATCGGGGTGCTGCCCCCGTCATTGTTCTGGAGCACCAGGTCCAGAGTTGGGTACGTTCTGCGCCGGCATGCCGATCTGAGGGTTCTGCTGAGCCCTCAGTATGTGACCCATATCCCGCGCCATGTTTTGAACCTGGCGCTCTAACTGGGAAACCCGCTCAGGCTGATACGGGACCCTGTTTTCTCCCCTGGGCTGATCCCGGGAAGGGTAGCTGTCCCTTCTTTGGTAGTAGCCCTGGTTGGGAAGATTTGGTTACCCCTCCACCCTTGGCCTCCCCTCTCCCGGATTCAGTGGTCTGGGCTCAGGGAATTGGGGAAAGAAGGATGGATGGTTTTGGGGCTGAAAGTCGGGTGGATATCTGGGGAAAAAGTTCTGCCCAGGGTTTGGTAAATTTCTGCCCTCCTGTGGGAAGCTTGGAGGGAAGTTCCCTGGGTTAGGTGCTTGGCTGGATCCCCCCCTTGGGCTGGAGGAGTCCACACATAACCCAGGATGGGTCGATTTCCCTTGTAACGGGGACTTACATAATCAGGAGAGCGAGGGACCCCATTTGTGGGGCTGCCTCCTTGGCTCCCGGTCTGTGACTGACCCGAGGACCTCCTGGGCCTAGCATTATTAGGTGCAGGTAGGTTTTTAGGCCCCCCCATCTCCAAATCCAAAACGGGGGTGACCTTTACCTCTGCCACCTTGGCAGCAGCAGGGGTGCTGTTGGCTTTGGGGTTTTTCTGGGCATTACTTTTGCTATCTATCGGTTTCTGCACCTCATATATCCGGGTAGCCTGTTCAATGACCCAATCTAAGGATCTTTTCTCGTGAAAATCCCTCACGAGCTGGGTCATGATGTATTTGGGCAAGGCATGGAAAAACGTATTTATGAACTCTCTACTATCTGTGCGCACCCTTCTTGTGGTCTGTGCAAAAGCACGCTTTAACTCCTGCACAAATTCTTGTGGGGCCTGATCCTCCCCACATTGCAAATTGTAGGCTGCCTTGCGAGCCTCTTGAGGATTTCTGTGAACAGAAAAATGTTTCAGGATGGCCGCCTTATATGTGGACCATCTTAAATGATTTTGGTCCTCCAGCCCCGCAAAGAAACTGGAGTATTCCGGGGAGAATGTCCACTTTACATATTGAATACAGCTTTGGCTGTCCTTCAAATGGAAAGTCTCCATCATTTGTTCAAACAACTCTAAGTGCTCCCAAACAGAATACTTAGCGTTCTTATGGTAAGGCGTGATGACGCTCCTGATCGCCTTAATCTGCTTTAAGGGGTCCTTAAGCAAGGCCCTTTTTGCCTTATTGGCCTTTTTGGTTCGGGTAACCCTTGTCCATTCATCCTCGGACTCAGAGGCACTGCTCCCAGAGGTTCCCGTCTGATCTTCCAGGTTTTCCCGGATTCTGCGAGCCTGGGAATGGCTGGCAGAATGTGGGGACCTGGTCTCCTGTGTCCTGCGCAGTTCAGAGGAGTCTTCAGATTCCTCCTTGCTGCCAGGATTTGATGGGTACCCCCTCCACTGACCTAACTGGGCAGAGGTTTTCAGGATGCCCTTAATGGGCCTACTCTCCTGGGGTTCCCCACTGAACTGTACTGTACTTGGGTGCCCATACCCGGATGCCCACCCCTCCATTCCTGAGTGGTACTGGCCTATGAGCCCCATCCTCTTAGCTGGATAGTAATCTGCCATCCCTGCAGCCCTGTGCTCATGTGCGCCAGGGGACATGGGGGTGGTAGAGTCCAGGGACTGGGGGAGATGAAGGCCCCTGGTGTTAGGGCTCCTGCGGTTATGGTCAGGAGTCTCTCTTTCCCAGCGGACCTCATCTCTATCCGCCCCTGCTCCCTGTTGCAATGCAAGAGCCTGCATTTGTGCTTTCAGTTCCTCTGTTAAGGCCTTACTCGACTCTATCAGTTTCTCCTGCATCGCTACCTGTTGCTGGAGCCTATCATTGTGTTGACAGAGGGCCTCATTCTCCCTCTGTGCTTCCTGGTTGGTCCTGGAGAACTGGGCCAGTCTTTGCTGCAGGAGGTTTACCTCCTGGGCAATGTCCCTATTGGCCTGCTCCTTTCTTGCTAGAGCATCTTCCACCCTTCTGGTGTGCTCTACCAAGTTCTGGTTTTCTTTTTGGAGATCACCCAGCCCCTGGAGGGCCAGGTGATTTTCTTCAATTTCCTTTTTTAAGTGGCAGACTTCCTGGCCTATGGCGTCTCTTTCCTGACTAAGAGCCTGCATTTGTGCCGCCAGGTCGTCCCTTTGCCGTTGAAGGGCACCAGCTTTTTGGCGCTCCTCATCAAACTCTGCCTGGGTATCCAGGTCTTTCAGAATCAGTTTATTGCTCTCCTCTTTCTCTCTGTCTAGTTGGATTTGCAGGGTGGCTACCTGCTCTGTGCATGCCCTGTTGAAATTGATCTGTTGCTCCAGCTTTTTCTGGCTCTGCAGTAGGGAGTTCAAACTGTCTTGGTGCTCCTTCTGCAAGGCCAGAAATCTGGTATCCTGGTCTGTCTTTTCCTGTTGTAGGATGCCCATATCCTCTTTTATTTTAATGATAAATTGCCTACTATCATTTTCTGACTCCTGGCTCCTCTGCAGCCTCTGCTCAGAAGAGTCCAGATCAGATTGGGCCTTCTGTAATGCCATCTGTTGCCTATTTGCCAGATTTTGGCTTTCAGCACATCTATCCTGCATGTCTCCCATATATAGGTACAGGTATGCTGCTATCCTGGCAATCTTATTGTGTTCCTCTTTGGCTTTAGGAGCCATATATAGTTCACTCAGGGCCACATGTAAGGGACCCTGATCTCTATATATATCTGACCCTGTTTCAGTGACCTGTTGTGTGATGGCCTGCAACCACACATCCTGGCCCTGTTCGGTCCATTCACCTCTCACAAATAGCTTATGCAAGAGGTGCTCTCTGGCTATTTTCATGTCTACTAAGGTCGTCATTCTAGAGATTGGTCTCTGTCCTGACTTACAGAAGTTTGTATTTTATTTTTTGCAGAACAGAACTTTTCTTGGAGTGTCCCTTTTGAGGAATGCTTCACAGCGTAATGCAGCGTGGTGATCCAACCGGATGTATGTATCCCGTCAGTTAGCACACTGTATTAAGCTGCACAAGTGGTAAATCTAACCCAACGTCTCGGCTCGAGCCCCCAATTTGTAAGGGGATTCAATTCAACACTACAGCTAAGTCAACGCCTAGTCTATAATACTGAATGAAAACCCTTATTGATATATCTTTAGGTCCAGTTCATGCGTTCTGGATGACTACCCCTATATAACACCCCTCTCTTGGAATCCCCCTGACCCCACTGAGCCAAGAAGTAGTTCTGTTTTGCAAGTTTAAAAGGTTTATTTGATAATTTAAACAATAGATATATATCACCCTTTATAGTAAATTAATAATTGAATATCACACTTAATCTGATATGATAAATATTAACAACGGAGAATCTGGCACTAACACGCTTCTCTATAATCAATAAGGAGTTGACATGAAATGGATAAGGTAGCACACTGGTAAATAGGTACAGAAGTATAATGTGGTAGAGAATGCTTTATAAGGTTCAAGGAAATGCAAGGTTGAATGAATGAAATGCAGTATAGAAAACAACTTGATATGATTTCAGCAAAACAATGTAATCACTTTTCTCTGGCAATCCCCTCCCCCCTTTTATGCAAGGAAATGGAAGGAAAACACACAGTTCTCAGAAATGCAATCAAATGTGATTCAGTTCACCCCAGCAAGCTTAGACTACAGAAGTTTGAAAACACAGGCCCAAATTGCTTTGATATGTGCTGGCAATGAATTGAAAAGTATGCTAAAATACTTTTAATTCCCTTTCAGAGGTTCAGGGTGATTGGTATCTAGTTAATATTAGTCCAGGCTCACACTAGCAATGATGCAGGGATAGTTAGCAGGTTAAACGAATTTCTGGCAATGGAAGGCAAGCAGCAGCAGCTTTTTACACGTGAAGAAATTTGCAAATCGCGGCAAAATTCGCGGATGCGCCGAGCGCTATTACAGAGGAACCACAAGGACTATCTCTATCGTTTTGAGGTCCTAGGAAAGCCTAGGATCTCAGCTTCCAAATAAAAGTTACTGCAAGTCTCTAGCACAAACGGTTGCGGAGATATGAGCGATTGAATAAAGGTCGTTTTTCAGATTTGAAATTTTAAACGCACACTTTTTCAGCTTTAAAAATGATGGCAGGATAACACAATTGCTAAGCTGCAGTTCTACTTAGATAAAAAATGGATTGAATTATATTATTTTAACTAGGAGATTGGTTCTGCACAGTTTTCTAGGTACTCACACTATATTCTTGAGTGAAATGGGCCTCATCACGGATCTGGTCAGGGTTTTAAATTCGCCTCTGGTCTCTGCACTTCACAGTGATCTGGGTCAGCTCTCTCTGGTTCTCTGGTCTGGGTCTCTAGTTCTGGATAGATTGAAGTCTCTAGTTTGGCTCTCTGGAGGTTTGATGGAGGTAAAGTATGGATTTTTCCGGCAGAGCGTCCCGCTGCAGATGGAATTGAAGAGCCCCTATCTGTCCTCTCTGTCTGCTTTTATGTGTTTAGAATGTGGGTGTGTTCTAGCATCACTGACCCTACCTCTCTCTCAGCTTCTAATTGGTCAAACTTCCATTTATCATTTGATTGGGGAATGAACTGTGAGTCAGAGTGATGTCATTTTACAGCCTGCAGAAAGTCCACTCCTCCTGTCAACTTACACACAAATCTAGATTTGAAACAAATACATATTTGCAGAGGTACATATTGTTTTAAAATCATATGCACCCATCATGCATTACAGGAGGTATCCCCTGTTCAAACTCTGCTCTTCCTGGGAGCTTGCATTCAGAAATGGCACATATTTCACTTTTTAACTGATTTTGCAATTTCTGACATTGACCCAACTTTACATACATGTGCGCAGGGAGTACGGACATTAACTGATGAAGTTTCAGATTTTTAACATGCATACATTTAGAGTTATCCCCACTTTTCCGCTGACACCCCCCTGAACATACCACCGGTTCTAAAAACCTCTTAAACTGTGGGCAGAAAAATCACAAGAATTATGGTATCATTTATAAAATTTTCACATGTCCGCTCTATGAGTTATTCATCTTTTTAAAGTTATGTTCTGGCTCCAAAGGGGTGTGGTTTACCCTCAGCATAAGGTTGAATTTCTGGTTTTTCCAGTTCTGCCAAGCCAGCTTGCTCTCACAGGCAGTGCCCCTCCCCTTTCCTCAGGAGGAAGCCACTTTTTACGACCATTTACGACTCCTGCCAATAAAACCTTTGCCTGAGCCAGGACAGGGCTTTGTTCACTTTCCTGCAGAGCACAGGTAATTCAATTATCAGATAGATGGCATATCCTTAGTGTGAGCAGCAAAAGGGCAGCTAGGCCTGGGAACACAGCTGTGACTCAAGTTTCACTCCTGATGGGGGTAGTTGCCAGGCAGAATTCAGTTCCTTAAGCCAGGTTTCAGATAAAATGTCACTTTTTGTTCCCCAGTTTCTGCCTTCAAATAAAACTAAACATTTTCACATATGCAGCTAGAAGGCTGATTCTAAGTTTAAAACTATGACATTTAAACAGTTACAAAGGCATGTGACCCCAAACATAGGTCACTCATTTAATCTAAACATTTTCGATTTTAGTGTCTTTAAATCCAGTGCAACTTAAACTGCTGACTCCATAGCTCAGCCAGTTTTGTTATAAGCATTGTTCTGGGCTCTTCATTTCCCAGATTTTGTAGGCACACAAAACTCCATTCTACCAAATGTCTGCTGGTGTTCAGTGAATATTTTGCACATATTGCAATGTTTGAAATAGGCACTTTGGCTTGCCTTCAGAGAAACACAGGGTGGTTTTAAACTGCCAGCTTTTGGATAGTGGTGAGTACTGGTACTGCACCCCTTTTTGGGATTTAAGAAAATGAATTCCCAACAGTTATGGGTTTGCTTTTGGCAATCAGCATTGCCATTCCCAATGGTTTCAGACTACTGTGCGGGTAGTCCAATGGTGATTTTAAAGCGCTTTGAAGCTAACCGGCGCTACTGTTTTTCCTTTGGCAACCCATTTCCCTCATGGCAACCCGGCCTTTCATTCTCGCACTGGTGGGTGGCAAGTGAGGCAACCATTTCGGTGTGCGCACAAACTGCGCAGCTTTCCTGGATTTCGGCGCACATGTGGGTTTTCCGCCATCTTGAATTTTCTAAGCCCACAGCACCAAATGTTGTGGAATGATAGCTTAAACGTGGGTCAGGACACCCAACAAGACACCTAAAGCTGGAATGCTGGGAAACCCTAAATCCTGGTGTTCCCTGAAGTTTATGGAACAAGAGATCTTGAACAGATCTCACTGGTGTTGGGAAGAATCAGAGATTGTGATAGACCCAGCAGGGCAGAGAGCTAGTAGACACAAATAGAAATATGATTACTCAGAGAACTAAAGGTTGTATTGTGAAAGCAGGATGACATATAGAGGGTCAAGACTGTGGGGAAGATGGGGACGATGTTTCTCAGGGGAACTTTTCTTTATCTGGTGCTGGGAATTTCATAATAAGATTTGATAACTCTTTGGTTTGCCGTAACATATTGTGTTTTTGCTTAAAGTTAGCCTGGAGGCTAATTTGCTGTCCCTGGTGGGGCAAGGACTTGCTAAGACTAAGTTACATACTTTATGACTTTGAGAAATGCAACAGGGGTGTTGGACACAAGAGTAATATTCGACTTGCATTGTGCAATTCCTGACAATGTTTTTATTCAGAACTTTCAGTGCTATGCGGATGACATTCAGCTCATTTTCAGGCTACCTTCGGCCACCTCTTCTCCTTCCTTCATCTCTGACTGTCTGTCTTCTATCCAAGAGTGGTGTACCGCCAATGACCTCTGCATTAATGCCAGTAAGACTGAGATTCCAAGTGGCTGCGAGGATTACGTTCAAAACTCTCTGCATCGTCCACAAGGCCTTCTGGGACCTGCGGCCTCAATACCTTCAACTCTCTCTTCCTAAATATCTTCCCTCTCGAGCTCTTTGCTCATCCGCCTCCAGCTCCCTCAGGGTCAGTTGCTTCTCCAAGCGAATTGGTGGTAGATCTCTCTCTTCGGCAGAGGCCTCCCTCTGGAACAGCCTCCCTGCCTCCCTGAAACTTGAGGAGAACCGTCTTCAATTCCGGAAGAACCTTAAAACCTTCCCCTTTGCTTCTGCCTTCTCTCCCCCTCTACCCTGCTGATATCCTGGCTGATACTGAGACTGCACTGGTTATCTTGTCACCCATCTGATCTCAGGCCCAAGCCTTGCCAGTTGCATGCCTGCACTGCCTGCCTAGCAACTCTTGAACCGGGGGACTGTTTCCTGCATCCCTACAGTCCCCCCACCAGCACTTATGTCTGCACTCACCCTGCACTTGCCACCAGCTGGCCGTTCTTTTATTTATCTTATTATTTTATTTCCCATGTACTGCACTTTCCCCTCCCCCTCGACCCCCACACTTTTCTTTTTCCCCCCTTCCCTTGCACGTGCGTGATCTGAATGTCACCTGGCCTAGTAAGATCATTGTCTGTCTCCGCTCTGTTCCCCCTCCCTTGCCTCGTCGCGCATGAAACACTTGCGCATGGGCACGTTATAAATGCCATATCATATGATATCATATCTTTTTATTGTTTGCCCTAGCTCATAGAGGAATATAGGAATTTAGTATAACTCGTCCCTGAACGAGCACAGAATAAAGTTACTTGTTTGTAATCCATTAATCTGTTGTCATGTGTATCATCGCTTGGCCTTCCTTTAGCCCCCACTTTGGAAACACTACTCTGTTTCCATAGACAATTGTAATCGGAGGCAGGGCAATGACACGTATCTCGCCTAGTTTGAGGATTCTAAGAACATGCGATAATTTCTCTGAGTACTTGCAATTGAATTAATTAATCTTTAATGACAAGCTTAATACCAGAGAGCAGTACCTAAGTGTGGTTCCTGGGTTTCAAAGCTATTTTGCTCTGTTTTGTCATGTTTCCAAGACAAACGTGTTGCCCCTGAGCTATCAATGTCCCCCAGCAAGGGAGTCCTAAAGTATTCCCACTAACATGATCAAAAACAATGTGCCCCGAGTGGAAAGCTGTATAATGACATTAAATGTGTAATGTGTCCATCAAATACACTATGCTTAAAGGCAAGATGCAAAGGAAACAGTATTGGTATAATTCATTGTCACCTGAAAAGTGGTCCATCATATAGGTTGCATGGCAACCGAGCTCCAAATTTGCCTCACTATCCCGAAGAAGCTACAGAATGGACTATGGGGTGCTGTGGATCCTCATAAAACATTTGAGAGCTTAGCTAGAAGAGTTTGAGAGTTGTAGTTTCTGTTGCCAGGAAGCGCGCTACTTCCTATATTTGCTTGCTGACCCGTCTTTGCCTCAGATCCCTTGCAACGCTGCATTGCATAGACATGGAACCATACGCTTTTGGCATGTGAATGCATGCAGAAATTCCAAACCACCATTTCCAATGTGATTTGCAGGATTGACCAAGCTGATGGGACCATGTCGGTGTTTTCAATGATGGCTGTGTGTGTTGCCCCCTGCACAGTGCCAGAGCTGAGCATGCTAAATTCTTTGATGTGTCAAAGAGCGTTGGAGTACAGGTGGTCACAAGCAATTGGAAGGGCGCCAGTGTGTTACAGGAGTCCTGTTGATGGAATCTACTTTGCTTTTGTCGCCAGTTACATCTAACTGCTTGAAGGCTGGGACGTATATCACACAGATATCTTCATTATGTGTAATCTGTTGTAGCTGAATAGCTCAAGGAGCCTGGGGGTAGTTTCTTCCATCGTATTGGGATAGGGTGGAGCCCCTATTGTCTGTCTACATAGGGCAACTTCTGAACTAGCGAACTAATTGGCTAAAAAATGTTTTCTTTCTTTTTTATAGCGCTCTGCATACATTCATGTAGAATCCTATGCGCACGTATTATTCAGACAATGATAATTAGAAGTTATTGGAATTATGTATCTTCACTCCTCTCACCACCCCTTCTCACTTCACTCCTCTCACTATCGGAACTTGTGTTTGGCGTTGACCACCATGTTATGGCAATTTTCATATATAAACATCTTGCTATCAGCATATATTCCTAACATCCCTTATATATTATATTATATTACATTAGTTACATTGTGTTTCTTTTTGTTGTTTTTTTTTTGTTTATAAGATGCCACACCCTGCAGGCATCAGGGTGCAGCCAAACATAAAGCAAAACACAAAACATAAAACATTAACCGGCAAGACAAGAAAAAAGAACAGGGAGAACATGACATCATCAATCAGTTACAATGTGTGAGTTGGAAGTTGCTGTCAGTTTCCCCAGTTTATAATGATGGCCCGGGAATGAAGGAAGATTGCTGCACCCAGATCCCATAACAAGACAGTCCGTGTCATCCAACAAGGGCCATTCCTCCATGTGAATCCTCTGCAAGGACGTTATTCTGGAGAGCATCTCTGGGCTGAGATTTGTCAGGTTTATTGACGTTCACAAGTACAATGTTTCTAGGATCCGCAACCAACCGTTTTAAGAGCGGGCTCGCAATGCCAGGCATTGGAGCGTTCCTGACACGTAACACTTACTTCTCGAGAGGACCAATAGAGTTAGACGACCCATGTCTAGATGCTAACAATTTAGATTGATGCGTGTACACTTTCTGTTCTAGATCGATAGACCCATCAGGGATCACTAAATTTGGATGTAAGGTCTGCGTCCTGGTGTTACCTTCGGAAAGTACTTGTAACTTGTGAACTGAAGCCCAAGCTCAGATCTGTTTGGCAGCTAACCTCTATCTTATTAACTGGAATAATAGTTATATTATTATTATACCTTAGGCTCATGGATCATAGACATTGCTTGAACTATGCTATTTAATTGGAGGTGCTAGTTATGGAATGGCTGTATTGCACATTAACAGCATACCATCAAAAGCACTGCCCGGAAGATAAGCCATTTTATTTTATAAAGCATTAACGCATTGACATTTTGTTTGCGCATAAATCTGTTATTTTGTCCTTTCCCAATATGCATTGTGTATAAGCTGTTCGTGCGTGGCTTCTTGTTTGTCCTTGAACAATAGGGAGTAAGTGTACGACCTTAGCTGAAGTTCTCGTTGTTTGAAAAGCACATAGAATGTGTCTTTTGCTTTGTTCTTGAAGGATATGTACTGTCTGTCATCTCTTAACTCTTAAGCCTCTCCCGCTTGCTCACCCCACAGAATGTGCGGCTCACACTCAGACCGAAAGAGTCCAATGTTTGAGAAGCACTTCACATTTACAGTGCAAACGCTTTTATGATAATCACAATTCCACTTCCATAGCTGTTTTACAGGAAAGGGATGCTCTGTAGGAGCGATTGTGACTGCAATCAAAAAGCAAAAACAAAAATCACAGAGTGTCTCCAATTGTCCTCCAATAGAAACTCTGGCTATTACAGATCGATCGGTCAAACAAGGACACAAGGTAGGTATTCATCCCAGAACAGGAGATTTTCGCCAAAGGTTGCCCCCAACATTTTTCATCTGTTTGCTCGGTGTATGATACGAGAGCATTCTGCCTTAGACGCTACTAAGGTGAATGAGGATGAAGCATGTTCGATCATCATAAAAGCCATGAACCGATCCAGCAAATATTATATGGGTCACCCAGAAGAAATTACAGTCTGAGCTCTCAGTGTCAAAGGTTTTAGATGATGAGGGTCCCATAAAGTTGGTTACTACTCGATGCCAGATATAAATGTGGAGTTCTGGCTGAATCCGATGTCCTATTCATGTTCTATCACGAACATTAAGAAGCCACCTCTAGTGTCCTTCATCGCATGCAACGTGTGTGGATTCCCATCCCAAATGGAGAACCAGAACCTGGAAAAGTACTGAAGGCTGAGGGCCTAAAGAAACAAAGACGGCCAGCCTTTTCCAAATTCCCAAAAGATTCTAAGAAGCATAGCTACACCCTGTGAGATGTTTAGTGTGGTTCAGAGGATGCTCTGGGCAAGAAACCAGAACAGTAAACCTATTCCTGTGCATGAAAGATGAGGTGGAGGACAGGAGGAGGACAGAAATTCCCAATGCTCCCACGTTGGGAGGGGAGGCTTCAATGAAAGTGGTAGACAGTTTAGAGGAACCAGTGGAAGCGGTCGTTATTCTGGTGAATGACCCATGGATAATTGTCACTCGTTTGGCAGATTCCTAAAGTTTGGGTCTAAAATGTTTAGACAAAGGGATGGACAGCCAGACTTAATTTACAGTAAAGCAGAAAAGCAATGGGTAGCAGCAAGACCATTGTGACAGTGATTGACAGATGTCAATGTGCAACTTGTGGGAAAGATAACAAAGCAGAAGAACGGTTCCCCCGACACAGTCGCGGGAGGAAGTAGCATGCTCTGATGATGAGACTAACTAACCAGACACATACTAGGACAGAGACAAGCTGCTCCACCTGGTGACCACTGCAGTCCCCTCGTCCCCCGCGAAGGAACGTTGCAGCCGAATCACAGAAGAATGGTGTAGACATACAGTGCAGCACCAGTTGGAGAACAGTGGAGTCACATTTTTGATTGATCGTGGTGCAGCTATGATAATGACTAGCAGTGATTACCATGATGTTGCCACGTGTAACAACCCAAAAGTTAGCTTATATGTCAAACACGGACGGATATGTCATCTCACACAAAAAAGACTACTGGTTGCTATGGGGCATACTGGGCGGTGCAATATATCCCATATGGCAGCAGTGGGAGGCATAAAAGACATATTGGGTATAGGTATCATCACAAAGTGCGCCCTGGCCATGGATATAATGGGGGTAAGGGTGCGGCATTAGGAATCAATGTCCCTGGGATTGCCGCTGATCCAGACACTGTAGTGATGAGATAGAAGACACTGCTGCAGTGACTCGCCCTGCACCTCACCACAGTGCCGTTCAAGGTGCATTAGGTTGTCATGAAGAGGCCTTCACAAGGCCCAAGCGTGTATAAATAAAGATGTCCAGACACGGTTAGAGAAAGGTCTCATTGAAGTGGCCGGAAATACCCCCTTTTGTACCCAAGCATGGTCAGTAAAAAGGAAATTGGACCTGAAGGCCCTCAGGAGGCCCAGGAATGGCTTTTGACTATTGACTTTTGAAATCTGAACAAGGGTTTGGTCCCCATGGCCCAGGTGGTGACATTGTTCACTGAACTGATTAAGGTACACCCCATTATCTCACCTTTAGCGTTCTGGAAGAGGGGGCATGGATTTGAGTCCTGCAACTCCAAGATGATGCCAAACTACTGGCATCCTTTTTCCATCAGAATCAGATCTGCTGATTCGGTCGTTTGCATCCGGGTATGCGTGACGCCCCCACTCTATTGCATTGTGCTTTTGGAAAACACGGTACGTCCCTTACGTTAACAGCTACCGAAAATACAGTATGTGGCTGATTTGCTTCTTACCAGTGCAACCATTGAAGAGCATACAGCCATGCAGCCACACAGCCATGCAGCCACATAGCCATGCAGCTACACAGCCATGCAGCCACACAGCCACACACAGCCATGCAGCCACACAGCCATGCAGCCACAGTGAGTGCTGCATTGCAGGCTTCAGGCGCTGATGGTGGTTCTATGGTCAATTCACAAAAAAGCACAGATTGCTCCTCAGCCACAAGTGAAGTTCCTGAGACTAGAAACCTACTCCAAGGGCAAGCACACCAACAGAGTCAGACTTTAAATGGTGCCGTGCATGATCGACCCCAGAAACATGACATCACCGCAGAGTGGCTTGGGAAAATGGTGACAGTGATTGACAGATATTAATGGGCAACCCAGGGGAAAGATCAGAAACCGGACCAACCTTTCCCCTGATGCAGCTAGGGGAGGAAGTAGCATGCTCTTATGAAACTGATGATGGTCATTACATAGTGGCATAGGTGTCCTAGAACCCTCATTCTCATTCACGGATTACCATGAATTGACCAGAAAAAAAAATAACTAATGAAAAATGACAGAATTGTTTTTGGTCGATTTTCTTTAAATAATGTGAGGGAGACCACCCGCCCCTCAGCCACCCTTTCCCCTACCCTCACCTATACCCTTATCCCACCACACATCTATATATTATTTAAAATGTAAAAAAATACCTAACAAATCCGACTTAATAAATTCGGTCATTTCTCCTTAGGTATTTTTACATTCTATTATTTCTGCGGATGTCCTCATTCACGCCTTTCTCCTGTGAAAAGGAAGCACCACTGTATGCTCTTCTGCGTGCAAAAGAATGGATGTGGACAGAAAAGCACACATTGAAGCACACTCTGCTTGAGGTGCCTTCATTGACGAGCTCTGCCCTACACAGAAATGTATAGGTAATTCGAAACTGTGTAGCCTGCATTTTATCATAGAAATATGGAGTCAAAGGCCATCCGGGTTCTTTTAGCTCTAAAACATTGAACTAGCTGAACCGATTCAGAACCATGATACCCCCACATCCCCCCACCCTGGATTGCGGGCATAGCGCTTATTGGGGAGCTACATAAACGCAACATTGAAACAGAAGAGACCGTGATGGAAGTTTCCAAATCTGGCTGCAGGGTAAGATTGCGCAGGATGTTACCGGTACTGGCAGGGTAAGATTGCGCAGGATGTTACCGGTACTGGCAGGGTAAGATTGCGCAGGATGTTACCGGTACTGGCAGGGTAAGATTCCGCAGGATGTTACCGGTACTGGCAGGGTAAGATTCCACAGGATGTTACCGGTACTGGCAGGGTAAGATTCCGCAGGATGTTACCGGTACTGGCAGGGTAAGATTCCGCAGGATGTTACCGGTACTGGCAGGGTAAGATTGCGCAGGATGTTACCGGTACTGGCAGGGTAAGATTGCGCAGGATGTTACCGGTACTGGACAGGGCATGACCGACTCCGATGATATTTTTTTGCTGCTGCGTGTTATACCTGCATTGGCTGCCGAAAACAAGTTCAGTGGTATGGTATTAGTGATATCTGGAAGGAAGTAGAGCGTATCGCAGATACGTAGCAAAAAATATACATGGTCAATGTCAAAGCGCACAAAAAAAGGTTCTTTGGCCACTGCCAATGCAGAAGCTGACACGTTGGCACGCAAAGCCTGTGTAATAAATGTGCCAACTGCTCCATAATGTCCAATGCCTGAGCGGGATTCATCAGGTGGCACTGCCTAGCTTTCGAAGTGTTAAGAATATGTGGTGGGGTACACGTTAGTAAAAATAATGCTACCCCAAAAAGGAAAAGGTATGACGTGTTGTGCCTATAGCTATGCAGCACATGTTTCTGCAATGGTCTCACAGTGAGTGGGCACACCCCAAATAAAAGCGGTTCAGCAAGCCCTGTAAAGGTGGGATGGTGGGGGGGTTAGAGAGACAACCTCAGCTCTCATCGTGAGTGGTGCCTTTCCTGCCTCGACAATGCAAGCTGTTTAGAGAGCACAGGTGTTAACTTTCTGAGGAGACTCTCTTGAGGGGCCTGTTGTTTCAATTTGGAATTCTGAGGAGACTCCCTTGAGGGGCCTGTTCTTTCAATTTGGAAATCTGAGGAGACTCCCTTGAGGGGCCTGTTCTTTCAATTTGGAAATCTGAGGAGACTCCCTTGAGGGGCCTGGTCTTTCAATTTGGAATTCTGAGGAGACTCCCTTGAGGGGCCTGTTCTTTCAATTTGGAAATCTGAGGAGATTCCTTTGAGGGGCCTGTTCTTTCAATTTGGAAATCTGAGGAGATTCCTTTGAGGGGCCTGTTCTTTCAATTTGGAAATCTGAGGAGATTCCTTTGAGGGGCCTGTTCTTTCAATGTGGAATTCTATGGAGACTCCCTTGAGGGGCCTGTTCTTTTAATGTGGAAATCTGTGGAGACTCCCTTGAGGGGCCTGTGTTCTTTTAATGTGGAATTCTGAGGAGACTCCCTGGAGGGGACTGTTCTTTTAATGTGGAATTCTAAGGAGATTCCCTTGAGGGGCCTGTTCTTCCAATTTGGAATTCTGAGGAGACTCCCTTGAGGGGCCTGTTCTTCCAATTTGGAATTCTATGGAGACTCCCTTGAGGGGCCTGTGTTCTTTTAATGTGGAAATCTGTGGAGACTCCCTTGAGGGGCCTGTTCTTTTAATGTGGAAATCTGAGGAGACTCCCTTGAGGGGCCTGTGTTCTTTCAATGTGGATTTCTGAGGGGGTTCTTTCAAGGCGCATTTGCTCTTACAATGGCTGTAACTTTGTAGGTGAAATAAACAGACAATTATGGCAGTTTTTGGGTAGACCAAGCATTACATGTTTCCTACACACCTAGAAACACAGAGGAGTTCATGTTGTTAGGGGGTATAACATGAATGAAAGGCATAAAAGCCTTGAGTAATGCTTTGACACCCTTCATTTACATCACGGCCCATTTTCAAACATTTGTATGGCAGAAAGTAGGAGGGTCGGAGCTCAATTTACGTTTCTGCCGCTTCCTTCCTACCCACTATACAAATACACCAGCATCAGCTGGAGGTCCCTATGATATCTGCCTGCTTTATGCACTAGCATAAAGCCTGCAGACCCCTATAGGAATCCATTGTACACGCTCCCTGCAATGCGTGCATGTCAGGGAGCGTGAGTCAGGGAGGATTGCATTTCAAATGAGAACACTGCTCACCATGAACGCATGGCAAGCAGTTTTCCCAGTTGAAATGAAACTCTCCCCGAACCGCGAGCATGTTGTGCAGGGCTTCATTTCATTAATGAGCGCTGCTCACAAAGAAAAGTAAACGCTGCCTAGCATGCCAGCGTACCAAGCAGCGTTTACTCACTTTGCACGCTTGTACGCCGCCTTTTGCCCTTGATATTTGCACTGCGCAGTGCAAATGACGAATATTTGATGGCAGTGAGCAGTTTACATTTCAGTGTAAAGGTAGCGGCTCTCCACCATCAAATTACGTTTTTATAAAAAGTGAGCTCCAGAGAGTTATGGTGAAATCAAACAGCATATTAGGAAATTCCTAGTTTCCAAAGGTGGGTCATGGGAAACACATGTTGCCACTAGTGAGTGCAAGAAGTGCTGAATCGAGTGATGGGCACTCCTTCATTACCTCACAAGTCCAGAAAACAAAGCAAGAACTGAAAGAGAGCTATGACAGACACTCAGACGCAAGAAATCTGAATGTTGGAGTAGAGCTACTAGTAAGCAGCGAAAGCAGATGTGTTCCTTCCTCTGATATACGGCTCTGTGGATCATTCTGTGCATTTCAGACAGGATTTCAGCCAGTGTGTAGCAGATTTACAAGCTTGACATAGATTCTACAAAGTGAAGAAGCTAAGTGTGTGCAACAAAATATATGCAGTGCAAATATCTACTGATGAAAGCAACGCTGAAGGTTTCATGTCCATTTTAAATTGTAAATAATGGTTATATATTGCCCCTGCCCACCCCGAAAGGATCAGTACATGCCTTTAATTATTTGTTTTTTATTACATTATGTATTGTCACAAGTTCAGTGGCTGGACCCTCTCAGCGGGGGAAAGGACCCCTCCCAACCTTGGGTTGAAGGCCTAGCAGGGTATAAGCCAGAGCTGGCACTACCCCAGAGGTGTGGTGAGGGAGTTAGGAGGTCCCCAGTCCCTTAATCCCCTGAATTTGCTTTGATTGTTGACCCTGGTACCGTCTCCGGAGGATAGAGCAGTGGCAATGTGCTCGCCTTGGCAGCAAGACGACACAAAGCAACACAGGTTCGATCCCCAGGTCCGCACTTAGAAAACTCTGGGTATTTAAGCACATTATAAATATGCAACGAAGACAACAACAAAATTCTGTAACAGCGCCTCCATGCCCCAGAGCTGTGTGAGTGCTTTAAAAATGCAAATACATAAATAAATAAATTGTTAATCACCCAATATCTTACAGCCCTGTTGCTGGTCTGAGTTCTCTCTTTGTTTTTCAAACAGCAAGTCTCACCATACAAGGTGGCAGTGAAAACAAACTGCAGGCGGCCGACCTGCAGAGCCACCAAACATTCATCCTCAGGGACTCCGGGGCACATAAATTCACCACCAGACAGAATGCAATTTAGCATGGCGCAGCAGGAACAAAGCGCCAAATCAACTCCAAGGTGAACATGTCGTGAAGGCCACTGAAAAAGGCGGCAGGGCAAAGCGGTTTCTTTAAAGCTGTGCCATACGATGAAGAAAGGACAGTTTTAGATTGACCACAGAGTCAGGTGAGACGCGGGGCAAATGGCGGGGTTTGGGGACGAGGCATTGAAACGGGAAATCATGGGTATAAAAGACACGTAGGGATGAGACAGAGTAAAATCTGTTCGGGTGAGGTGAGGTGGTGTGGAGTTGCAACGAGAGACCAGAATGAGAACAGTAGGTGGGGTAGAGCGTTAAGGAGTCTGTGGTGGAGGTCAATGTAAGTACCAGTACTGTATTGAATGTGAAATAGAGTACTACCAAATTGAAGAGGGAAGCTTTGATTGTGAGAGTGTGTGTGGGAGTAAGTGTTAGGGCTGTGAGAGATAGAAGTGTGATTGAGAGTGGAGAGAGGAGGAGAGTATAGTTGTACTAGCAGGTAGGCGGGAGAAGCTGGCACATGAGAGAGGGAGACAGAGACAGAGAGGAAGATCTGAGGGTCATAAGCGGAAAGAGTCAAGCGCAGAGAAAGTGAAGAGACCAGAGAGAATTAGAGGAAGAGAGAGAAAGGATATCAGAGGGAGTGAGAGGTGAGAGGAAAGAGAAAGAGAGAGAGAGAGAAAGAGAGAGAGAGAGCTAGTGAGAGTGAGAGAAAGAGATTGGGAGACGTAGGAAGCTAGGAGAGAGGTAGAGAAAGAGAAGGAGGGAGTAGAGATAAAATGGGACAATAGGACAAAGACCAAGAAAAACAAAGAACAGGGAGAGGAGTAAAAGGGGGTGAGAAGGAGAGGGACAGTGTCTGTGAAAATACAGACACAACTGTGAACCCCATTTGTGTGATCCTGGACAGCGGTAGAGTAGGGAGTTGCAGTGTAATTGATTGTGTATTAGTACGCAGCACGGATGGCAGCCTACCAGCCAGTGAGGAGGCTCGGAATGGGGGCATTACCAGACGTAATCTCGCGGTTCTGAGCCTCCTCAGGGCTTGAGGCTGCCATCTTCCCCGCTAGGGAACAAGGTAAGTGATCCCCTCCCCCCTGAAAAACCCCCTCCTAATTCACAAATTTCCCTCCTCACCACCCCCACTTACCTTCTCCTTTTATATGGGAGCTGACACGCTGGGAACACTTCTGTCCCCAGCGCATCTGCTCCTGATCTGAGTCACACCGCCATGGAAAGGAAGAAGGGACTACTGGGGCTATTAAAAAATGTAAACAAACAAAATGGCCACCATGGAACGGGAGAAGGGACTACTACACATAGCTGATTCCCCTTTTCTTGGCGGCCATTAAAAAAAAGAAAAAAGTAAACAAAGAAAATGGCTTCCATGGAAAGGGAGAAGGGACTATGTGTAGTCTCTTCTCCTGCTCCACGACGGCCATTTTGTTTGTTTACTTTTTTAAACTTTTTTCAATGGCCCACATGTAAAGGGAGTACGAACTTCATTTCCCCCTCCTTGGCAGCCATTTATTTTCGTTTTTCTTTTTTCAGTTGCGAAACGCTGGAGTGTTTCACCACAGAAAAATATTGCTTTTAGTACACCGGTGTTACGAGCAAGGGTCCTAGTAGCAATAAGTCCCTCGCAGGGTGTCGGTGGGTATTACCGCTTCAGGGCTCCTTGGGCCTGCCTAACTATGGGCCCCAGGGCATTACCTGAAGCGGTAATGCCCCCCCTGCTTGTGGCTTATTGCCTAAATCTATCATAGCTGTAGTAGCTCCTGACTCAATTACCTACCCACATGTTGTCGCAAAGGACTCATCTACATGGTGGTGCCCATCTGTTTGCATCCCTAATAAGTATTCTATGAGTAACCTAAAACCCAGACTATTGATGACATTGTTCGAAAGGAAAGTTAATGTAGGTAAAGTGATTGCCCACCACTTGCACATATAAATCAGACAGTAGTTATGATATGCGGTCTGGTCAACCCTACATGCTCTGTGCTGTGTCTGGCGCCTCCTTTACACACCAGGGATGAGGAGACTGATATAACGAAAGCCCAGTCAGTAGACTATATCTTCGAGCTTGCCTGCTTCTCTGGAACCTACATGAAGCTGTGTATGTTGCTTGCGCCCTCTTTGTCTCTGTGGATTACATACATGCTAGCAGTGTTGCAGTGGTGTCTGTGCAAGGCCGAGATCCGAGCTCTTTGGATGCCGCCCATATCAGTTAATTTGTGATTTTGTTCCATATGGTCCAATTACACGACACTGGAGCAACTGCTATATGGACAGCTGCCTTGGATTTGTTTGGTCAGACTTATTGAGGCTGAGCCTGAACTGGGATTTGCAGAATGTGTTGCATAAATGCAATGCTCACCGAGCTGGGCTCATTTGGAATTTGTGTTAAAATGGATGTATGTTATGCCCGCTGCCCGCGAGATGGATGACTGTTGAAATAGCTGTTTCGCTTTAATCCAATGATGGGCTTGACCCCATGTACATTAATGGCATTATTTGCAGGCCCTTTTATAATAGGATTTTTTTTTATTATTCTTGATATACTATAACAATCCTAATAAACAAGCTGACAATAATGCACAGTTGACGTTTTTACAAAGGTAGAGGACACGGTTGTTTAAAATAAGAATAGCTCTGTGTAAAGCAATGGTATCAAAACTAAGACAAATCACAATGTACAGTTGCTTTAAATATTAATTCTGTCAATCGACGCCTCATATTCCCAAATCTTGTAATATTAGAGAATATTTCACTTCATTAAAACCGGACAAACAGGAGCAAACACACAACTAGACAGAGGGAAAGACGAGAGAGGGTGCCAAGGGGCAACCAAATAAGCACTGGCAATACCAACAGTGTGGGCTTCTGTGTAGGCATGTGAAAGGCACTTGCCAGGCACTGCCAAAGTGGTATTCATTGGCCATTGATGGTAGCAAGTGCAAAATGGTGCGAGTACCTGGGCATCTAGTAGCAGTTCCTGGCAAACGCCTGGTATGTAAAACTATTAGCTTTGTTAATGTTTGTTTTTAACAGGACTTCAGTGAAGGACATGCATTGTGCTTATACATTCAGTGGCTGAAGGCAGACTTGGTTATGAAATTGGTTATTACACAAGTGGCGCATTTACAAGTCCAATTAAGTCATTAGCTCTCAGGAGACTGCTTGAAAAACACTGCTAGACACTTTGAGTGCATGGTTTGTCAAAGAGTTCCCATGAGGAGGCGTTTTGGGCAGGGAGGGGCAGGCACTGGGTAGACCTGCCCATAGGGATTATCATGGCCATGGGCAGTCAATGGGTGGGCAAATAACAAAACAACACCTACAAGCTTTGTGTCCCTCCTCATACGCCTTTGGTCCCTATATGTACTCCAATGCAATAGTTTTGGCTTATTGGTGGCACACGTGCCATCGCCCAACGTAAATAGAAATTAAGTGATTAGAGACAGGAATAAAAAATACAAAAACAGTTCATCCATATGGATCTGGGAAAGGCTGACCAAATATCTTATTTGTCTCAACATATTCATCTATCAAACAGTCACTATACGCGACTTAACTGAAAAAGGCCCGTTAACTCGTTCACAGAAAGGGGTGGTGTGGCCCGCAGTGCAATCTGTGGAATTTCAGCAAACACATCTATCTCTTTGGAGAGTGCAGCACTTCAAACACACACCTTCTCTGGAGCCCTGCAGAGCACCAAGGCAAACACCAGAGCTGCACCATAATAAACAGCAAAGCAGCCCTGCAACAGTACACATCAGCAATGCGGCACACACAGGTGATCAGCAGCGAACTGAGCATGCGCAAGACCGAAAGAAACAGTCTGAAAACCATATGATGCACAGCGCGGCAGAAGTGCTGCACTCCACAGCAGCACTATGGCTGTCAGGGCCTTAGAACACGTGCACACAGTGAAGCAATGCATTGATATGAATCACAGCGACAACCAGCAGGGCGGCGCCACAGCAATGCCACTGAAGCAGCGAAGCAGTGCCATAATGAGCAGCAAAATAATGCATTCATGGTGTGCAGTTTTGTGCAATATTACTGCTTAGTTGAATTAAATAAAACAACGAACATCCACACATAACAACAATTAAAAACATAAAAGTGTAAAAACGGTTACATCAAAGTCAGGCAACAAACAACTACTTCTGCAGACGGGCTCACTGGGGTTGGCTAAAACAGGGCAGCCATCAAAGACAGCACAATACAAATACCGAGGGCGCTCCATGCCACCCTCTCTGCCCTAACTCTTCGATTGTTACATTTTCCAGCACTAATGGGATGATATGAGGAGCTTTTGAAACCTCGGTGTTGGAGCAATTGGCACGAGGCCACGTGTTGCTCTTTGGGAGTGGCCTCTCTCCTGGCAGTTGAGATGTATTTTCCACACGTCTGTTATAAAGAGAGGACAGCAAGGAACGCAGTCTTTACACCCACATGTGACATAGGCACGAGCCCTGGGAGATACCAAGCTCAGTCCCAGGAGAGGTGACCCACCACAATGACGAGGCACTGATTTCTGCCTGTGGCACCTCACCAGAGGCAGGTTAGCCACTCGGCCCGTTGAGTGCTCGCTGGATGCCGCTTGCAGTGCTGCCCGGATATGCCATTTCACTGAGTCCATAAGGACAGGGACCAAGCTCAAAGTCCTACATTACTGAGCGTGAGGGCAGCAATTGAGCCAGTTCCCAGCGGGCAACGCTCTATGTAAATCCCAGAGAAGCAAGGGAACTCCCAGAGAGACTGCTGGCAGCGTCCTCACCCATAGTGTCCAAAGGGGCGCCAGGGGGGTTAAATAAAGAACTGTTTGGAAATATGGGGTAGAATAAACATACCATTAGAAAGGTCATTGCTTTTAAAGAAGCTAGAGATTTTTGAGTTTGCACAAAAACTCGTTTATGGCTGATAATGCACAGGACACCTTACATCACCTATAATTGCAGAAACATTTGAATGCCAACTTGAAACATGTATGACCTAGTTGCGGGGCAGGAACATGCATTTGTAACAGCAGAAATGATGCCCAACTGTAAGATTGAACAGCAGCAGAAGCAGTGCCCGTCAGCGCCCACAGGAGCAATAATGTGATATGTATTTATTTATTTATTTCCTCCTTGATCCGCACTCTCCTTTTGTTCCCCCTTCCATGCACTTCTCCCTCTCCCCCTATCCCATGCACTTGCGCGTTCTCAATGTCACTGGGCCTAGTAAGATAGTTGTTTTTGTTCTCCCCTGTTCCCCTCCCTTGCCTTGTCGCGCTCTGAAACACTTGTGTATGAGCGCGATAGAAATAAAATATCAATATCAATATCAATAAAACGTAAGTGATACCCTGCTGGTAAAAATACCAATGACAGTAATATTGTGCCCCTGCATAACACCTGGCTGTTGATTAAAGAAGGATCTAAGCTCTGGCCAAAGCCTGCAATCTACCACCACTTGAAACTGAGGTACAATCAGTACTAAATAGAACTCATGCTCTGTGTAAATTCAGATACACATGGTTTTAGATACGTTTCATACTCACACACGCCATGTGTTACAGCGCCTTGATACAGTTGAGTCTGTAAGTGGCAGGCTCAAACTCACTTAACTCTTCCAATACCTAGACTAAAAGAAATCCCGGACTCGCTTACACGAGGGCACCACTCATATTCCAGAAGCAAAACTCTTGATAAAACACAAATGCATCGATCTCTTAGAAAATCCCAAACTCATTCAAATCTTAAAATCCCCAATGAAACAAGCTGTCTGTAGTCATGTACTCGCTCGACACTTGCTAAACTCTATATTCGGGTAGCTGTTGGAAAGTCCTTAACTCTCCCTGCTCAGAGCACAGAATCACTCCAAACATATTCTGATCTTGAAGAAGCCCAAAGTCACACTTCTTTTAATAAAGTTTATGACCTTTATACTCAATGCATATTCTCTTAGCATTTAATGAAACGTAGGCTCTCGATAAATCCAGATGCCCCTCAATTATTAAACGCCTTGATAAATCGCAGACGTATGAAGGTTGAAAGTTACTCAGCTCATGATAAAGTTCAGATTAATGCAGATGTTGGTTAAGCCCAGACTCACTCAGCTGGTGAAAAAGCTGATATACAGTCATTTTACCGAAAACAATTCAGAGTGGTAAGTTTTACTGAAGTAAAAAACACAGAAAAAATACAGAAAATGTTAAATAAATAAATATCTATACATGGTAGTGTGGTAAGGGGTTAAAATAGTGGGGATGGGGTTAAAACGGTAGGAAAACCAGGAGCTTTGCGGGGATTCCCCCTCCCCCACATTAAAAAATAATTTGTATTTTTTACCTCGGTAAAGCTTACCACTCTGAATTTTACTTCGGTAAAATCACATATAACCGAAAAAGTCCTGCCTTGTTTAGCTCTAGAGTGTGCTCAGACTCGCAAGGCTGGTGATGTAGCCCAGACACGCTCAGCTTTTGTTAAAGCCAACTCTTGATAAAGCCCATACTCACTCAGTTCCTGCAAAGGCCAGAGTCATCCAGATTCACTACTGGACTCCATAAGTATTGAACTCAGATTTGCTTATCACGCTCTGCACTTCATACATCTCATTCACTAAGGTCTTGACTTAACCCCCCATAGCACAGCTCTTGCTGAAGCATGAGCTGGCTCAGCTTGTGATAATGTCCCAACTCATTTTATAAATTGCTCATATTCACTCTAGTAAATGCCCAGTTTGTTTCATTTATTGATAATATATAGAGCCATATTCACTGACGCCCAAAAGAGTTAACACTTGTCAACGTCTACAGAGGAGATGTCCATTACATCATCGGGGTTATCTCATTCACCCCACACTGAGGACTACCAGGAACATTTGGAGGTGCTGCCATGGCCCTACAAGAGCGGCGCCCTTAGGGGTGGGATCGTGGGCCATGGTGGGGTCATGAGTTTCTCTAAGGGCTTTCAGACGGGTAAATGTAGTGGGGTGCAGTGGCAGAAGTAAAGATGAGCGGCTGCCCTACCTGCATACGGTGGGGTCAGGGTACTTAAGTCATGGGAGCCCAGTCACCTTCCTCTTTGTCACTGCTGTGTCGTGCCATCAGGACAATCGTTTACCCACCCACCCAAACCTTTTAATGCTGGCAGTTGTAGCTAGCTTCGAACTAGATTATGGATAATTTCCAATTGATTGGGAAGATCAGAGTGTGTAACTTGTGCTATGTGTTTATTTGAATGTTGCATTGTATTGGCGCTGTTGACGAGGATCTACACAATGGATTATGGAAAATGTTTGGACCATGACCAAAATGTTGAACTTAGATGAACTAATGAACTATGAATTTGCTACCTGGGCTGTGGGTTGATGGGTCCACTCGTGTCCTAGGCCAAACATGTGTGGATGGTGGGGGTGGCTCCTTGGGTAGCCCATTGGGTGGATATTTAGCCCAGGCGTTGGACTGCCTGACATAGACATTGGATTATGCAATTGACCCAGGGACAGCCTAGACAGCCAGCAGGCTCAGAATGGCCTATGGGGCAATAGTCCCTTGGCCGAAATAAAAACACAAAATGCTTGTGTGGACCAGTTTTTTGGGTCAAAGCGGGCCACTTTTTTGGCCCGTTTGGGCCAGTTTGATGAGTTTATTCACTCTGCGGTTAGTAGATTTGACCAGTGTTGCTGAATACATATTCTTTAAAATTCACAATTTACACCACATTTTATCAAAAAAACTCCCCCTTGGTTACCATTCAAACAGTGTCACAAAAGGAATGAATTGCCATTAGCAACTAACTGTGGGCCACTTTTTCATTGGAGCCCGAGAACATTTTATGGCCTAGTCTGACCCTGACAGCCAGTAGGCCAATCAGGCAGCTGGTGGGTTGGCAGGGCTGCTAGGGTCAAGGTCATGATAACTGATGATGGATGATGTGAAAGACCTGTGGGGTCTCGTCAGTATCAGTGAGTATTTTCCTGTAATAAAATGCAGTCTGTTTACCTCCAAAATCTGTGTAGTATCCATTTTGTATAATCCAAGGTGGGTTATGAAGACATGGGCATATACGAGTGCACCCCTGTAGGGATATTAAAGTCAATTTAAAAAGATTTCCTATTTTAGACAGATTTTAGAAAATTCTAATCTGTTTCCATGGTTTTACATGCACTCATATCTATTTCGGGGAGCTCTGATGCCAAATCTAAATGCTCACTAGCAAACTTAGAGCCTGCAGAGTTCAGAGGGGCCTCCCGTGTATGATGTGGCAGACAAACTAATCCTGAGTGTGATGCTTGCTAGCAAACTAGAGAGCATGCAGAGTTCAGAGGGGTCTCCCCGTGTATGATGTGGCTTACAAACTAATCCTGAGTGTGATGCTTGCCAGCAAACTAGAGAGCTTGCAGAGTTCAAAGGGGTCTCCCGTGTATGATGGGGCAGACAAACTAATCCTGAGTGTGATGCTTGCTAGCAAACTAGAGAGCATGCAGAGTTCAGAGGGGTCTCCCCGTGTATGATGTGGCTTACAAACTAATCCTGAGTGTGATGCTTGCCAGCAAACTAGAGAGCTTGCAGAGTTCAAAGGGGTCTCCCGTGTATGATGGGGCAGACAAACTAATCCTGAGTGTGATGCTTGCCAGCAAACTTGCCAGCAAACTAGAGAGCTAATCCTGAGTGCAGAGGCGTTGCTAGGGGGTGGCTTAGGGGGTTATAGCCCCGGGTCTTTTGGCTGTAGCCCGGATAGAATCTCAGGGGCTATAACCAAAAGGCTATAGCTAGCCCCGAGTCCCAACACTCCCGACATTAGCGTAGCCCCGGATCTTTTTCAGACCTAGCAACACCCCTGCTTGAGTGTGATGCTTGCTAGCAAACTAGAGAGCTTGCAGTGTTCCGTGTTAGCACTAGGGCAAGCGTTGCCCTGATGCGAAAATAAGTTGATGCCTTGCATTAATATCTTTTTGCCCTCTGGAAGTTTTTTCCCTTGATGCTAATTCTGTGAAAAATTGCTCTTCAATAGTGCAAGGTTCTGTAATATGGCTCGAGGTCGATCTCCTTCTAATCTGGCAAATGCTTTACATGCAGATTGCTTCTGTCCCCAGGCAGTGCATTCAGACTGCATGCGGCCTCCCTTCAGAATCCATCTCCCCACCAGATGCCATAACACAGTATTGAGAGAGGCCTTCTTCCAATGTGAACTCGAGGTAATTAACTCAATGCTGCATGTCAATTACAGGAACAACTTAGTCTCACCACAGAACAACTACAACTGACCTGATTCTCAAAGGGTTTTTCAATGGGATTATTCCTTTGTGAACCGCTTTGTAAATCGGTCCCAATGAGTGCTGTAGATGGCTGTGCTCCATTTGTATTTTGTATTTTATTATATTTTATATAGCGCAATTAGCCAAAGCGCTTCACAGTTAACAATCAATAGTACATTAAAATGGCAGAAAAAAACAGTGTTCAGGCTCGACCGGTGACAATCAAGCAGGCGATTGACGTGAGTTTTTAAGGAAGAGCAAAAGAGAGGATAGGAGGTAATAGAACGGAGAGACAGAGGAAGGAGATTCCAGTAGAGTGGGGTAAGAAGTTCTTAAGAATGGGAGCGAGTCTGTGCACAGGGTGCACGGGGAACATTGAGTCGAAAAAGTCCAGCAGAATGGAGAGGCCGAGAAGGAGAATAGAATGAGAGAAGAGAAGCAAGGTAAACGTGGACAAGACCATGGAGAGATTAAAACACTAGACAAAGGAAGTTATATTTGAGCTGAGAGGGAAAAGAAAGCCATCCGAGAGAGTCAAGATCAGAGGAAATTGAGTCTCGGTAAGGGAGCAAACAAAGTGATTGAATAGAAGAGGTTCCATGTCTTAAACTCGTGGCAAAAACGGCTGTGAATACAAAATATTGTGTCAAAAATGCTGTGGTTTTTTGCGCCACAATCATGTAAAGAATGCGGTGGACACCCCCGCAACCCCCGCTCCCCTTAAATGGTATAATGGGGTTCACCTTTACTCGGTCAAACCACAGCATTTTTTCCACGATATTCTTTACCAGCAACATTTTTGCCGCAATTTTATTACCTGATACCATAGAAGAGTGATAGATTGATTTGAGAGGGCCAAGACGTGAGAAGGTCCCCTTTCAATCTGCATAACATAGAGCACTATGGTACCGCCTACCCTCTCCTTGCAGCCGTCGTACAGCTTTCCTATTTTTGATGTGGAGTGTAAGGTCCCCTCCTGTTCAATGATGCATCACTGTCCAAGTTCACCTGAACCTCCTTTCCCCAGCACAGTCGTTGTAGGCTATGGGGAGCCTAATGTCAATACATTGCCATGTCTACCCTCAGCAACGGGGATCACCACTGCTGGGACAATTGTTAAATACGATGGGCACGTTTTTATCCAAATACACAGATATCTCTGGTGTTGGCAAATGAAGCCCTTACACAAAAAGAAGGGTACCTTAACAAAGTCACTGCCTGCTGCTGTCAACGCTTCTCCTCCATACTCGGCCCTATTACGCAATACTTGTATGGAACAGCAGCCATGCCTTAAAGACAGCTGCATTCAAAAGTCCAAAATGATGGTTTGTGTTGCCCAGTACCTAAGACACATACACAATAGGGCATATATCCTTCAAGGACATCAAGGCAGCAGGGTATGCCCTCTAAGTGCCTGTCATTGTAGTATTGGATTAAGGGCAGTTTTAGGTGATGGTGGCAGCTGTGTTACCTTTAATCAGACCAAGTTAATACATATAAAATAATGTCATAGTGCATTAGTGTTCTTTTTAATTTCAACCAATTCTTTTTATTGATATATATGTATTTATTTATTTATTGAACATTTGTACAGCACCTAAACAGCAAAAAGAGTTCCCAAGTGCCACAAGATGCAAAGGCGAGAGGGGGTAGAGGAGAAAACACGATTTACGGTCTTACTAGGCCTTGTAACATTCGGATTGTGCAAGTGCAGTAACAGGAAGTGCAGGGGGAGGGAGCAGATCAGGGTGAGGGATGGTATAAGGAGAGGGGAAGAGGGAGAAGTGCATGAGGGAGGGGCCCAAGGGGCTGGACAAGTGCTAAGGGGAGTCCAGGAGGGCAAGTGCTTGTGGATACCAGGGATGGCGGTCAACTAGCGTGAAGGAAGGGGGTGGACCAGACTCAGTAGGCTAGTGCTGGTAAAGGGGTGAGGGGGGAGACTGGTCAAAAGGGGGCCTGGCACCAGTAAGGCTCATAAAGGATACAGGCAACCAGATGTATCAGCAGGTGACGACTAGCAGGGGAGGAGGAGAGGAAAGGAAGAGGAGAAAAGGAAGGTTGTGGGGTGAGAAGCTTCCAGAACTTAAGGAGAAACTGCTCAAGTCTGGGAGTGGCAGGGAGGCCGTTCCAGAGGGAGGCTCCTGCCAAAGAGAGAGCTCTATCTCCCACTCTCTGCTTGGAGAAACATCTCATCTGAAGAGAGTAAGAGCTAGAGGACCGAAGGACTCTAGCAGGGAGGTAGTAAGGGAGGGAGATTTGGTTGTAGTGAGGTCCCAGACCCTAGAATGCCTTGTGGATGATACAGGGTAGACTGTAATCTATAAACTATATTTTTATTGTATTTATTTATTATTCAATGTTTGTAGTATACATGATACCTTTACGCAATTCAATCTTTATAAAATCATATAGAAGTTTAATTTCATGTATTATTAAAATTAATAATTAATACAGCATCAAAAACATCTTATAATAAAATCCTAAAATCATCACAGCATACATTTCTCTTATTATTTCACTTAACCAACTCATACCAATGGTCATATGTCTTAACCCAGAAGGATATTTTCACCACTAAAAATGACTTGCTGTAAATCATAAAACAATGGTATAAAACATTTTACTAAGGCTCAAATAAGTGATACTTGTGGAATTGTCATCATTCTATTCCAAAAGTGCAGAGCAACAACCGCCATGGTGGAATGCATGTAAGGTCCTAGGAAGGTTATTTGGCATAGAGATGTTTCAGTGCATCCCATAACCACATGATGTAGAGTCTCCACGCAGTCTGACTTGCACGGTCTACTACTCCTCAAGTCTTTGGGTATTCCTAAGCAGGGACCAATTATTTGTAAAGTCAGTAAACAATTTGGTCTGAATTTATCATACCAGGTGCACACCTTCTGGGAGGGGAACTTCTCCAACTAAAGTCTAAGATCTTTTGTCAGTGACTACAAGGATGCCTTTTTGCGATATATCTCAAGTCTTCCTAGATCTTCCATATCCCTTATCCCATCACATTGTTTGATTTTTCTTTTAATGATTGCATGTGAATCACTGTTACCCATCTCTATGGCTTTAATAAACCTAATACAATGCTTCTAAAAATTCGGTAAGAAAACATTTGCACCGCCCTCTAACATTTCTCCCAAATATGCCCTGAGGTTAGGTTTTACCATATTAACAACCTTATTGTAGAGAGACACACATCTCTTCGGGTATTAGGCCCACCAAGATAGTACGCCAAGTTCCAAACATGTAATACTAATAGGCATGGCTCTGGGTATGCACAATACCTCTTTCAATATCCTCCCCTCCAAGATATCTAAATACTTTCTATTAGAGAAGTTTATCAACTCGACTCCCTATAGCACCATCACAGTTCCTTTAAGACAATAGAGCTCAATCAAAGGAATGAAAAAAAATCACATAACCTTCTTTTTATGTCCTTGATCAGTGTTATGCATGATTGGACCATCAACTCCATGAACGCTTTTTGGACTTTCAATTTGTCCGTCACAGAGAACGAAAAGCCAAAAACACAAAGGTCTTAACTTCAACCACATCAGTTTCTTTTATGGACCATTCATAGTGTGTCTTTCTTGTGTTCTTACTAATTGTGGCCACAAAGGATTTAGCGGGTCTTAGCTCTAATGTGTTGTTATTAAAGGCGCTGTGCACCTGGACTACCCTCTGTCCGCGGGCCCAGGCACCTGCTCACCCTGCCACCCACCCACACTGCCTCTGCGCCACGCCCTGCACTGGGGTCTGTTTCTGTACCCATACAGTCCCTGCTCCCTTTTTCATCCTGCACTTATCAGACACACGCTGTCTGCTGCCTTAAACCCAGCACTTGCCGGCTGCACTACTGCCTTTATTATTTATTTATTTTTTATTAGTTATCTGTTTTTCCTTTGCTCGGCAGGTTCCATTTCTCCCCCCTTCCATGTACTTTTCCCCTTACCCCCTCCCATGCACTTACGTGTTCTCAATGTCCCTGGGCCTAATAAGATTGTTGTTTTTGTTCTCCCCTGTTCCCCTCCCTTGCCTTCTCCCGCTCTGAAACACTTGTGTACGAGCGCGATACAAATAAAATATCAATATCAATATCAAGTGAGTTACTACCCCAATCATCGCGCACTGCAGTCCTGCAGGTGCAAAAAATCTAATGAGGTCAGGTCATCTGCATAGGCAATGCAATTCGTTCTTAACCCTCCACTTTTACTAGCTTCCCAGAATTCCTCCATATAAAGGTTAAACAGGGTGGGGTCGATATCACAACCCTTCTGTTGAGGAATGGACAGGTCCCTCAGACCTGTCCCTGGACAGGTCTCCCTCAGTGTTTTATCGTACCCTCACAACATTACTGAAGTAGAGCAATTCCAGCATCAGCAGGACCCCTGGATCTATCCCCCACAACCTCAATTTCTTCCACAAACATCTTACATCTACATTATCGAAGGCAAAGGATAGTAGATAGTAGATCCAAGCCCGACACATAAAGATTTCTCTGGGTGCTACCTCCAGCTTGTGACATACAGGTGGCAAGGGTCCGACCACTAAGTGTGGTCCCAAAACCTTTCCTAAACCCCTTTTGTAGTGGATTGAACCAATGGGTTGACTCCGCCCACTTCCTTAGATCCTTCAAAACCAGAGTAGCCAGGGTTTTGGAGAAGACATCTAATAACAAAATGGGCCGATAACTGGTGGCACTGCCTGTGTGCCCGTTTATAAAACACATGGGCTCAAGCGTCTCTGCATATCTTTTGAGTTTCTATTATTAGTAAAAGGGATTGTGCCCACATCAAAGAAATGCACAATCACTGTTCAATAAAAAAAACATTGAAATAATTACTTGACATCCATTTATATTGGAATTTAGGCTTGAGCTACATGTTTGACTACAGGCACTGCTATCCTACGAGACCACTCAGATCAACACATTCAAGACACCTTTAGCTGGCAAAACGTGAAAGATTGAAAAGACCCGTATACATTCAAAAAGCTCTTAGGAGAAGAGTTCTTCTGCACACAGCAAAGCTGCGACCTCCTCCCCTGCCAGGATTGCTTCAGCATCTGGTCCTTTTCAAACATTTCAGCTCTTTGTGTTAACCCTAGGCCTTTTTTGTCATTAAATATGTATAGTCCCTGTATTAAATGTGACTGCTCTCTTTATTTAACCATTCTCATGTCTCCCCATCCTGGCTCCTCTATCACTCTCTCTACCTGCTTGTCCCTCTTATTCCCCTCCTGCTGACATGCCCTGAAAACATTCCACGCGTCTTTGCCGCTATATGAATGACCCATATAAAATACAAATCAAAAAGAAAAACTTATGTCAAAAACCATTATTGCAAACACAGCTATTGAAATAGTTTAGTATGGGAATGAATACCCTACCGAACATTACACTCAATCTTCAGAGATTCAATAGAAAATTACTTACCACTTTTGAACCCAATCCATCCAATACTACAATCAAACACATGAATAGGGTACCATGGTGACATTACTGATGCAAATGTGGTTATGTTTATTGTGTATCTTTCTTTAACTGTGTTAGCATGAGATGTAAACCCGTTTTGTAATCTTGCTGTGAAAAAATGTTGTTCCATGCCAAAATGTTCTTCTGACCTCATAATCTGTCCATGCAGTTGGCATGGACACATCTGACACCCTTATTTGTATGTGCTTTTGGAAAAAGGTGTTGTGAGATATTGATTATGTTTATACATATTATTGAGTGCTTTATGATATTTGATAACAACATTGTTAAGTTTAATTGCATGGACTGAAAGTGGATTATGTTGTCCTTTACTACACCCTGTAAAAAACAAATGCTACAAATGACTTAAAAACCCATGGCTATAAATACTACCAAAATTAAAGTGATGACTTAATACTTGAATCGGTATCTTAAGGGGGGGGGGCAATTCAGGATGTAGATCATTTTGATTATCTGGTGGTGCTATTCCACAAGTCAAGAAAAGGTTGGTGCATGTCAAAGAAGGTGCCATCACCTTAGCATGGAGAGGTGAGGCAGTCAGTTACTTTCTTAAAGTGTTTTGGGGGAAGAGCGCTCTTTCATGCTATTGATGTTTAGACGATTCAAGCCCTCCCTATGGCTACTTATGGCATGGAAATGTGTGGACATTCTAATGCTGTTATATCACAAACAAAAGTGAATACGATTCTTAAACGACTTTTAGGTGTGCCTGTCCTTTCGACAAATCAGCATTGGGTATTCCTGTATGCCATCACTGGTACGCCTACCCCACATTCATCCTGTATGCTGAAGCCTTATGTGATGTGCTGAACCTATCGGGAGCAAAGCAATTGTCATGCCTTAAATATGTAAAAAGTCTGTTATTGTCTCTGGAACTATCTGCTCTCTGAAAAGATCCCGGTGACAAGGGCATCCCAGGACAGGCTTTTACAAGATCTTCCTGATCTATGTGGTCATTTGAGGTTATATTTTCAGTACCCATTGATTAAAAACAACCTTGGCTTTGGAAAGATACCTTGAGCCGCATCACAAGCTGCATGCTAAATGCCTCTAAACAAAACTACCTTCAGGGATGTTACCTTTCTTTAATTTTAATGATTGCAGTAAAGCCCATTTTGTTGTTTATGGGACAACAATATGTGTCATTGTCTATACCTATGTCCTTCATATGATCAGCAGAGCAGGTTATGACTGAAACCAATGTTAAGGGAAATCAATTGAAGGAACATGGGCAAGGCATTGCCCACCTGTGATCTGTCAATTCTCTGCATGTGTAATATGCAATGAAGAGTTTTCTCGAGAAGGCCTGGGTGATTAGACAAAGAGAATAAGCTGTTTAATCTTTTGGATGATTGTATTTCCTATTTGAACCATTTTTAGATTCGAAGTTTTGCGATTAATTAATTGCTACCTGTTTTAACCCTCTTTAGGGTTTTTGAGATAAAATGTTGCAAATGTATCTGTTCAGGATATTTATTTTGCACTGATTAATTGTTCTGGAATTGAACTTCTGTTGTTAAAGGTCATCAACCAAAATACAACTTTAATAAATACCTGAATGTTATCAAAATGCATTGAACAATTAAATTCAAACTTGAAAACGACATTGGCTCAACTGCTTAGCACACGTTTTACCTTTTTATGCTATATGTATAATTCAATTCATAAAAATATGTATTTTGATAATTCTTTGGCAATACTTCTGCAGGTCATCTGCCTATATCGGCTCCCCTGATCTTTGGTCTAACCTGCTTATTTCGCAGACTGGTCTCAGGTGGGATTGGAGCCCATTCCTCAGTATATTCAATGTAATAACTAGACTTCTGTGGTGGGAGACGGTTATTGTAATGGTAATTATCATGTTATACAACCGAGAAGAGTCTACACTTTAAACGTTCATTACTTTGAATGTCTCTCTTAAAATAAATGTATAGGATATATGTATGGTAGCGACAATGGAGCACTGAACATAAGGGCCGATGAAAGCAGATGTTGCCGGGATGAGCAGAAAGAGTAGGAGATGTGGGATAACCAAGAAGAGTTGAATGGAAAAATCAGCAATTGATGAGTTATTCTTTGAAAAGTAGAGTGTTCATGTTCTTCCTGAAGTGTAGGGGGGAAGGGGCCAGCATTATGCATTGCTAACTTGTTCCAGAGACAGGGTGTGTTGCAGACAAAGAAAGTTAAGCAAACAATACTTTATATCAGTGATTTTGGCAGAGTCTGCCTGTATACAAACTCTGCTGAAGCGCTGCTAGTCCAATATGCGTGTGAGCTTGAGGGCATATTCTTCTCACATGGTGATGGAAGGGGCACCCGCGAGGTGGCAAAGTGTGTGCTCCTACCTCCAAGAATTGTGAAAGTTGAAATGCCTGAAAAGGAACCATGACAAAGGCCTGGGCCTGTATAAAAGACACTAGGCCTGTATAATGTGCATCACTGACACACTGCTAGTTTTCCGCAGCAGTTCTATTGCACTGGTGTAGGGCTTTTTCAGGAACTGTGGTTTCTCTGCAGTCACACACAATGGTGGGGGTTGCCATTCCACTGGTCATGTGAGGGTGGCACTGCTGTTAATATTATAAGAGCTGTGTCAAAGCTTCCATTGCTGAACTACAGCATCATCACTGCGGTCCCAAACCCCACTTCTCTATCCCCAAGCAAGGCTACTTGGTTCATCAATATAGGAAACGACTTTGTGCTACTCACTTCCTGATCCCAGGTATCCAGTGACACAAGCAACGGGCTGTGGGCATCTACTAAGTTCATGATGCAGGATGTTAGTGCACAGGGGATGCTTGTCCAAAGACTCTGTCTATTGGGAAGGCTGCATATGCACCGGCTGTCTTAAAGGATATTTACAAGTCTTCCCGTGTGCCGGGGAACCTGCATGAAGTGATGGGTGTCCGTTCAATGAGCAATGAGCTATGCATGCATGCATCGCTACACACAGGGTCCCCGTGTGTAGCGATGCATGCATGCATAGCTCTCTGTCTGCAGGGTGTTTGCAGGACTGCGGTGCACTGCTCCGCCTGTCTATAGGGATGCCAGTTCACAGGGCTACCTGTGCATAAAGCTGCTGCCCACAGGATTGCCTACACAGAGAACCTCATGCATATGGGCTTGGCTGCAGACAGGTATGTCTAGAGCCACAGCCCGTATGCGCCTGTGCCAAGGGTACAATGTTGCCTGAGCCATCAGGGCCTCAGTACGGAAAATATATCTTCATAGCATGTTTCTGTGTGTTGAACAATGCATGTATAATGTGTACAGTTTTTATTCAGGGGAAATTAGAGCTGGCGTGGCGTTGAGTGTGAAATGGTCTGTGGGAGTGATTATAGCATCTCTGGCAAGTCCTGTCAGAGGTGTGATATGCTGTATGTTCACAGCCATGCAGCATTAGTCGGTTAATTGGGCCTTAGCCTCCTTCTCCAAAAATCCGGGTCATCACCCACTGGTTGCCCTTCACCCCTGGAGCTATCCAGGACAGCATTGTATGACCAGCATCTTAACGATTGCTATGCATTTAGGCACTTAACAAGGGCTTGGCAATTACTTTGTTAACACATTTGTCTGTTACCTGCAGCACATTGTCTTATGCAGTAATTAACTGTCATAGGGCATTTAAAAATGCAAGCCAATTACCTACAAAATATATCCCTTCTTCCAAGACAATTATAGTGAGTCACAAAATAACCCCCAATTTTCAAAGCTTAGTTTGTAGCCATGACATATACTAGTTTGCGACAAAATATGGTGCTTTGGTTGTATATTCAGATTTTCTTAAATTCATATATAACCAAAAGCCAGAGGTTTTTGACGCATACTTACTACAGGCAGGTGATCTGCTCACACTGTTTATTTTATTTTGTCCATCAGTGCTTAAAGTACATTGGTGTAAAACAGAGAAGCTGTTTCAGCAGTGTATTTCTTTGCATTCTGGGGATAGTTGACTTCCATTTATGACAGGGAAAGTAAAGCTACACTGATACTCTTGATTTGTGATGTTTCTGTAAGGATATATCTACTGTCACATTGCTTTACTCTGTGGTTTGTGTAATTTGCAAGAAAACTCTATAAAACGGTATAATTGTAGTTCTTGAAAGCCACAACTTAAATATATGCACTAAATGATATGATAGATTATTTATGACATGCCTAATACCCAGAGGTTTCTGGGCACGGACCCGGGGATCAAACCTGTGTTGTCTTGCTTCCAAGGCAAGCGCGTTGCCCCTGAGCTATCCTCCCAAAACACTGAGATTTCCTCCTGAGACAAATTGTTGTACCCCCGTATTGGCAGATGTAATATGAAGCTATGTTCACTCACAGTCCCCTCGTGGTGGGCCAAGGCTTTTGCCTCATAGAATTGCATATTGTAGCAGCGGCCTAGCCTGAGTGCCCTGTCCCCTGGTCGGACAGGGGGGCTATGCTCTTACCAGTCAGTCAGGGCACCAGAGATTCTAGCATAGCACAGTGACTGCAGCAGAAGCAATCCTTCCTCTCCTCACATGCAGCCAGTTTCTGAAGTTGTTTGGGCCAGGGCGTGCCCTGCCCCACAGAAGAGTGAGTGAAACTCTTTGCTGTGGCTGGTTTTTGCATGTTACTGTGATCTTATGTGGGAATATGTGCCCTTCGAGTTGGTAATGTAAATTGTGTGGTTGACGGTGGTGTCTAGCAGAGTAGTGTTTAAGGAAAACGTGAAGAATTGTGCTGGTGTATCTGGTTTTTAATGGAATGTATTGCACACACACGTGTCTTGGCATGGTAAATGTACCATTGTGTAAACCTGTGTTGTTTCGTTAATAGAGTTGTGTGTCGAGATGTGTTGTTGGTTAGGGTGAGTGCACAGGTGAGAGGTAGAATGATTTAGAGGTGCTTATTATTGATAAACTATGCAGGACTACCCATTGGCCACTGCTGACAAACAACCTTTATGACTTTGTAAACCTCTAAGAGGTTCATGTATTTGTTATAAAACCTAAGTTTTCAAACTTGTATGCATGATTTTGTTATATTATGTGGGGCCCATACAAGTTGATTGACCCACCCACACATTGTCTCTGATGTTAGCTGCTCCCCCACAACATTTGAAACGTTAGTCACCCCGCCACCCCCAAATGTTTCAGCCTTGTAGCGCGCGCGTGCGTGTGTGTGTGAGAGAGAGAGAGAGAGAGAGAGAGAGAGAGAGAGAGAGAGAGAGATTTGCACAGGAGTAAATGCATGTGCATGTCAAAGCAAAAAAAAAACACACACACACACAAGCACCAGCTACCTGCCTGATCCGCGCCGGCAACGTTCACTAAACTGAATTGCAAATTAAAACTCTTGCTCAAACGTTCCAAAGACGACTGATCTACCGTGATGTCAGCCTCTTGTTTGCCATGAAATAGAGGGTGCACTCTTCTGTCGAACAGTGGATGTACCTCTTATGGTGCATAGCAACACCGCTCAGGACTTTGCAAAACGAAGAGTAACAGCGGGTGACCATGTCACAAGTTCTTTTGTTGTGGTTATTCACGTCTTGAAATTAGAATTGTAAAACAGGGCGGACAATTTACAGAGCTCTAATTGACAGTGTAACGTGTGAGATGATGGTGCAGTCTTGCCTTTTGGGGTCACCTCAGTTTAAAATCTGGCACGTGTGGACCTGCTTTTTTGATGGGATCATAACATGGCAAGAATCGCACATGAATGTAAAATGGCGGGGGAAGAAAAGGCGGGACTAGCAGAGCGCCGACTGCGACAGCTCTCCTTCTTCCTATGTTTTAAACACGAGAGAGCGAATGAAGGAGCGTTGTTAGGTCGTTTGTCAACATTAGTATCACGTTTAACTGGCTTCAGACTGTTTACACAGAGCAACTGCTGTGCGTGCTGGTTATTACTGTGTGACAAAACAAAAAGCATTTACCACTGCCAGTCCAGTGAGCTTGCCTCACAAGGTCAGGTACACACAAGAATTTGGCATCTTTTTGGAAGAGGAAATAATGGTTGTCTACTTACATTTCCACAACCTTATAAATGTTCAGACAGCCTTATTCAGAAGGGAAGCCTGTTCATTTAGAAAATCGGATACAATGAGCACTGATGAGCCGTGTAGCCCACATGAATGCATGGGAACACCCCGCTGCTCTGCAATTCAAGGATTCATTGCCCCCTGTATCGATGTGGGTGCAGGGCTGGAGGATACTGGTGTATAGTACAAAACCTAGGCGCACTCGCCCTCCCCCTGCCAGCACTACTTTCCACAAGCAGCCTCTAGACACCACTCTAAGCCTGGGGCGCGTTCCCAATGGTGATCAGTGGGCTTCTGTGAATATCCTAGTGAGATTGGGACAGGGGTGTCAATTTGAGATGATTTTTTATCCAGTCCGTATTTGGCCGAATCTCTTTTAGAGCTAGAAATCTTCAGGAAAGTTCGGGAGAAGTTTGGTCTGATTCTTGGATAAAAACATGCACGAAATAACATAAAAGGCTTCAGAAAGGGAGAGAAACGTAAGAGGAGAACGAGGGGTCAGTGAGGATGGGAGGGGGTAGTATGCAGAAATAGATTCCTGAGCATCTGTGAATGCTGCCCAAGTAATACAGAACATCACACTCTCCCACAAGATATCTCAGTGAATGAATGCACCTACAGCAGATAAATATGTGTAACCTGCAGGTAACAGGTTTTAATCTTGTTAAGAAGAACTCAGCCTTTGATCCTTCTGAGTTTGATCAATTTGGTAGAGTTGTTCTAGGGAATTGTAACATTGCACGTAAGGCCAGCAGAGTCAGTCACATATCAGGCATCCCTAGGTCTCCTTTCCATCATTCAGAGGTCATTGTAGTATTGAGCATTGTAGAGTTTTATAATATTACTAAATAGTGAATTCATAACAGA